>NC_143200.1:20971136-21297272 GCF_051530095.1 Phoenix dactylifera
TAATCTGTTGGCAGTTGCTTGTTTGGGTGTAGTCTGCATTTATTCAATTATTCACTTCAAAATTGCATGTTTGGACTTTTTAATTACCTCAATTAGCTTACTGGATCAAGATTGAGAAATGGGCCAAAGCAGCAGACGCCCGTCATTCTTTGTTTGGTAGTGAAGCTTCCAATTCAGATAGGTGGCCGCCAGCTGATCTTTCTGATTCAATGTGTTTTTGTGACCATATGGTGATTGGGCGCATCTTGGCCTCATAATCCCTTTAAATCGACTTGCAGAACGCCTTTGCTAGAAAATGGGAACTTCTGAAAAATTGGCGATATTATTGCCAGACAAGCATCATCCTGTGTCAATCCATGCATAGGGATGGAGACCCAAGTTGATTCGCATCCAAATGGGCAGCATTTGTGCAAAGAAATAGGTGACTCATAGCCCTCGTTTTAACTTCAAATGAGGTTGAAATGATTTCAGACCGAACTTGTTTCGGAATGGTATGGAATCGCAAGCACTGCAGGATACCGGTCCGGACTTCCCTGCTGAAGCTTGAAACCAGTCTTGAGTGCAGCCTAACCCAAATTGCCAGCATTGAATAAAATGTGTGACTAGGGACGCAAGAGCTCTCATGTCTCGTTCCAAGAGGGAGGGAGCTTGGGAGCCAGATGAGGTTGATCCCAAAATACCTCTTTTAGCATGAAGGCGGCACCGCTTTGACAATTGGGAGCAACTACCTCGAGCAATTACAGAATGATAAAGTGAGGTGTGTGAAGATACAGGAAGAACTAATCATCAAAACTACTTAATGAAAGAATGCAGAATTCAGTTGGTCCTAGAATTGGCCTGCTTTGATTTCAGCACAGTGTCCTTACAAAGGTAAAATAGAATTTATTTCCCACTCCCAACCAAAAACATTGAAATAAAGCTTCAAGTCCTGTAAGTACAATGGGCTATACAAAAAAACAAGCATGCTCAGTAAACAATCTGACTGTCATCTGTATGTGTTATTCTTGCTTACAGGAACACATGCAAATGCTAGGGATATACAAAACATCTAAGCAACGAAGTATCATCTGTCCTTATTGTTTGCCACCTTAACAGATGGAGAGATTAAGATCGTCCTTATTCAATAGTTTGATGCCATTGATATATTGTGTTTTGGTGTCTCAGTTCTCCTCTTTGTTGTTGCTAATGCCCACTTTTTACAAAAATGGAGATGCATGGAAGGCCTATGATCACATGCCCGCAGACCACACCTCTCTGAGGAGTCTGTACCTTGCATTGGCATGTTTACTTTCTTTCTGGTTTACATCTCTGAGAATTGGGGACACGGGGGGAGTTTTGTCAATGATGGATGTGAGGGGGGAATCTAAGTCATCCAGATCCTCATCGCTCGTGTATCCCTTTCTCTGGACCATTGATGCCCTCTGATCCAACTCGGCTTTCCCACCAGCTTCACCCACCTTCTCTACAACATCAGCTGGTGAAGGGGGTGAATAGACAACAGGAGCAGCTTTACATGGGAAGCTGCTGATCAAGTCCTTATCAGTTGGCTGACGTTCCAACAAGCTCTGCAAGAGACACAAATGGCGGTCATGAAGCATTTAAACTAAAGAATTCCTTCCACTTTGGTCGCAAGTTTAGCAGTGACATGGAGTGTAGACCCCCTCCAAGGTAACAACTATGTTGCCATCATGGTGATGAGTTTGCTCTTTTCACTAATCAATTTGGCTAGATATTGTTTAGTGGAGATGAAGAAGCTACTTGATAAATTATACTGCAAAATTACCTCCTCTTATGCATGTCTTTTGTCTAAAAAGGCACAGGCAGAAAGTGAGGTGAAGTAACTAAACCGAGCCAGGTACTGAACCATGACTCCTAGTAACTAAAATGCACCTGCTGGATCAGATACATATGATGAAGGCTCTGGAAAGAGTCCCCATGGATTCAAGAGAGTAGAATTTGGAAATGGAAGATTTGATTCAGCAAACAGAACAAATCTTCAGCAAACAGAAAAGGAAATGCAAGAATGAGTGCTAGATCAAGTCCAAGAACATTTTGTGTTTTGAGTTGAGTAAGCCCAGGAAGAATGGATGAATTTCTCTGATTTCTTCAACCAGTCTGCAGTGGCAAGCAAATATGGTGCCTGGCCACCTAAAAGAGTCAAAAGCTCTCAGTAATTCTATGCAAACTAAATTATCTGCCAGAACAATACAGGTATAAAAAAAATCATAGCGGAAAGCAGGTGAGATAGGTCAAATGTTCCTGGCATATGTTATGCTTCATCATATTTACAGCTATGGTCATTGCAAATGAGATGAGACGGTTCAGAAGGATGAAGATAAACATATTCGCAACATCAGATTTGAGGAATCAACTGATAGTTGTCTTTCCACAGGTACCGAGAAGAAGTTATCACAGTGCAAGGTGTCAGATATAGAAGTTCACCATATATAGTGGACCAGAAACTGGAGAGGTTTATTACCATTGTTTGTCATCCGCAAGCAGGTTTCCTGCAAGATCTGAGTTCCAATATGCATTTCCTAGGTGGTTTTCTTTTTAGTAGTGAGTGTACTTAACAAAACACAAAAGTAGAATTGATGTTAAGTAACGACATAGAAAGTTAAAAACATAAAATCATAATTGCATCACTGTGATATGATAAAAGTTAGTCATTAGCTGGAGAGGACATTTAGAGCCCAGGAACCATACCTCAGAATTCAGTTCCTCCAGGAGAATACCTGGGACAGGATCTGGACAGAATTCATCAGGTGTGAAGTTGCACAGTATCCGTGTAATTAAGGGCAGACCGATTGAAGGACAGAACTTTAATGAACAAGAGAAATTAGAAGAGGATATTGGAAAGGTGAAAACTTCGAAATTGATTTATGTCAAAAAGCTAACCTCTTTTCTGATGCTCCTTTCAAGAAGCATGTCCTTGGGGAGCATTAAAAGGTTACTCAACTCATTAAGTAGGCGAATAGATTTCAATTCAGGACTCCCTTCCCTTCTGTCATCATCCTCATCAGCATATATACCAAAAAGATCTGTCAACCATCTGGACCAACTCCCAATCTGCAGAGGAGCATTTCAGCTAGTTATACATCTTTAAACTGTCCATGGCAACAGCAAAAGAAATTTACTGTCCTGAGATTCATATGAAGACATTTGTACACCCATATCTGAAAGCTGCAGTTTACCCACTGAAGTTTATGGTTGACTTGTTTAAAAAGGGATCAAAAAACTAAAGTGGTGTCTAGGTAAGTTGATTCAACACCAAAAATAAAAAGTAAAACATAAACTTGCCAAGAAGAATATGGGAGGGTTTAAACTTTAAAGAATCGTGGTTAGAATCCATATATGATATTTCATGGGAATACTTTTGACTGAAATGAGCACCAACGGAACAGATAGAAGCATGGTTGCCATAGTGGTTTGTTTGGAAACTAGTCAATTCAGGGAATCCAAAATAAAATTGTGCCTGGGATGCAAGAATTCAAAGGAAATATCGAGCCATAGAAGTGATTTGAGTCCAAGGATATCATGAAATGGGTTACATGGATATCTCATTTCATGGTCAAGGACCTCATAAAATCGAACTCAGATGGATCAAGAGTGCATGGAGAACCAGACACTGGAAAACCATTGTTGGTAGTAGACCGCAGTCAAAGGCAACCATAAGAAACTACCGTCCATATGAAGAGGATTGGAAGTTGCAAAATTAAAAAGCATAAGAAACTCCGGGAAGAGTCTAATCAGCAGTTACTGTGCACTGGATTAATTCCTACAAGGATTTTCCTTTTACCAAGTTAAAGAACAATACCAGGGAACTTTGGGCTAGGGTCACCTATATATTCCAAAAAGCAAGCAGCTCAGCCAACTGGCTCACTTAGCAAAATTTCTACACATCTATTTGGGGCCATATTTGTAAAACGACCAGTGGACTGAATGCATAGGGACATGGCTCTGCTCTAAGGCCTGCTACAAGAATGTCAAATTAACTTCTGATTTATATCAAGAAAAAAGTTCTCACCACTGCTGGGTTTTTGAACAAAGAAAATGCATCATGAATATTTGTTCCTTATTTTCATGTCATATCTAATATTCTGTTTCTAAGCATAGCATCAAACAAACATATTCCTACTTGATAAAACAAGATGCAGTGCAAGTATTATTTGTGAATGCACGAAAGGAATCTGATTAAGATGCATACAAAATTTTTGAGTTGTGCACCAGATCCAAAGCTCAATTCCCCAGCTGGAATTGGGAGAACTTTTGGATCAACAATTGGGTCTGATACAGGATCCGTTGGTATTTCATTGGCTGATTCACGCAAAATGGCATTAAACATGGCAACATCTAATCTGGATGCACATTGTTCCATCACCTAATCAAAATGAAAGAAACCATAATTAACCTTCCAAAACAATCAAACATATAATATACCAAACATGAGTGATGAAGTGAAGAAGCAAAGGTTGCAGTTGGTCGGTTCCTACCATTCTTGCCAATACAGGTAAACAGCCACACTCATGCCCCCCAGCACGAACTGGACAGAGTCTGGTAAAAGCATCATGAAAAGCACTCTTCCACAGGTTAATAGAAAAACTGCCTTGCTGTTGATCACCCAGAGCTGGACCCAACAATCTTCCATATCCTTTAGTTGTGTACATCTCTTCAATTGGAGATTGCATGTGTGGAGTCAATATCTGGAACATGATAACAAAAGATTTTTGCTAAGGCAAAGTTGAAAGAAAGTCTCAGACCTCAATCCAAATGGGCAGGAAATTTCAAATGATGTTCAAAAAAAAAAAAATCTCAAGCAGGCAACAATATCAAAATTACTTTTGGTAATTTTCTTGACTAATGTTTGAAATCATAGAACAACTACATCAGGTTGTACATTTATAGCATAATTAAATAGACGATCACAAAATATTGCAATGTCGTCAAAAATTATGTAAGCTTCAATGCGAAAAAAGCAAATTACATATGCTACTAATAAAAATGGAAAGCTACACCTAGATAGCCATTAATGTACATGCATGCATGTAATGTGTGCTCTATTTTTGTTAATAAAAGAAAACAGCAAGATGGCCACCAACCTATGTGTCTTATACTACAACTGGGCATTTATATTTTTTTCCCTTTCACATTCCAGTTCTCCAAAGACTAGATGTTTCATGCTACTAAAGTTTTTGAAGACAGGATGAAAAGCAGAAACAACCATGAAGGTCTTTAACAGAATCCAACATTACCAAATTACGTTGCATATCCTACACCGATTTTGCAAAAAGCTTGAAAACTAGACATGTATATTGTCCTTACTCCTTACATTTCCTGAAGAGGACATAACTAGTTAAGGAGATTCTTCTTCTTTTGAGTTTGAATCAAGGTAAATAAACTGCCATATGAGGCCAGCCAAAAGAATATTGAAGCCTTGAATCTTATGTAATACATGATCAACAGCTGAAGCAACTTTAGGAGGGTTGCATGAAGCAAACTTCTTTCCATGTTTATATTGCCTCAAGGAAGAAGTTCCCACAACTCACAGCTTTTCAGAATTATCTTCCCGCCTGACAGCCTCCACGGATACCCTATCTAACACTTCACAAACTACCCTTCAATTATCCAAGAATCTTTCCATATGCATGATATTCTTCCGATGCATAATTTCCAATAAACCCAAACCCTAATGATATCTCCTTCCTTATTAATTTAATATGAGTTCCATCTACCACTCTTGCAACAAGTGGCATATCACATTAACTACCGTCAAGAAGTCTATTGTCAACCAGCACGCATGAACTTTTCTTTTAACCCCAGTTTATGACATATTTCTCTTACATCAAAAGTCCGGATCCCATAAATCTCACTCTAACGTCCTAAGAATTCATGCACCACATAAGTAACCCGCCAAACCGCAGTAAGTTCCATACTTACACCTTACAATCAGCAAGACTAGCTGTCATCCATCATTACATAAAATCAAGTATTCTCAAGTCTATTACAATTCCAAGATGCTAGTTACATGCCAATTAAAAACAATGACTAGATACATAAATCCAAACAGAATAATATCGATGTAATGATTTCAAGGCTCCACTCGATGCAAATCCAGTAAACCTTGCTCTTTGCTCTACCTAACACACATTTCATGATTTTGTAGCGCTTGCCATAGACATGTTTATAGGTGCCGATCTTCTAGAAGAGAAACCATTCTGTTGGATATGTTTTCTAATAAGAGCGGCAAATGAGTTCCTCTGGTGCTACATCTCATAACAGTAACATGTAATCACCAAATCTCCGTTATTTATTTGAAACAGGAAATTACAACCTTAAAAATGGAAAAATGCCTGTTGGATGCTTTTTCTGGATGGAATTGTATGGGAAAATTGCTCTGATGGATGCCTAATCATTTAATATTAATTGATCATCCCTTTTTTGGGCATTGTATATAAATGTCTCCATGTGCTAGAGAACCACTTGCCTTATATAAGTTGACTACTACTTACCTATATATTCTCTGTATAATTTACATAGTACACGAATCATGCAGAGTATCTGGCAGCTAATGCTACAAATGCTCCAAGAAATATGCTAACGTCACAAAAAAATCATATATAATTTGCAATTTTACCTGCCACCATACTGATTCTATGATTCGGGCAAAGATCCAAGATTCGATCTTTTCCAGCGCAGCTGTAAATGTACTTGTCTCTTGCCAGTCATCTATCTGCTGCATAAAACCAAAAACTTTTGCTTGTCTGTTTCCAGCATTGTTCCTCCATTTTAGTGGGGTCAATTTCCCTTCAGTTTTCTTTGCACCACCATTTGACTCAAAAGCTCTCATGGTTGGATTTAAGAGGAACATATTGCCAAATGTTTGAGAAATTATCTCTCTCAGGACAACTGTGTTTGATAGCCAGAAAGTCAACCTTAAATAAAACCAAATGGTTGTTAGTCTAGGAACAAGAAAATATATTAATATCCTTAGCTAAAAAGTAATAGCTTATTTACCTTGGAACATCATTACCACATGATTTAGCAATCAATGCAAGGCCTGACACTGTGTTTTTTGCAACAGTGGCCCTCTTGTCCCGAGACCAGTGCTTGCAAGCATGAATATATAGCCTTGAAAGACGCCGGGCAGGTGTGTGGACCTTATGAGCTGAACTTCCATGTTCTGGTACCATGGAATAGAGAGAAATCTCAAGAGCAGCTACTTCTCTGAGCTCCTCCTCGAGTTTCTTCATTCTTTGTTCCATCTCATTGATTTTTTGATTTGTACTGGCTCTGTCATCATCTGGATTATTCTCTTCTGCATCAACTGTTTCTTCATCTGTTTCAACACTCTGATCACAATTTGGAGCCTCATCCAAGATATCTATCTCTTTAACCTCTTCAATGGTCTTACCATTAGTTCCTTCAGATAACTCTGATGAAGGTCTAGAAGGGATCTTCACATTCTCTGGTTTCTTATTATTGATGGTCTTAGGTGTTGAAGCAGCTTCATTTGGTTTTTGAGATTTCCTTTGACTATTATTTGACATTTTAAATTGCAGTTTTTTGGATTCTGGATGATTGGTAACAACTCTTGATGCATGAGGACGATTTTCTGCTGATTCCTTTTTTGCGAGTCTTTTGGGAACCCTTGAAACTCTTTTTACCTTGTTATCTCCATTACTCTGAGCCTCCCCTTGAGATGAAAGAGAATCACTTGCAGGCTCATAGTTTGATTTTCCTTCCTTTCCCTGTTTGACTTCTTTTTCCACATCACTCGAACGGTAATCTCTTTCCTCTCCATTTTCTTTGGCACCCATTTCGCAGGGACTTGAATTAATTAGAACACTTCAGACCTGCGCATGTCAATGGCATGATCTCTAACCATATCTTTAGATAGTTAAGAAACAGTACCTGCATTTAAAGTACTTACTGTAGTACTTGGAATATGACCTTGTGTCTGAGGCTTTAAGCCTAAATTTTCAATGTGAGCTTCAAATTATTGTCTCCTTATTAATTGAATGTCGGGAGCCTACTTAAGCTTTTCACATGTCAAACTTGAGTGTAATCAAAGGAACAGTAGATTGCCTGATAAAGGCATTTCACGCTTGTGTACTATGAGTTGCTTTTCATGCACCTTCTGCACCTGAAATGAACATTGGGTGATCCTTGAGCATTCCCAGTGGAGCCTGAAATACTGCAAATGCAAGGTAAATCAAACATTTCCAGCAGCTATTCCAAAGTAAAAGACAAAATAATAATCGGTAATCATGAAATTACATGATATGGTTCTTAAGTTGCAAGAATAAAACAATATAAGCACTGAAACTTCAAACAAGATGAACTCGCAAAATATAATAGTGCACAACCTTTGAACAAGAAAACATGAGACCTAAGTAACTATGTGAAGGATTTCAGACTTCAACTCACCTAGAAGTTTATATTAATCAACCACCAGTTAATAAAATAAGCAGTTTAGATGCCTCAATATTCCATGTAAAATTTAGATTGGAGTTCCCAAAAACCCAAGATGAAGACCTATAAACGGGGGGAGGGGGGTTTTAAAACTAGATCAATTCTTCATTGGACTTTTAAACATAATTAGAGTAATCTGAATAATATAAGATTTGATATAAAATACAAGAAGGAACAGCAGATAAGCACAAATGAATGCTCAGAGATTAAATAGGTCCTTGAATAAATTTCAGATTTTATGTTTCACCTACAATTTTCTACAGATATGAACCTACAAGGAACTTCACAAATGCAGAATGGTCCATAAACTTTGATTTTGCACCCTGAAAATGACAAAAGGTTGGTTCACCCAAAATTATTGGCTGAATTATAGCTGGCTAAAAATAATGTATCTATCAACATAAAATCATTGATAGAACCAAAAATTCAGTTAACAGTAATTAATTATAAAAATCAGTAGAAATAATTTGTCAAATAATTAGCTGAGCATAAAGTGCAATGCACATGCCATTCTTTGATTTCCCAAAAACCTAGAGAACGGGAGGGCATAATATAATAGGAACAGAAAGCAATCTTTTATTTACAGCAACCACATGATGCCAGTTTGGCATTCTATATATAAAGAAAAGCTTCAGAACAAAGCTTAAAGTGATGAACTAGATTCTACCAGGTCGTTGAAAAATATAGACATCACATTGTTTATGCAGACCAAATCTGCCATACTAGAACATACTTCTGGACCAGATAGTATGTCGGGCAATGTTTCAACTCAATGTTACATGTTTAATATTGGACTGGGAAAAAAAAAGCATATGGAGAACTAGGACTGATATCAAGTATTTCTATCTGTACTGCAATCCAATGAATTCATATAGTTTCCCCTTTCCACTGATCTTCTTTCTTTTATAATACATATTAGGTTGGGAAAACAAATCCTCTAGTCAAACCTTTTTAACTTCTCTCAACCATGTATGACAAAACCACAGTTAACTAGAATAGGCAGATAATTATCGGATAGTGCTTCTTTAAACAATTTGGCGCTCTATAGACTAAGAAGTTGATCCAGACTGATGAGATCTACAGCTTAATTCATGTTCACTTCTTTTGAAACTAGTGTTTGAAGTATCATCCTAGGGGAGCCGATTTAACCCGGTTTCTTGCAATACCTAAACAACAAAGCATAAGGTCGGGAGGTGATAAAACTTGAATAAGGCTATGGGTAAACCCTGAGACATAATGTGAAAGCTTTAAGGATTTCCCTTTATACATAAATTATATCTATATGAAATATGGAATGTCGCAAAAATAAGCTGGACTTTGTTAATGTATAGAACTTTGGGGAGTAAGGATGTAAGACTACATTTGGAGGGAAATCCATGAAGCAGACGGAAATAGTGTCAACAGAGACTTCTGCAACATAATGAATTGAGTTGGTTCTAAAGTAAATTTTGCAGCAATGGGAAACAAGTTTCTTCCTCATTTGTAGGACAAGCTATATCATTGCAACATTAACCTTCAACAGATAAGAGAAAACTGAACTTCTTTATGCATAAACATGCATAGTACTGGTATCTAACCTTACTATCATGAAGATCTAAATAGGCATAGGCTTTGGGAGATACAAAATCATAGATATCTTAGTAATTATGCAGATTAAAGAATTAACTTGATCCAGTACTTGAACAAGATCTAATAAAGAATAGGGAATAGTAACAGTTACTTACTCCACTGAAACATTTCGAAAAGAACAAACGATAACTAGAAGCTACAAAGCAAGGTAACCAGAACACTTATTCTGCGGACTAAAAGCAAGCATCTATTCTAAAGCAGTTCTGGAATACTTGCAACCATCAGACTTAAATTTTTAGCTAGTTCAGATCCTAACGAGTAATTAAATGAATGGGTCCAAAAGTATATAAGCACCATGAGAGTCCTTAACCTATCCGATGTAGAACTGTTATTCTTCAACACCCCCTCTTATGTGTAAAGCCTGAGGGATGGAACCCGGAACAAGAGGTGACACGTGGATTAGTAAATGGGAGTGTGGAGATTTTGGTAGGTAAGAAAGGTCAGTAGACTCTAATACCATGTTAAGATTCTATCTAAAAACCAGAGCAATTAGATGGATGGGCCCAAAAGTATACAAGAACCATAAGAGTCCTTAACCTATATGATGTGGGAGTATTACTCCTCAACACAAATCTATAATACATAGGTCCAAAAAAGCAGAATCAAAAAAATCTTACCAAATAGGTGACCCTATATTTTGTTTTCTTGTCATAGTACAATATCAAGAAACTTAGGTTCACTGATCGAAGTCCCACGTTTGTAACTCAAAATATAGTCATAGCATGTACAATATCAAGAAACTTAGGTTCACTGATCGGAGTCCCACGTTTGTAACTCAAAACATAGCCAACAGTTGTGCCTCTGGACTCGCTAGGAATAACAAATAGAAGCTCCCCTGGGGCCTTGGCTTCCAACCTGAAGCCAAATCTAGGTCAGATACAGATCAAAACAATCTTCCAAACAGAAGCATCGGCTACCATAACGACGTGAACAAAGGAGTAAAAAAGCGCCAACAGTTGTGACTCTGGACTTGCTAGAAATAACAAATAGAAACTCCCTGGGGCCTTGGCTTCCAACCTGAAGCCAAATCTAGGTCACATACAGACCCAAACAATCTTCCAAACAGAAGCATCGGCTACCATAACGAGGAGAACAAAGAAGTAAAAAAGCCTCATGATCAGCTCTATCTAGTTGCATTATAACCAAAGAAATCAAAGTCCAAACTGCCAAAATAAACAGAAAATGAAATGCGATCCAGGAGATTAAAGCGTCGGATTATGGATCCGCTGAATGAAAAAAAATTCAGGCTCTCAAACTCAAGAAACGATCGGATTTCTCCACATGCTATTCAAAAACCGAATGCAAATCCATAGACCTCTTAAATCTACTCAAACACCAACAGAGAAACAAGAAGCAAGCCAAAATACATCAAAACTAGCAAAAGGCAGCTCCAATCCAATTCGAACTCAAACCTTTCTAGCCTCCACTTCAGCAAACTCAACTTCTCAACCAAATGAGGACACAAGAGAAATCAAATGGCACAAGATTTCAAGAAATGCTACTCGGAAGCGCCGTGATCGAGCTATCCAGATCTTCCAAGAATTTGAATAGATTAAAAAAAGGAAGAAAAAAATGATGATTCTTCTAAGAATCAAGAAAAGGTGGAGACGGAGACAATCAGAAAGCTTGGGCAAAAGAGATGAAGCGAGAGAGAGAGAGAGAGAGAGAGAGAGAGAGAGAGTTACGCAGCGGAAAGAGTTTTTTCTGTTCTCGTTTCCCCTTCTTAGCTTCCTCCACTGCCGAAGCTTCGGACGAAAGACTCCGCCCCCGACATTTAAATTAAAAATGCCGCAGAGGGAACTTCCCGGCGGACTTCGCACACTTCTATTGTACTATATTTTATCGCAGGGTCGAGATCCGAAATCTCCAGCTCTCTCTCTCTCGCGTTCTGCGTCGCTCTGAAGCTTATAGACGCGAGTGCATCCAGAACTGAGGGAGATGAGAGAGTGAGAGCGGGAGTGCGGGAGTTGTTTAGAGGGAAGCAGGTCCGGTCACGCGAGGTAGACTTGCCCACCAAGGAAATAAAAAAAATAAAAATAAATTAATCAATCATTAAATAATTCTTGAATTGCCCATCTCTCCTTCATCTGGCCAAGGAAATCGAGTTTATTACACTCTATTCTTAGTTTTGTATACAAATATATATTATTAAAGTCCTATCTTTTTTTATATTTTTTTGTCTAGTGCTCAATTTTTTTTTGTTTGGTGGAACTGGTTCTCAATCTTTGAGGGTGGGTCTCATTGGAGCGAGTGGTTGCGAGAGCCGTCTGCAGGCGACCGGGGAAGGGTGTCGGTGGACGGAAAGCGAGAGGTGGTTGGCGGTAACTTTTAACAACGGAATGGCCTTTAGACACAAATGTCCTCGGATATTCATGAAACCACGGAAATGCCACGGCCTTTCCCCGGTTGGAATACGTCACATCGTACGATGGGAAGGTTTTGAACACGTCTGGACCATCGAAAAAAATGTACGAACCACTTTGACATGGACGTATGGGTGATGAAACAGTATTCAGTACTCCATTACGGGTATCAAATGATGTGGGTGAACCAGATTGGTCGGCAATAGAGACAAATATAAATATCTGGCTAATATCTATTATGTTTGCAATCATATTTATTCTTACATTACTATCTAATTTATTTTTTAAATATTCAATTATATTTATAATCATATTTAATTTTATATAATGCTCATAATATTTTTAAAAAAATAAATAATTATATTAACATGTTACTTTCTCAATTTAACTTTTATTGGATAGATTTTTTGATTTTATAATTACAAAATTTAACTATTTGATTTATATTTGTACTTTTCACTATATATTATGTATCCATGTTTATTTTAAATAAATATGGCATCCGATTAAATATCGGCATTCACATCCATATTATATTTGATATCTGTTTCCTATTCAATTCATTTTCAGTCTTATTAAATCAAATTAACAATGGACAGGGGGAACCATGTCAAAATACTTTGTCTTCTCCTAGTTTGAGTCAACTATCATTCAACAGTACTTCTTTTGAAGTCGCTAATTAGCTCAATGGCACTTAGGACCGATCCCTGCTGTTACATTGGACTGATCAATAAAATAGTGAATCAATGGAAGAATCCACAGCAGTACTCTTGTTGTGTCTGTCATATCTGTACATGAAAATTGTAATTCATAAGGGTCATTGGATCTCACTCCATACTCAAGACTATTTTAATTTATGTATATCATAGAGTAGATTTGTTTCTGGCATTCAAGTTGATGATGCTTGAATGCTGCATTTCTTCTAATTGACAGCCAACACATTGCAACTTGATAGAGGCTTGTGTCCATCTAAGAGTATATAGCAGGATCCATCTCTCTCTCTTTTCTTCTTTAGCTTTGTAATAGTGTCTGATTATGTTTATTGCTAGAATTTGATTATTTCATAAAATGTTTGGTGTTATCTTCCAATACACCAGGTCACAACAACTAGAAGGAAATACCCAAATGATATTATAAGGGCAAAAGGATCACAAATTAAATTTAATGCCCCATCAATCCAACAAGCAACATCACTGCATGTTGGTAATTAGCATGGTGTGGTTGAGTTGTGTGCTTTTGACAAAATGCAAAAAAATACAAGGAAGATTGTATTCCAAATATTTTATCGTACGATACTGTTCAAGTATCAAAAACAATTGCAGTATCAATATTGAGTTGTTTCTCATTTTTGAAGGTGTTTGCAATTATTTCAACATGAATTTAAGGTTCATATACAAGGATAAAATAAAATGGCATCCTAGCTTTAATTAGAAAAGTGTAATGGCAGGATTTTTTTTTTTAAAAAAAAGTTATTGTACTTTGCCCAATCACTATTTATTCCTGATGATAACATGATGCTCGTGAGGTATATCAAGTTTTAACCATTGGCTCATGGATTACACAAATATCCTATAAATTCTACCATTCCTCTCAAACCATATCAGCACAAGGAATTGACAAGGATAAAGTAATGCCAAGGATAAAGCAAGGTTGGTGGCATTTGTGGCTGGTAGCGTCCGTTTGTTGGAACAAACAATACACAGTAGCCGTAAAACCTCCGCAAGGCAAATGATAGGAAGGCTGATGGATCCGTGTGAAAGGTGTTAAACCGTCGAAATCATCTCCAAACCTAGTTCTGGTATTCTTAGAAAGCACTGAAATGCTAAAAGAAAAATTCGGATGGTGACAATCTAAATGAAGCATACTCAAACTTATGACCCATACACGTCATTGTTATAGAGGGTGAGGATGTTTCTTAGTATTTGTGAGGTTTTGTACAGCGCGTCTAGTCCTACATTAAATACACAATCGATAGATTTGGATCCGTATACAAAGATAAAAAAATTTAAATAATATCTTTTAATTAATTTTTTTGGATAAAGTTATAAGTTATTACAAATGATATTTGAGCAGATTTAGTCCATGGATATATGAGTCTATTTAGGTTGGTTACGATATTTATGATTGCATTTGAGTAGATTTGGACTCTTAACCTGATGACGGTGCTATGGTTTAAACAGATGGAGGATATATGAGGATTTGTAAGAATATATGCGTAGTCCTACATCAGCTATGTACTAGCTAGATAAATCTTGGTTACTTATACGGAGCCAAACAACCAAAATAATATCTCTAGCTAGTTTTTGGATAAAGTCCTTATAATATTTATAGAAGATATTGAGAATTGAATTTTAAGAAATATATATTTAATTAAAATTGAAGGAAGAATAATTTTGGCTTCACAGATTCATGGATTATCTTGTACCAAATGATCTCGAGTGAATGTAAGGTGTATTCGTGGATTTCCTAGCAAAATTATCTGTGTCCTTTCCATATATGACCCAGAAAAAAATAAAAATACTAAATATTTTCTCGGATCCAAAATCCGAAAAACTCATATAGAATATTTTCCGGTTTTCACGATAATTTCAAGTTCAATTATGCAGCGGATGAGATTTCCATGCACTCAGAAGTTAAATTGCGGTGAGCCCATGGCAAGCTACAATCTAGGTTGCTGACCGTGCATCTGTTTGAAGATACGAAAAGCTCAGTTGGCATCATGGGATTGGATGGCATCTAACGAGGACCCGAGCACCGAGTCCCACCAAAAAGATAAGCCCAGTACATAAAACAACGTCTTCGCATCGTAGCTTCTCTATTTAGACCCTTGCAGTTATATATATTTGGTAGCTCCACTTATGTGAGCGAGAAAAAACACGTTACGTTGTTGTTTTTATTTTTTTTAAAAAAAAATTGAGATTTATTCAGTACAAAATAATTTAATTTATTATAGTCTTGGCTGCATGGTATGCAGCTGATGTAGGCAGCTGTAATTCTTGACGAATACACAGGATTTGTTACCATTAGTTTATTAGTACTGTACATGTTGGGTCTCACGGGCCTCCATACTCCAACTTGAAGAAAATATTACGAATATTATATGAGATTTGATTTAATTATGTACAATATGTATTTTTTTATTATTGATGCATATTATGTAAAAATTGATTCCGTCATATTATATAGAGTTTGATTCTGTATAATAAGTATTTTTCGTTCTTGATGCACATTATGTGAGATTTAATTCTATCGCGGAATTTAATTCTATACAATATGTATTTTTCATTTTTAATATTGTGTGGGATATGATTTTTTTTTTTTTGGTATATATATATGGCTGTTCATGAATAAAATAAAGAAAACTTCTCCTCCTTGGTGGAAAAAAAAAAATTATCATGGTGTTTTCAAATTACATCTTTCTTTTAGACGAGCAAAGTCCATGCCATTCTAATGCTATTCTAGAAATTTTTAACAAACAAATATAGAAATACTTTATAAAATATGAATTTCAAAGCACAATTATTTTTATTTTCCACTCGCCCTTGGCTTCGCGTACCACGAAAAGAACATGCCACTTCACTCGTCACACTTTCAAACATTAGGATTGTTATTTTTATTTCGATGCTAAACCAAAATTGGACCGGGAGGGGCTTGAAAGCATTTTCCTTGTAAATACGAGGGCAATATCGTACCTACGTGGCAGTGAGAGACATTAGGGTGCGTAGAATCGAACCTTTTGACGGGGGGGTTCTATATACACCCCCCCAAGGACACCCCCCCAAAAACCAAAAAAAAAATATCCAAACTAACCTTTAGTGTAATTACCATATTGCCCTTGAAATTTTCTCAGTACACCCCCCCTTCCTCCTCCTCCGTTTCGTTTTGAAAAGAAAAAAAAAAAAAACACCCCTCAAACCCCCCTTAAACCCCTCGATCCATTTACATCGTTTAGGCGATCTTTGAAGGAGATTTAAGCCCCATTCGAAGCATGGACAAGCAACTAGTGATTTGGGACGAAGAATCGGCCACAAAGGTACGTGTTCCACCTTGTTTCGAAATTTTTTTTTTTTCACGGTTCGTGCTCCGTTCGGCACTGGATCGCCGAACAAAAGGCTTCTGTTCGGCTGAACAGTGCCGAACAGAAGCCTTCTGTTCGGCAACCCTCAACCGAACTCTTCTGTTCGGCTGCACAGTGCCGAACAGAAGGCTTCTGTCCGACACTGTGCAGCCGAACAGAAGGGTTCTGTCCGGCTCTGTGCAGCCGAACAGAATGCCGGCGACGAGAGGGAGAAGGGGGAACGGGGGGGTTTTGGGCGTCGGCGAGGTGCTTTGGGCGGAACAGTTCAAAGGGAGACGGAGGGGGTTTGGCCGCCGGCGAGGTGCTTGAGGCGAGGTTTTTTGGGCGGAAGGGAGAAGCCGGCGGGTGTTTTGGAGGGGAAGAGCGGGGTGGGGGGGTTTGGGGGGTGTAGAGAGCAATTTAGGTGAGGGGGTGGGGAGGGTGGGGGGTAATTTAGGAATTTTTAATTTTTTAGGGGTGTCCTTAGCAAATCCGGGGGTGTAGAGAGTATTTAATTTTTTTTTAATTTTTGGGGGGTGTCCTGAGCAATAGGGGGGGGTGTATATAGAACCACCCCTTTTGACGCTGCCCTCCGAACTTGGATCCAGAAATTTATCCGAGCTTTTAACCTAGAATTACATGAATACCACGAGTCGGTAGCGCAAGGACAGACTCCCTCCATCCGTGGGGCCAATTAGAAGTTCCGGATCAATCGTATGGAGATGTTTAAGGGTTTAATCCTCTTTAATGGACCCCATTTATATAATTGGGAGGAAATCGAGGCTATAATTGAATGGAACGGTTGTCCCCTTGTGATCCACGTCGGCGTTTGCCAACCTTTCCACCTCATTTGGCCCCCTAAGCTTTAGACCGACGGACAAAGGCGGCGGAGGGGACCTAAGGCTTAATTAGCAGATTAAATAAGGACCGAATGTATGTCAATGAAATAATGATATGGAGTAGAAGAGGTTTAAGTACTGGTCCTACTGCGGTCCTTGAACTGGACTTGCTTCCCAGGAGCCTTTCTTTTTTGCATTAGAGGCCATCAGCCATCTGACTTGCCCTTATTATGAAAGCGAAAGCCTACGCTAGTTTAAGATAGGTTTTTGCTTTTTGCTTTAGTGGATAGGCGGCCCGATGCCCGTATTCTAGTTAGTTGGTAGAGGAAGATTCGAGCTACTTAATAGGCTTTCGTTGTTGGCTCCCCGAATTTGAAAATTCAGCCCTATCATCTTATACTAGAGTATAGTATTTTTTTCTCTATCTAAATTATTGAGGCCTCAAACTCATCCGCTTATAAATTCTATTGTGGATTGTAGTGGATGGGTGTAGTAGAAAGATTGCTCTCAACAAGGTATAAGGACTCATCTAGTTTGCCAATAAAAAGAAAAAAAAATATGGTCAACAAAAAAAATAAAAAAATTATTTAATTAATATTTTTAAAAAATAAGAATTTAAAAAATAGATTTTTATATTTTATGGAAAAAAATTATGGAGGATATAAAAAAGTTACTTTTCTATTAGTTGAAAATTGAGATTTTTTTTTTCAAAAATATCCATAAGCCATCAAAATTCATGGATAATATATTTGTTTATTAAAAGTATAATAAGTATTTCATATAACTTTCTTGGAAGAGTAGGTGCTTAACCAAATATAAACCACTCTGAAATATCACTTTTTCATGATCAACCAAACATGTCAAAACTATTTTTTCATGCATTATATTTCAGAAATAAACTTTTCAGAAAAAATATTTCAGTGTTTTTTTTTTTTTTGTGGAGTATCAAACGAGTCCTAAAGATCAAAGTTAGAAATTTGAAACAATCTCTCATAAAGAAATAAGATTGCTTGTCTTTGATTCATTCCACATCTTAAAAATGACAGGAATTTCGAGCATTGGACCATCCTTTTTGGTCTCAATCGCAAACCATTGGTCTGAGTACGGACTTTGCCACCGAACTAGCTCACTGCCATCCATGATCCGTTGAAATGGATCTCACAAATAAATGAACAGAGTACGCTTTGATTAATTTCCTACCCCGTTCAATCACCCATCAAAGCTGACGACTCTTGACTAAGCTATCTCGCATCCCTCTCCTTGAGCGAGAGACCATGATTTCCTACTATGGTTGTGGTTAATCATTAAAAACTTATTGATTAGTTATAGTGGTTTAATTATAAATAAGATAGGATGGAGCAGAATAAGGAGTATCCAAATTCTTTCTCAGTCTCAAATCATATTTCCTTTGATCACCTCTGTTTTTCCTCCACTTTTTCTTTTCTTTTTTTTTTTTTTGTTTTTCTGGGACAATCTTTTCATCACAGGTGTGCCCCTCATAATAAGCCGTTGAATGTGTGGACTTGGTTACTTATAATCAAAATCGAGTCTAGTAATTTAATTATACTTTTATTTTACCAAAACACTTTCTATTGTGAGGAATGATTTATTAGAAAATTCCAATATTTATGTGGAATACTCTTGTTACTTTTCAATCTAGCTACTTATATATATGCCTATCCAAAAAGGGTGTAGAAGGGTAAAAGAAAACAGATTGCAAACGTGGGCCAATCCCAGGAGTCACCACCCCACCTGTAAATAAGTTGAGAGCGTGACATGTACATGTTGCATTAGCATTGTGATTGGTAATTATAGGTACTTCTATTGCAGATTTGATTTATGTGAGGTTCTTTTCATAATTTAGATTTTATTTAAGTACTTTTAATCTCTTAACTTTTATTTTTTGGGTGTGGTCATGGTAGAGGCAGCTCTGTTAATGTTAGGCTAAGAGGAATCTAATGTTAGTGTAGGTCAAGATAAGATTGCTATATGAATAAGGTGTTAGGAGTGATCCTACGTTTGTAACAACTCAGGATCTCATATAAAATGGCTAGCTGAAAGATATTATTTGGATTTTTTAATTCTGTATAATACATTTCGGCTAGCTATTTTGGATAAAATCTTGAGTTATTACAAATTGTATTAAAGCGGACCTAGCCAGTAACCTATGTGGACCAGGAGATACTGTAGCACGGATCCATCGGAGCTGATTACGGGCTAATCGTGGTGTTTGTGATTAAATTTGAATAGATTTGAATTCTTAGCCTGATGAGGACGTCAGAACTTGAACGAGAGGAGTATGTGAGGATTCGTGCGAGCGTGTGTTTAGTTCCAGATCGGTTATTTGCTGAATAGATCTTGAATATTTATACAAGATCAAAGAACCTAAACAATATTTTCTAACTAGCCTTTTTGAATGAGATTTTAGAGACTAAATATATGCTCGCATGGTTCTTATAGCATCAAGCCCAAAAGGCCCATGTACAAAGAAAGGCAGTGGGCAACGAATCATGAAGGGTCTCTTTAAATCCTCTTGAATCTTGATGGATAGATAAAAGTCGTTGTTCCTGAAAGATGCACCTCCCCTCGCGTCCTTCTGTTTGAGTATACGTCGAGAGAAAGAGACAAGGCATCCATTCAGCCAGTTGTACCTATAGATCTTAAGTTACAATACAAAGAAAGTAATAGCTTTAGGGCCAAATGAAAGCTACGGTTTGTCAAATAGAAAAAAACCATGATTAATAAACCTCACCAAAAAAGATCAAGTATGATGGGGGCATCAATAAAAGCAGAGAGAGGAAAATAAAATATGTATACGAATATTTTTGTCCATAGAGTTGCGAGAAACAATTGCCCCTCTTTTTTTATTTATTTATTTTAATTAAAGCATATATTTTATACAATATGTATACAAATATATTTAATAAAATTAGAAAATAAAAGATTATAGAGTGCCCGGGGCAACTCCCCCCTCTCTGCCCCATATGGTACTTCCAAAATAATTGGCCATATAAGCAGCCATCCAATCTACAGCCCCATGAGGCCCTCTAAATATATACCTGACCTGAAAGGCCCCTCTATTCCTAGTGCCTCTCTCTATTTGGTAGACCAAATGTCCCTACTACTTCCACTTCTAATTTACCAACCAATGGAGAAAAAAATACTTTCTACGACCATATAATTGGAGCCTTGGTATGAAAAAGATCTCTGCTCGCATGATGCGTGAGTGAGGTGAAATATGATGATTTCTCTCGAAGTGATGAGTGAGAATGGTCTGTCGATTTATCAGCATGGATTGCGTCATTAGTTACAGCTGCCAGCCCTACCCAATACTATCTAATCTAGCATGCGCCAATCTATTTTCTTTTTTTCTTTTTTTTTACACTCTTAAATCTAGCAGTATATAATATTCTCAGATGCATTGCTAGAGCTCATAAAATGAGCAAGTAAACAGTAGCAAACATGAGATGATAACCACTGCAGGGGAATTTAGCACATCAATGCCTTCACCGTGTTTACAGAAATGTTCAGAATAATAGCAGACTTGATTCATATTAGCCATAGTTACTAAGTTATGTCAACATGATTACCATTTTTAATATATTTCGAATTTGAATTTGAATTTCAAACACCAGCCTGACTTGATTCATGCAATCATGAGATATGCCAACATGATTGCCATTTTTGGTGATATTTAGATTTGAAATGCGCCAAAAATGATAATTATATTGGCACATCTTATGATTATGACTAGCATGAATCAAGTCTACCATCACAGAACAGTTTCTCATGATTTATTTGGCTTAGGAACACATTTTCCTTGCAAGTAAACCATTTTGCATCTTTCATCGCCTTTTTCTTTTTTTTTTTCTCCTTTTTTCAAGGCAATGATTCGGGATAATTTATTATGATTTGTATAGCATAGAGAAGGCGTCTATTGGTTTAGTCGGTTAAGTCATTAAAACTATCTGGGTTTGAGTTCCATTCTCATCCTCATCTGCGGCAGCCCAACGTTTCCTGCCAAAGCCTACTCTAAGAGATGAGGGATTTGAACAACAGAGAATTTTGCCCATCTAAAATACTTTCGTCAAAGATAAGGAAACAGAAAAAAGTTAGAACAAAGCTGCTTAAATGCAATGAAATGAAAGAAAAAAAAACAAACAACTGTGGAAAACAGAAACAAAGAAAGAAAAGAATTGTCCAAAAATAAGGTTACTCTAGAGCTTGTTTGCTGATTCCAGATTGTGCTTTTGGATTCTCTAATCATCCAGTGGTGTGCTCGGCATAAAATTTTAGATTTGTCAAGCAGTCTACAATAAGACAAGTCATGTGAAGAAACCTAACACCGGTAAACCAAAACGACTGACAAATATATGATGATGATGTATAACATAAAGCCATAATCTTTTTCCAGGAGGCAGCAAAATTCCGGATGACAAAGCTCACACCATCAGAATGGCTTGAATCAACCAATTACTGCATCATGAAGCAAGAAGTTGGTGGAATGCTTAACATCATCCAAAGCAAGAAGAATGCTTAAGAGATGGCTCTCTAAAATTGAATAGCTTAAGCAACAATAATATGATGTCAGGGTGACCCATCACTGTTGTGGCTAGAATAAGAAAAATTCCAATAAAACATAGTTCTTGTGGGAACCGGCAGCAGAGCTTGAGCAAAAGATAGATGGGTTTGTCTCCAGATATCATGAACATAGCCAACGTTCAAGATAAAGGAGATGTCTATCCGTCCTTTGACATGCCCATCAGCAATAGAGATGGAAGAACACATGCTGGTATCACTGGCATTTGCTTATTTTCAACACCATCTATCCATCCTTTCACATTCCTACCAACAATGGTAGATGGCAGAACAAACTCTAGCATCTTTTTTTTTTTTTTTTTTTGGGTAGAAACGGCTACTCATTTCATATAAATCTAATATGAGTACAACCTGCCAAATTACGGAAAAGTAGCAAAAACAAAGGAGGAAGAACGTCTGAAGCAATCTCTAGCATCATTTGACATTTGCTTAGATCCAATACAAGGTATTCTAGGTACATAAAAAGCAATCTCTTTGTTCTTCTTTTTTTTTTTTTTTGGAAGAGCAACCTGCGTATAAGCATCTAGGCTCAAATACTTGGGGATACACAATCCTTACTAGAACCTACAACCTTTTGTTACTGAGTAGAGGGATGTGATTGCTATGCAAAGCCCCCATTAGTCAATCAAACTGAAAGACTAGAGATCTAAACAAGTTATGACTTTGTGTTCCTTTGGTGGTTGTACCCTTTGGCTTACAGAGGTCCAGGGTTTGGTCTTGAAGTGGTGTTATCTGCAAGATTTTGACATATATACAGGTGGGACTTGCACCTCTCCCGGTAGTCATATACGGGTGGGACTCCCCCCCTCCAAAATAGAAAAATAGAAATTAAAAAAAAATCCAATTGTTTCACTGGAGAGAAAAAGGCTGCTCACATTATTCTATTCAACCAAGTCCTGTTTAAAGGAGACGATATTATGATAAAAATTAAACCCTGGAAAAAAAAACATCTCCAACCCATAATCCTGATGATACAGAAATTTCAGGACATCTTATAAACTAATAATTGCATCCATTTGTATGGTTGCAGTTGGAAATTGCAATTTCAACAAAATGACAACCACCTGCACAACAATAAACTTTAGTGAGTATAATAGTGTTTCGGCATCCAAAGCAACTGAATACTGTCACTTTTCAGACAATTCAAACAGCAAGAAGTTTAAGTACTGAAGATCTATTGCAACGAATTCTGCATAGAGAATCCATCCTACTGTTGTTTTAATAGTGCCAGAAAAGTCTGTCAAAGTTATTAAACCATGAGGTCCAGAAGGCAGAAAACCTCTCAGTGCATCTAAAAGAAACAGCTTAGATCCCCCCAAAAAAGAAGAAAAACTCCCCCAGTTAAAAGAAGAAGAGGAAGAAAAACAAGAAGAAGAATCTGTAGTAAGGCCACGTGGTTGGCACATTGCCAGCATCTAAGAATGCTTTTGTAGACTGTTACATCCAGAGGTAGTCTAATTATACTTAGCAGCTTAGATTTATTCTAGCTAGAGCTGTTTATTACAGCAAAGCACCTTAAGTAAATCAAATCAACACAGGAAGTCTCAGATTATAATTCTTCCATGAGGTTGCAAGATTCTGGTCGATCAGGGCATGCTCTCGCCAGCAACACCATTTGCACCAGCCAGCCATCACATCATGCACATGGAAGTAGCTGGAGGGCCTAACATCATCCAAAGCACAAGGTGAATACCAGATGGACTCCAGTGGTCATAGGCAAACACCATTGTGGAACAAATATGTCAGAGATCAAATCCTTGATCTTGAATCATATGGGAAAGATCAGAGAGAAGATGCAGAAATGATCCTCTCATAATCATCAAAACAGAAAGACCAAAGCAATATAAGAGATGTCTATTTGCTGAGAGGAAACTCCTTCTGATGGTAATGTGATGGCATGGTTAGGTCCCAGTCCACTTGACCAGCCCGACCTAGATGCTGGACCCATACATGTGTCACACACGATGAGCAGTAGTAGATTTCCGATAGAAGTCTGCTACCAGATTTGGGGCGTGACATATAATGTTTACAATCCTCTCCGCTACATATTGCAGACCTTGAGGAAGAGACTCCAGCGCCTGAGTTTGACTCCACTTTAGCATTATCCTTAGAGTGCCCTTGGCCTCTTTTAAAAGATTAAGTCTTAGTGTTTTCCTCAAAAAAGGAATTAGAAAAAAAAGATTGTCCTCAAGGCTCCTTAACAATAACAACTCTTCAAAACCCAAACCAGCTATTATGTGCACAGCAAGTCACTAGCGCAATCCAACTCTAGTACTCGTCATAAGGGCAGATTTTTTGCATCCCCAAAAATCCTCTCAAACTCCTCAGCTACAATATCTTAGCTGTTGCACCATTGCAACATAAAATGGTAATGGGATTTTAGGAATCCAAATAAATTCGAATAAAAGGTGCTTTAATTTTCTGGATATAAAACTAGAAACCTTGTTTTTCAATATTGATGATTTCTATTCTAGTGACGCTTAATGGTGATGGAAAGAATATATGCCATATTCTCATTTGAGAAACCTATTTTCATATACTTGACCTCGATAAAAATCTCACAAGACATCAAGAAACCAGCTCTACTCTACCCAATGTATTGCATCACAAAACTTCCCCTCCAAAGGTAATTAAATGATAAATGGGAACCTCAAAGTCTCTCTGGAACTCAAGCCTTTAAGCCATTTTCAAATCGAACAGCACGCCTTCTCATCATGTGTCAGCTTTATGTAGCCTCCCTTGTCTTCTATGAGCATCAAGCCTGGAGTTCCAACAGTCCTCATCTTTGATTACAGGGTCAGAAGCAAGAAATTGAATGCCTTCTTCCCACAGATTTTCAAGAACTACCACTAAGGGGATTGTGCCTTATGATGCTATCGTAAAGAGGACAGGTCCAAGGATGCAAGATCTAACCAGAGTAACCTTGCAGTAGAAAAAAAGAAATCTCTACATAAAAGTTATGAACCATGCTGTCAATAGGTCAAGCATAGAATTTATCTGCATTACATCCAGTTGCACAAAATCAAGGATCATGGAAGTACCATCCAAATGCAAGAGAGTTGGTCTCAGTCCCCTTGCTAAACCATCATGTTGTTGATGGGATATTCCATGCTTAATGGATTTTTCTTGTGCTTTCTTACTGATGCTAATTGAACTATACCAAGCAACAGCGAAAAGACAGACTCCACATAAACCTTTTCCAACAAAGTGTTTACAAATACGTATATACAATACAATATCTCCACCCATGGTTATACAGGAACTCTGTATTAAACGTTATCATCATAACTAACAAATCAAATTTTCCTTTTTATCAACATTGCAATCACACTGAGAAATCATATCCAACCCTGTTGGAAAAACAGTCCTTTTCCACTACTTGCGCCTATTAATTGTTAGATCCTAAAGATATGGGTGGAAGCAGAAATGCGTAACTTGTATAAATGGGATGCATGTATCTTCCACAATGACCAATAGAACTGCATAAAATTATAATCAGAACTGGTGCGAAAATAATAACTTTTCCATATAATGTGATACAGGTGCTGTATCGTCATTAGCAAACCTATGAAGTATAAAGCATTCCAGAGTTTTCCAAAACAATCATCACATTCATCCGTTCAATCCCTGAAATCAGAGACGGATATAGAGATCTTAAATTCGGAAAAAGAAAAAAAAAAGCACAATTTTCGCAAAATACAGAGATAGATTAGGGTTGCATCCAAATCCCGCTATCAAATTACACAACCTTTGATTTAATCAACCCCAAATCCCCAATACTCCCATCATCACAGAAGAAAAATAGAGAGAGAAAGAAGGCGAAACCTTTACCGGGACAGACCGAGGGAGGCGATCGGGCCCGCGATCACTCATCGGAGGCGACCTGCTGTTGCTGGAGGCGCTCGAGGGCCTTCTGGTGGGCCCAGGTCTCGAGGGTGAGGTCGGGCTTGGCGTTTAGGCCGACGCCGAGGATGATGATGGTGAGGAAAGAGGTGATGTAGCAAGGGAGTTCCCAGTCCTCCCACTTCCGCGACTCACCCGGCGGCGGCGGCGTCCGGTTGAAGAGGTACCCGTTCGGCCGCTCCTGCGTCCCCGGGCTCGTCCACCGCCCCGCCCCCTCGCCGCCACCGCCTCCCCTCGTGCGCACCGCCGCCCTCACTCGGCTCCTCAGCATGCCGGCCGCCGCAGCGATCGCTTTGGACGGAGGTGGAGACATCTCGGATCGGATGCGATGGTTTGCCGGAGTTAGCGACCAGAGCAAGAGCGAGAAACAAAGCGTAAAGCCCTTTGAACGCTGGGATAGATGGCCTTCAGCTTCAGGTTCCTATCACCAAAATGGTGAGTTAACCGTATGGTGGCTCGGTGAGTAAGCTACTAAGCTTGAATAAACGCACAGAGTCAAGGCGTGGATTGCTGTGGTTACTGATGGCTGTTGTGACCTGTGACATTATTATATAATATCTATATACTTCTATATATATTACATAATATTTATACACTTCCATACATATTATAATATATATATATATATATATATATATATATATATATATATATATATATATATATATATATATATATATATATTAAACAATTTGTAGATATTGAGGTTGGGCGGCTTCTCAAGATAAGCAATGAAGGTTCCAAGTAATTTGCAATATAATAGGTCCCATTATTTAATATCCCAACATCGCTTGATCTATCTGGAACCTGAGCTTCGGCTGAACTGGAGGGATGGGTACTGGATAGAGTCAGTGGAGTATGATTTAATGGTTTGAAAGGATTTATATCTAAGCACAATTTGGAGCATTTGAGGTTTGAATCATGACTTATAAGATGTTTGCAGGTGAATTAGCATTGCACATAGCTTGATAGTAATTTAGCAAGCCTGTATTAGGAAAAGAAAGAAAGTTTAAGTTGAATTAGATCCAACATTAGGACTAAGACAATTCATGCATCTAGATCTACTTGTGAAGTAGCAGGTAACATGGGGACAAGATCAATTTTCACAGTTTAGTGATGATTGAGACCTTTTAGACATTAGTAGCATCACAAAATTAGTGGCATGATTCCAATAGCTTTGTAGATAGAAGTTTCACATAAATAACTTGTTTATACTTTATATTTCATGTTGTTTGTTATGATATAAGATTATCATATCTATATTAGCAAATCACTTGTATAATCTGCACCAATATTCAAAATTAAATATAAAAATAAAATAATTTAAAATATAAATATGAAAGAAGCTGAAAGCAAATCAAAGAATCTTTTTATAGAAACAGTACAAATGAAACATCTAAAGGAAAAATGGGACATTATTTCATGGACGCATATGATCCCATCAAGGATCTATAGTTACTTAGCATTCATATAAGTTGCACAGGGTCAGCATCAACGTTACATTGCAGCTAAATCGCGTGCAGGGAGAAACAAAGAAACGAAGCATGCTCAATCGGGAGAGAAAATTATTACCACCAATCATGAGCAAATGGTAATAAATAAAAAGAGTCAAATTGAAATCCTTTGAGACCATTTTTTTTTTTTTGCTAGTGGACATCTGAGAGCCATCCCTGGAAAGAGAGCTTGTTTACAGTGGAAGGTCTGAACTCAAGAGGGTTGTTCCAGCCTTTTGAGTTGCTCTTAGACCACCTCATCTTCACATTCTCCATCTCCAGACCTGAAATATACTCCATCATGACTCCGCCCATGATGTGATGAACCAGGCCCTGACATCCAGGCCTGTAATCATACAACCCACCTGGATAGCGGGTGGTTCTTCTATAAGTCAACTCGACATTTTTGAATCTTAGATTTCTAAGAAGTCCACCACCGGAACCCGCTAGGAACACTCCATTTTCCGACGTTGCTGATATGTTTACAAAGAGGATATTGGAGATAGACCCAGCTTTTGAAGTTGAATTTCTCGGGCAGGTTGTAATGTAAATAGGCTCAGCTCTTCCCCACCATGAAGGATCATAGTATCTTGTGCTTATTTTGATGTTAGAGAAGACAATGTCATTCACATTTGCTGCAAGTATATGAGCTAATATTAGTTGAAAACAATGACCAGTTTTGCTCTTCTTAAATAAAAAATGGGACCAGTTTTGCCAAGCCAAATTTATTCATAGAGCCTATTCCAAATTTATTCGCCGCTAGATGCATTCCTTCAATTCATAGAGCCTATTCCAAATTTGTTAAGACTTCGGCTATATTTTATGATAGAGTATCATATGATGCAAACCTGAAGGTACATCGTCCTGGTTCTGTTTTTATAGGTCATCAATGTAGTCAAATAATATCACTAAGATGATGACAGAATGGAGTGCTTGTCTCTAATTAGATTGGCCCTTATTAACTGCCATCTCAGTCAGGAATTTAGCATCAACCAGCTCGGGATTGAAGACAGCTTGAGAGCCGGAGTTAGTTCCAATAATGAGACGATTCCTAATTGCAAAATTAGATCAAACATCTAGTCCAAATAGATCTCTATAACTAACTACGTAAACTAGTAATCATAAAGTTAAAAAGGAAAATACCTCCATCACGTATCTGCATAGCAAGCCCTCTATGTGAATCCACTATATTGATATTGCTGAAGAAGAACCTTCTGAAATCAAACCAGCTAGCGCTTCCAAGCTTAATCGCACTAGATTTGGTACGAATCCAACAGTCTGTCGCTGTTAAGTTATATACAGGCCCCGTGGAAGATTTTGGACATATTGCATCATCTCCGGTGTCAATATGACACCTTGTGATGACTGTGTTGTTTGAATCCTCGATGTCGATGCCATCATTGTTGGGTGAATTAAAATCTCCATAAATTGATATATCGTGAATCAACGTGTTATCGCACCTGACTAGATGTAAACTAAAAGGGAAAAAGAATAAGATACTACAAACGTGACATTTAATAAACTAAGACCCTGTTCCGATTAGCTCATTTTAGAATTAGCCTCAATCTACTAGTGCTGCAGAATAATGGCCCGTTTCTTTAAACCCAAGAAAATTTTGGACGATGATTGGATTTGGGAAGCATTAGAAGACTGACCACCAGTAGGCGGGCTGGTTGAGGTTGATGTCCCAAATCCGAACGTCCTTGGAGTCGATGAAGCCCACGAGGCGGGGGCGGCACTCGTCCCCGAGGCACGCCCCCGTCCGGTTCCAGCTTACCATCACGTTCTTCCTTGGGTCCCTCCGAACCACGAAGGCCTCCCCCTGGCCGTTGATCTCCCCGCCCCCCGTGATCCCCGCTCCGGTCGCGTTCTCCGCCAGCACCACGTACCACCGCGCCGCCTCCGCCGGGTAGTCCGCCTCCCTCGTCCCCCCGAGGATCCGCGCCCCCTTCTCCACTTCCAGCACCACCCCCGACCGCAGCGCCACCGTCGCCGTCAGGTAGTGCCCGCCCGCCGGGAACCGCACCCGCCCTCCCCCCGCCGCGCCGCACGCGTCGATCGCCGCCTGGATCGCCCGCGTGTCGTACCGCCACCCGTCGCCGACCGCGCCGTAGTCCGTCACGGAGACCACGGCGCCGCCAACCGATCCCCGGAGCTCGATCGCCGGCGGGAATTGGGCGAGGGTGGAGATCGATCGGGAGAAGTGGAGGGCGAGGAAGAAGAGTAGAAGAGCCGCCATCGATTCCGATTTCCTAAGGATTGGGGATTTCGCCGTGCTTACGTTCTCCACATTGCTACTTATTTGACTAACGCCGCGATCTTTCCCATAACCTTTCCCTCCTTCGCTTTGCGATGATTTATATAATCCGGATCGGATTGTTCCGTCGGGACGAGATAAAAATGGTGGAGCCAGCGTGGCAGCTGGGACCAAGTGGTCAGTTAGCCCAACGGTCAAAGGCCCATCGATCGGATGGTTCGGATAATGCTTTTGGGATAACGGACGGTGATGATAACAGGAATATTAAACTCGGACGGTGATGAAGGAAAATGTATGCTTCACGGGACTTCTCTCTATCGGGTGATCAGATTAAGACCTGTTTGTTTTCTAGCATCATAATATATATTGGCAACAGGATAACATATGGCTTAGTCTATCCAATATTCGTGAACTTAAAAAATAAAATATTAATTATCTGTATCTTAATGATATTTTTCTTTGTTGTTGTTAATTGGTGGTGGACTGGAAATATTAATTTTTATATCTCAATTATTTATGTTGCTTCACAAATCAGCTAAAAATTATCGTGATCAGGCCCAGTTCCGATTAGCATTAGTTGAAACTTTAATTCTATCAACATCTCTTTTACATTCCTACTACTTATGCTTATTATGCACGTAAAAAGGAAATAATAACACATATGCAGGCATATGTGCCTGTCTTACACTCGTAGGTGGGTTAACTAGGGGCTTCCAAGCAAGCGGCCCAACCTCGACCCGACATTAACTCAGGATAATTGCTTTGAGGCAGTACAGCCCAACAAAAGGATTAACTGCAGTACAGCCCAACAAAAGGATTAACTCGGGCCCGACATATGAGATATATTGAACGGGCCATGGGCTTACCAGGCCGAATGTCCATCCCGGGTCGACATATGAGAACTGTTGTTCAAAAGGTGGGCTTAGGCTTCACTGGATTTAGCTTTTTATTTGCACCCTCATTTTCCAAAGGTCGGTGGGCCTTCGTCATGCCCCAGCTTGATCATACTGGAGGGTGATTCGGCCACAGTGATCAGTTGGATCCAGAAAAGTTCGAAAGGTGGTGGTGTGGATCACCCCCTGCTTCGAAACATATAGGTGATGACTGATGGTGAGAGATGGGGTGTGGCCTTTCAGGCCAAGCATATATTTAGAAAGGCTAACAGGGCTGCAAATTAAGTGACTGCCTACGTAGCCAGCCACTTTGGAGACATTATATGGGCCGGAGAGGGGGAGTTGCCTCGGGCACTCCGCTACCTTTTATTTTCTGATTTTATTTGGTATATTCGTATTCGAAATGTATGAAATATCTATTGTAGCAAAAAATAAAAAAAAAAGGAAAAAAAAAGAATGTCACAAAAAAAAATTTAAGTACTTCTTGGGAAGATATATCGACATTATATAGCTTGAATCAGTTGATTCTTGCACCTGGGGCTACTGCAGATCTAAAAGAAGCTTTAAGTAATGGCCGAAGACGATAAACTAGCGGATTTAAGTACTTCTTGGGAAGATATATCGTCATGTCACAAAAATTTGGAATGCCTTGTTCATCATACTGAAAGGGGATTTCGTGATAATTATTAAGTGATTTTTTGTTTCGGCTGCTTCAGATATCATTAATCATCTTTTACGTCAAAATTGTTGGAAAATAGTAGCAACTCTTTAGTCTTTCAGACTAGTTGGCATTATATGTTGCTAATTATATGGAATCAATATTATGGATGGCTGAGACAGATATCCTTTCTGAGTTTTTATATACCTTATTTTCTGATGCTCATAGACGTACTTATTTTAGATTGATAAATAAATATGTTCTAGCGGGAAAAAAAAAACTCCTATTTTGCTGCGGGCACTGCCAAACACATAAATAGGTATAAGTTGGAGGCAACGGTCAAAGTGGTGTCCATTACTCCGCATCTTTTCTCTTGGAAAGGAGCTGCTGGAAGCCTGGAAGCCTTCTCTCAGAGTCTAGGGCAACAGAATTAGAAGCAGGGTTTATTGGAACTAATTTAAATAACTGGTTAGGCAATTGCAAGTTCAGTACGGGGAATTCAATGTTTATTCAATATTCAAAGTAATTTAATATTATGCATGATTAAAAAAAAGAGATGAATGAGATAGAAAATATAGATGTGGTAGAGGTGGAGAAGATAAATAATCTAATAAGAATGTTTTCAAATTCTTGGCTATATATAATGGGAACCTTGAAGTCCAACATTGCGAGGCTAACCGAACTTCTAGGCCTTCCTCTCTCTCATATATATATATATATATATATATAAGGTCAAATTCAAGTTACACCTAGTATAACTTTTATAGTGTTAAACTTTTTTGTTTAAATTAGGTAATGAAAGTTCTATATTTGTGCTAAGTCGTTGAATATGATTTACTACGTCTAATTTGTTTACACACAAAAAAACATATAATCTAAAAACACTAGCCTATGCATTAAGTAGTTAAAAATTGACCAGCTTAAATAATACAAAATAATACATATTTTTTAACCATTTCATGTATAAATTAGAGAGCTTTAAATCATATAATTTTTGGCAATGGCTTGGATTATCTATGTCAGACTTACCGTCACTTTTTTTTTCTTTTTTTTTAATAATTAGGAGGGGTTACTCTCCATCCTCTACTCCATGTGCACCCCGCCTCATATAAGCCAAAATCTAATCCTCGGGTAAACTGAGATAATGCTTGCAAGACCGGATATTAATATAATCAGGTGCCAAAACAACGGTCAACACTATCAAATCGAACCCCTCCCACTCGTTAAAGAGGCGACGGACCATATCATCTAAGGCAAGTTCGGCGGTTCTCAGACTCGGTTTTCATTCATTCTGGTCACTCTCACCTCATCATATTCTTTCTTTCAGCTGCACTCATCTTTTTTCTTCTCACATCATCAGTAGAATCATCAATTTCCCCCCTGCACTTTGTCAAATTCATCTTTGCTCACGTGCAAGATAATAAGCTAGAATGGCACAATAATCTACTCAAATCGCCAATGGAAAGGCAAGCTATTCCTGTCCCATTTTTCAAATACATTTCAACACCCCAAAAATGAAAAAGCAGAACTTTGAGATTATTAACAAGACTTGATCAAGATGATTATGTTATATCCATCCCGAGAACTTTCTATGGGTGTTTGAACCGGTGTTGTTACACCAGATGACAGGAGGCCTGGGACCGGTTAAGTCTGGAAGCCTGCGTTAAATTCTATCATGATTTTGTGTTTGATAATAATTAATGTTAGCTTTCTACAGGGGTCATACATAACAAGGTCCTTTTATATATAACCCCTTGTAGAAAGTCAAAATTTCCACCAAGCTCATTAGCCTACATTTATACCAGGCCCCGCAAGCAAATTGCCGGGAATAATTCAGACTAATATATGCCCTTTGAATATCCCCCTGAAAAAAATTAGTGTAGAGTCTAAAGACGTCCAAGGTGGGTGCATGTCAAATTAAGCCCAAGTGTCTTAGCATTATAAGATTAGAGATCGTTAAAAACACCACTTATCTCAAAAGCTTAAGCTTTTAAGACAAATGGTGATTTCAACATGGTATCAGAGCAGAGCTCCTGAGTTTGAACTCTGTCTTCGCACTCTTTAACCCCATTATTAAAAATTCCATATATTGAACTTACCCATTAAAGAGAAGTCCGGCTCACATATGAGGAGTGTAAGAAAATATAAAATATATAAATAAATCTATCTCATCTTATTAACTTAAGCTTTTGGGACAAATAGTAATTTCAACAGAGATTAGGGATGCTAATCACTTCCTTATCCTCCACTTCTCTTCTTTATAATCTCTCCCTTTCAGAAATTAGAATCCCACCAAACATCCCTCGCTCGCCACCCAGCTGCCCCTCCTCTGCCAGCAGCGCGGCGCGGCCTGCAACGATCTCAGCCTAATCCATTCCACATCACCAAGTCCGACCTTCATCAGACCCGCTTTGCCATCTGCAAGCAGGGGCAGCACTTGAGGGAAAAGCAAATATGAGATTGATGTGCAAATATATGGCACCAGCATGAGAATAAATGATCTGCTGTTTACCATTTTTCTCTAACATGATTTTGATATGGACCAAACATGAAGAATACATTCATTCAAGATTTTAATAGGATTTCATACAAGAATACATTCTATATTACATCAAATGCGGCCTGTCATCAATTTCCATCAATAGGGTACAAAACAGCCGACAACACCCTCAAGTGACAGCTTCAGTAGTCACATACTAGATTTCTGTAAATGAGGAAATTAGGGTTCTCTCGGATAAAACATGAAGTCCTGCAGAATGGTGATTAAACTTTATTCATCTAGAACTCCAAATGTAGATACAGTTATGAATTTACTACTGTCATGACAAGAGGAAGATGATGATGGCAGTAAACAAGCAACACAGGCCTCGAAATTCTAGAGACATAGTTCGAACATTTTTGACTGATTTACAAATCTAAGGTGTCAGAGTGAGATATATTAGCTCATTTCAAATAGGATTAATTTTTATAAACACAAAGATAGAAATCACTAAAAGCAGTCACTTCATGATCAGGCCATTCAGACAAGGAAACTCATCTTCGATCATCCTTCAGGTTCGGATTGAGAGGCAACAGTCTTCTATCTCTGCACATTAGAAAACTCTCATGGTGCTTTAGAATCAAAGATCAAAGCTTTGGAACCTTCTATGGCTAAATATGAGGTCATGCAGGAATGAGCATTTTAAGTACACGTTTTTATGCATGTCTATGCTTGCCCTATATGCTAAAATGCACGGTGAGTGATGCAAGCAATAATACACTATTATGCATATGTTCTAGATGTATTACAACACATGTCGATCAAAAGTAATAGGTTTTGGTACCTTCAAACAGAGGTTCAAGAAAAAATTATGTCTTGTTGAAAAATCATTTATTCAATGACCGCTAATTGCAAGGGTACAAGTCTACAAAACTATGAGGTACTATGGAAAATGTAGGTAATAATCCACGGATGGATCGCTAAGTCATGCTTTAGCATTCATTTCAGCACCTGTAAACACCTAAGTTAGCTGTTCCTACATGAACATGAAGCACAAGTGTTAGATGTGCATAACATAGCAAGGATGTCGAGTTGACTTTACAGTAAATGAGGAATACCAGAGCTGAAATGTGTTTTAAAAGAGGTTAGTAGTGCCAACATAGAATGAAGTACAAAATAAGACTACGTAAGGTTTGTACTAGTGCCTAACAGAGCACAGACAGCTCCAGTAAAGGCAATCCACAATTCAGGTTTAAGGTAGGGAAAAGAGGGGGAGGCAAACAAAGACATGGAAGAAATTAGTGTGAGGTGCTTTGAGGATAGCTAAAAGACACCTCTACAACTCAAATGATTTTAATCTTGGATAGGAACATATACAAAAAGAAGAATCAATTACTCTGACCCAAATTGATGAGAATAAAGTTTGTGGATGATTATGTCTGCACATACAAGATGCAAGTTGCGAAAACTGACATCACCATTTCTTTACTTTGCAGTTTACTAATATAAATGACCTTTTAATTACTTTCTTTAAATATAACATCACACTACCCTGCGTGCATCTCTTTTCTTACCAAGGAGTATCAATGGATATACTTGGGATATGTCTTTTGTTTAACATTATAACAACTTCAAACATAGAATCAATAAAGTTTAAAAATGCCTGTACTTTATTCTTCAAAGTACCTTCTCATATTGCAAAGAGTTTAAGCCATCATTAACAAGTTTGAAGCTTTTCTTATCAAAATCTACGAATAAAAATGCATGGTGTACCTCATCATTTTAACTAGCTATATCAAATAACATAATCTCTGCTTTTGACTTGTAAGGCTTTTTTGCAGTAGTTATGCAAATTTTTGCTTTTGCCTAGTCTCATCCAGTGCCACCAACAAAAAAGTAAATTGGCTAGAACTTTATTCGCATTAAAACATCGAACTGAAAGGCTTAGAAACTGAAATAATATGCTATCGAATATCGGTAAGGATGGATGAGATTCAGCTTCATTGCACAGCGGCAAAGGAAGATTGAAATGGACGCTAGTGCAACAGAGACAAATTTGACATGCATGCAGGCAGTTCATTTCTAGTAAGCACTTGAAGAAAGACAGTACAATCAAGCCACTGGCACACATCACAATGTTAAAGTGCACTACAGGTACAGTCCAAATGAAACTTCCTCTCCGTGCACAATAGACCTAGCCAAATCCATAAGGAATGCAAGAGGACGAGTACCTGACAATCTCAGCTTGAGAATCTTAAAAAATCCCAGATTCCAAAGAATCATAACCTTCATCCGTAAGTAAGAGAACAGCAGACATCACGAGCCTGCAAAAGAATTCCAAGTCAACATATATTAGACTGATAACCAAACCAACGCTCACAACATGCGTTCTGTGAATTGCAGTTATAAGTGAAACAACTAGAGATCTGAAGTTATCAGAACTGAAGAAAAAGAAGCACTAATACATGTATGAAGAAGTGATACCTTGAATAGAACTACTCATCCTGCCATTAGTATACACCAGAATACAATGTAGAACTTTGAGAAATTCTTTTAGCACTCTGAGATTAAGATGGATGAGAACTGATTGGAGAAGCAACAACGAATTTGTTACCTTATCAGAGTCTACTACGAGCAAAGACCCCTCATTGGCAAGAGAATATGTTTAAAAGCATTCAAAATCCTAAAAGCCTTTAAAAGACCACAAGCATAGACTTGAATAATGAATGTTATGTCCATCATAATTTTGACTGGAGTGGGAAATGAAAGCAGGAATAGGAGCACACATAAAGTTGAAGAATGGTGTTGACACCATAATGTATTGATCCTTGTTCCTAAGGCCAAATAAAAGCTCATGGATCTCAAGTTATGTGCCTCCAAATATACTCAAAACATAAACTTCATATCCTTAGTGAAAACGCTAGACCAAACAAAATGCTTTAGAATAATATGAAGGAAGTGTCCACCTCAAGCACAAAATCTAATGTGTTAAGACTCCAAGTGCACAAAGAATCTGATCGAAGTCAAAATATTTGCTTTCATATGAACCGATTTGACAATAAGCAGCACTGTGACAAAACTAAAGATGATGTAAACTGCCACGACGTACAAAGGGATCAAGAAACACCTGGTGATGATGAGCTTCACAAAGATCATTTGATTTATTTTCTTTCTTCCTCCTAAACATCTATCCCCATGTTGTCCCTTATAATACATTATGTATGGAGCTACATGATGATGAAAACAACTTTTAGCGATTATAGCGAGTTTGCTTTCAAAATTGATAGGAAACAACTAGACATTGCTAAGCACATCACTTTCCAGTGAATATAGTAGAAAAGCAATCAGATAAAGTAAAAGCAGACCTGTAAATGACTATCACGAATATGCTGAAGTAGATAGAAAGCTTGATTATTCTGTACTTCTTTTCTCCATTTAGTAATCTAAAGATCTCAGTAACATCTATAAGATGTCTCCTATTCATAAACCTGAAAAAATAAGGAGAAAAAGACTACAGTGTGAATAAAAAAAACTAGGGACTGAAATTGGAATTATGCATTAATGTAATCAAAGATACAAGATCAGCCTCATGTGAGTTGGCATATTTATGATACCTGAGATTATCTTGCCTGTTTAATAAGAAGAGGAAAAAGAAAATCCCAAATCAAATGTTAACTGGATCTCCAGACAAACAAAAGTTCAATTTCTCAACCAATATTCAAAATACTAGCCCAGCCTAGACAAGTTTCAATCTTACTTTCTCATAACTCAAGCTTGAGTTAGAACAGGCTCAGCATCTTAGTTGTGGCTGGGTTTCATTAAATCTATAGTAAATCAACAAGCCTTGATTAAAATAATGTTTTAATTTGCCTATTGCAGCTACAATCTAGATGCAATTAATCTTCTCTGCAAGTCAACATAATCCTGACAGGAAAAGAAAGAAGTTCTCTGACCCCATAAATAGAGATAGAAGAAACCTTACATCAATTTTACGCAACACACATGGTTGACATAGAGGCAGACTTGTCTATTGCTGCCATTCAATAAAATTTGTATTACAGGACATAAACCCAGCAGCTGTCTTGTGCTGGTCTAAATGGGCTTTAAGGCTACTGGTAGATACTCTAGATAAGCTTGTTCTTTCTTTCGCTCCCAGAAAAATCTTTATTCAATTATACAGAACAAACCTGTGCCAAATGTCTAGAGAGCCCTTTTAATCATAAGGTTTACATCTTCCTTCTAATGATTATGACCAATAGGCAAACTTAAGCAGATCTTGTTACTGGTTTAAGGAACTATTAAGAATTAGCGTTAAGAAATGTCCACGAACCTCTTTGTTGGATGGAGTTATTGATGAATACTATTTGAGAGAAGAGTTTCAAGTGCAAGCACATGTCAGTCCATGCTGGACAGAAAATACCATGCCAGGCTAGTAGCAGCATAGGCTGGCATGGCACCTATTAAACTACATATTTTTAACTAAAAGGATGCTTGTAAGTCCTTTTTTTTTTTTGAGTTCTGCACAGTACATGCTGTGCCAGCCAGTTGCCAGCATAGCCCATGCCACCAGCATATAAATCCATGCTTAAGAGGACAAGGCCCCTGATAGTTTTGAAACATAAAAGTAAGAGAAACATGGGTATAAACTTCATTTCATTCTTTGTGGATGCTTGTTCTAACCAAGGTTATAATCATACTATGTGGATCCAAATGCTAGGAATTAGGAAATAATGTTTGAAGAGATAAGGGAACTCGTACAAGGGGACAACAAAACTAGACTAGGCCTGCGATTATGGGGTTTTCTGGTTGTTTGTAAGTTTTTCTAAAATAGATAACTGTAAAACATGAGTTCTGTAAAATGCATTTTATTGAAAATAGGGGAGGACCTGTTTTTTCATAAAACTCATTTCCAAGTTTTTATGACTTACTAGTTATTTCCAAATGGATTTTATGGAAAACAACCAAACAATCATTTTTGTACAACTCATTCATTTTAATTTTTTTATAAACCTATTTTAGTAAAACTTGTCAGCCAACCAGCCCCTAAGTGGTTCACTTAAATACATGAAATTGGCTATCAAGAAACTTTCACTCAGGTTGCTATATATTGGGCCCAACTCTCCCCCATTGACTGGACAAGCCATCACTTTACTATGGACCCAACCAAATCAGCAAATGGGTTTGGCGGTCCAGTCTAAATTAACAAGAACTGAGATCAGGTCAGGCTAGACCTGGCCTGTTTGCAGGTCTAGCAGATTCTGAATACTATTGTCATTAATAAACAATAATTATAATTTAATAACACTAGCATTGGTAATAACAATAACACGAGAGTATGCTTGCAAGCCACCATAAAAAAGAAAAAGGAGTTTAAAATGCCGTATGGGTTAAATGTCAATATTCAGATGCATATGCAAATAAGAAAATCATTGTCCTAAACATAATGCCATGATTCATTGTTAAGATTATTGAATCTGAATGAATATTCATCACCAATAATAAATCTCCTTTTGTTTTCCTTTTCCATTTTGAAAATACAAACTTGACAGACTCACACTGGCCTCCTTTTGTAGGTTATGCACCCTAGCAAAAGTGTGTCATGCTCCATACAGATTCTTTCCTATGGTGCCAATGAAGGTAGGAGCATGTATCGTCTCTTCTTTCCATTTTACCAAAGTACATCTCAAACAACAGTGCAAGCTTTATATGCATAAACATTACAGACTAATATGAATTGATTGCATGACACTCTTGCAAGTGACACTCTCACCAAATTCATAAATAAGCAACTAAATCTTGCTCACTATGACTTACTAAAGATATCAACAAACATTGAGTACATTTTAACCAATTGAGCCTTCAACATTGTTACTGTGGTCATTTTGTCACTTTTTACTCATTTTCAACCACGGTCAAATCACGGTCAACCATCATATTTTATCCCAATTGACTAATTTTAACAAAGCAAGAAAAAGAATGCTTGAGAAACCAAATATAGAACCCAGATTATGGCACCAGGCATGTATTAGATTATTTTTGCACCCCTGTTTTATGTATAAATATTACATTCTGAGGGCCCAGCTAATGTTACCATGTTGAAAAGGTTGTGCTGCATCGGCTGTTATATACTGGATGCCATATACTGATTTCCCTGGAGTGTTTCGATACAATTTTTTTGACTTTAAGGATCTGTTAGTGCTTAATCAGCAAAGCAACCATAAAACTATGAAGAAAATATATCTAATTCCACATGCTTATTAGTAGTTAACAGATATGTATAAATGTAACTAACCACATCCTGCAAGAAGTTTATTTCAAACAACAGCAAAGGTAAGAGATAATGCTTACAGGTTTACATGGTAATAAGTAATGGGTGCCATTATTAGAAATGGAAACCAATGCCATGATAGGAGGAAAGAAGCACATAAGATTCCTTGAACCATGAACTCTGGAATGACAACAGCATTGATGCGCGATGATGAATCATACGGGTTGATATAGTCGAACTCCAAATCAGACAAGTTAACAAGCTGGTTCACAAGCATGACAAACAAAATAAAGAAGGTCAACAAAAAGAACAATTAGCCAATATTTAAGATACTATAAAGAATAGCATCCCCCTCTGACCACCAACAGTCCGAACACACACAAAGGGTAGGAAACCAGATAAAATGAATCCACATATGCAGCATTCATGAACAAAAAACAAAATCCAGATTGCACTCATCCAGATTCATTAAATTATCAAATCAAGTACTAGAGAGGTTTTAAGTGAAACCAGAGTGGAAACTTGACATCAACTACCAACCTCCATGCTTATACCAAATTGTGTTAGGTACACACACACACGCATGCATGCATGCACGCACGCACAAAGAGACACCAAAACAAACATATAGACACACGTACATAAACACACACACACACACACAAAGAGAGAGAAAGAGACCAGTGTGGAAACTAGACACCAACTCCCAAATTCCACACTGGCATAAAATTGTCCGTGAGAGAGATTTATTTAAGCAAAGAAACTGAAAAATCAAACTAGCCTGTAACAGAATCCCTAATATCAGTCCCGAGACTTGAGGAAAAAAAGGAATCCTGATAAATCAAAATGAACATTGCTTCCTCTAGATAAGACTTTTAGAAGATCCATCGTCACCAGAGGACCTCGAGCATGTGTAATTCTGTTTAATTCTATTTTACTCTTCGTAAAATGAAACAATGTGTGCCCCAATTTTTTTGCTCAAAAACATGTTAACAGTTTTTTGGGGGTTTAACTAATTAATGATGGGTACCTTTCAAAGCACCATATGTGATTTTATGCTGCTAAAGCTCCATGTCTCTTGTCAATATTATATCAAATTGTATAATTTTCCTTTTTAAGGAAACTATCAAGACTATCGCAATTTCTAGGAATAGTTTTACCTTAAATAATCATGAGAAAAGATTTTTGATGCATTAACATGCCCATCTTTTGTCACAGTGCTAATGAATTGTGACAACATTTTTCTAAGTTTAATACAGGCATCTCTATGTCACTCTAGCGGAGATGATGCCCCGCTCACCTAGTTAATTTTGTGATACTTTTGATAATATATTAAGTTGCATTGAGTACCCTTCCATGCATAAAGTCTACCGAACTTACGATTGTAATGCTCATGGCCTCATACTGTTTAGAAGAATGAGCTTATATCTGTTACCAGAAGTTTCTGAATATCTCAAATAAAAATAACTTAAACATGATAAATAGTTCTGATCTACTATGACGGTTTTAGATATATTGTATCAACAATTTCATATGGATTCAAATGTTCTGATCTACTATAAAAAATGTCATAACAGATGATGATATTTTGCAAGATATGCTTGCAAAGAAGGTACAAGGAAGGACATGCATCCCTTTTGTCATTAAAATATGCATCGTTAAGTCAACCACTTGAATAAATAAATGTCAATCTTAGGCACAGAATTGGCAGCATTTTATCAATTAATAGTTGATGTTCAAGATGAGGTTTGATCATAATAGATTAGTAGGCTATCTGCAAAGGCTTAATACTGCAATTTCTCAGTATCCACTTATAATAGCACACTTGCTTCAAAGATCAGATTCTTCTACCACACATGCAACCTACTGTCTGAAACCTACCTCCACACATGACATTTGGGATTAAGGTGGTAATAAGGATTATAATAGAATACTAAAAGAAATCACTCACACTCTGCATCCATAACAAGAGCATGGAAAAGGTTGAAGCTGGTGAATGATTGCTCTAAAGGCATGAGTTGACAAGCCCACCTTTCCCACTCTCTAGTTCCCAAATCCCCCACAAACTCAAGATCAAGGGAAAAAAAAGCTTACAAGTTTAGAAAACAGGGTTAAATAAGGTCTTGCAAACTACTTTATCCACAACTCAAAACATATTTTATTGGTGGATATGATCAACACTAAAGAATTCGTAACCTTCACAAAAACATCTGCAATGTGCATGGTAACGATTTTCAACCTATATCTTACTTGGTAATTGACATGAAGGTGAAAATAGGCTCATGCTGATGATAACAATGCACAACCTTGCAGGACATTGGTCTAACTTTTGTTCTTTTCTCACAGTAGTGTGATACAGCTTGGAAAAAGTAGTGCATGCCTACTTCATTAAATCAACATATTCTGGGAACCACTTTGAATAAAAAATAAGTAAAATTTCATTACATCCAAATTTCTTAAAAAAATAACACTCTGATTTGCATGTATGAAAAAGAAATAACCACCAGACCTTCACCATACAAGCTGGTGGCATATTTAGTCATGATTTTATCCAGGAAAAAGCCATCGAGCAGGTTCCAAGGAATGTTAAAGTAGTTAAATTATATGCTGTGACAAGTTGAGATAGGTTGTTAGGCTTCAGTTGCATTCTTAAAATTAGAAACAAGTTTGGTGAAATGAGGGCAAGAACTAAACTTAGACGATATAACCCCATTAGTAAAGTATTTCTGATCCGATAATAAGGCTGAAAGTATAACAAACTCCAAGAGTTGGTGAACACATTCATAAAGAGTCATGTTGACCTCTCATTTTCATATTGTTTACCAACCTTTTAAAAAAAATCAAATTGGTGTGGGAAATAGGCATTCTTTGGTCGGACGAAATGTATGCTCTAGTTAATTCTTCCACTAATTGCTTTACATAGAAGCTGCACACAAACAGTGAGAAAAGGACATAAAACAATTATCTTGATATTATTAAGAATGCACTGAAGACTGTAAGCTCCTAGAACTGGTTTTGAATTCTTAAAAGTCATTTTATGATAACAGCCACCTTTTGAATATAGTAAGGCCGAAGTATATATTAAAGTAAAGATGTTTCTTTTCTATATTTGTGTTTCCTAAATTGTGGACCTTGCTGAAGTCTGGACAAGGCACAGGTACCTCCCATGCATCAATAAGGTCCATGCCGCATGTCATTATATCAAAAATCAAGACCAACAACAACCCCCCCACCCGCCAAAAATAAATAAATAAATAAATAAAATAACATCATTTCCCCACCTTTTGGAATATAACCTCATAGGGAAAGGAAAATCACGGGCTTAAACAAAACGTTTGAGTATACTTTCAAATTCACCGGATTCCTTTAAAAATTTCATGAATTTTAACAACAAAAACAATCACCCAATTCTCAGAATCAGAAAACATACAAAATTCCAAATTATCATACTTTTACAGTGAACACGCCCTAACAATTCCATCCATTGCATTAAGAAAGATCTCATCCAATTCTCTTTTAGGAAAAAAAAGATACAAGATGATGATGATGAACAGCAGAAGAATCAAGACTTCATTTGTGTTTTAAGGACGGCATAACTGTTTTGGAGATTATCTGAAGTACAGTGTCTTGATATTACCTCCGGGAAGTGAATGTCCTTACATTGTTCTTAAGAAGATCAAGTTTAAATTTTTAATACACTCGTCTGGTTCGCAATAAACTCCACTCAACAGCATAAAAAAGGAGACTTTCCACAATCACCCACCACAAAACAAACTTCTATTGCTAAAAGAAACCATAAATTGAAAGAATAATTCCTCCAAACCCTTCAGTCGTAAACACCAAACTTTACCAAAATAAAACGTAAGTTTGAACGTTTTGAAAGATTCCTATGAGAGATTGGGATGTAATGAGGTAAATATAGTTCGATTTGAAGGCTCTATGTTTCTAGTTTGGAACTGAGAGCCAGGGTTGGGTTTGGTTTGGAGGTCACCTGATAGGCGGTCAGGGCGATGAGAGAAATCACAGAGGCGAAGGCGTAGAGCCAGAGGAGCAGCTCCCAGGCCATGGAGTCTTCGGGGATTCTCCGCCTTAGAACAGAGGCGGAGGCCGCATCGAAGTGGCCTTGGCTTTGGAGCGAGCGGCGAGGTATGGAAGCCGAAGTCTCCGAAAAGGTGATTATGATTATAATTAATAATTAAGCTGTGTTAAATCAAGATTAAGTGTAAAAGTAATTCTAAATAACTTTTACCAAGGGCAGCATGCAAGAACTTTTACCATCTAATAACCTGATTCTTAGATGTTACCTTGAGATGGTCTTCTAGTTTTTGTTTTTAGTTTTCGCGTTGGTTTCATCTTGATTGATGTGCACTACTTATTTCTTAATTTATGTTAGGAAATGGAGAGCGCGTGCTTGTACGTGCATGATTTAGAAAGGGTATCATGGCCATTGCCAAGACCAAGATCAACTACTTGGTTCAGTTCTGTGAGCCCTCGTCTAACAATTCTTATCTATTATAAACTAATTCATGCTTGTTTCATGATCGCCTTCGATATTTTAGTTTAAATTTCTCTCTCTCGGACCCTCCAAATATGGACTTGAGCATGTCTCTCAACTCTCAACCAAAGATTTTTCTTAGATTTTTTTTTGACAGGTCTAGATATTCTCACTAGAAGATATGTATTTGCTAAATTCGAATGTACTTGTATAGTAAATTTTGGCCATGAAAGTTTCAAGCATGGTATGTTGATTTATTTTACCTCTCTAGTGCCGGAGAGTAGCTTGCTGGTGTGCTAGAATATGGACTATTGCAGTATACCTACAAGATAGATGTCTTGAACATTTGAATTGTATGTTTCTTAATATACGATTAATGCATGCCGTCTACCATCCAAGTCTAATTTAAATTAAATAACTTAAGTATTTATCATGTCTAAACTCGATCTTTTTTTTTTTTTTGAAGATGAAATCTATGCATGAGTTTGAATGAAGCAGCTTAAAGTTTAGCTATGAAGGGGGACCATAAAGGATTGGGGACCAGTGCTACAAAACTTATTAATGAAAAGGAAGAGGCCATCTTGAAGGAGAATAGGAACCAACGAGGAAAAGTAATACTCAAGGTGAAGAGGTGCAAAAGGCATTGGTGCCATCTAGTGGAGAAAAGTGGAGGAGAGGAATCACCCCAACATAGAGGAAAGGATTAACACTTTTGTTTTAGGCAAGTGATCTTAATATTTTCTTGTTGAGTTATTTGTTTAATAGTTAGATTGGTTTTGAGTTTAAATTTTCAAGTTGATGGCTCAATATTTATGTGTCTACCCAATATTAATTTATTGACTGGCACCCCCTAGTGTGGTCAAATTACAAGTCGTCTAACCTCTATATAAAACACCACTAATTTTCTATGACAATTTTCTTACACTATATGCAATTTTAGATCCAAAAGTCAAGCAACTAAATGCACTTGGCAAGTTGTCCTATAAGCCAAAAATATTCACACCCAAAGTTCCTAACAATTAATATTCTAAACACCGAACATCGAACTTCCCTACTAAGGCTTTTTTAGGTTCCTGGATCGCTAAACGAAGGGTGGTTAAAACTAACCATCCATAATCACCACTTAACCACAAGGCCGATTAAAGTGTTGTTTGGCTACTATTTATCAAATCTTTTCTCCGAGATGACATGAATGGTGTTTGGTTGCAAATAACATCTAAAGCCCATTTTTATGCTATAAGCATATTGCCTTTATGCATTGTCTCCATTTGGATGCAAATGACTAAGAACTTTACCCATCACATAAACTATGCACTGACCATCCAATATGTCCTCAATTGTGATATTATTTTATCAGCCAAAAGTATCGAAATAATTTCCGCTACACATGATTTTAAAAATGATACGAATGCATATCCTCTCAATAATAGTGCTTTCTTGATGCAACTTAATATTTCATGTCATGAGTATTCGACCTCCCTTCTCAACAATTCACTATGTCATTATATGGATTATGTAGCATTTGTTGATTGGCCTTCTTTTTTTCCATAAAAATATTGCATGTAGCATATTAGACATGGTATAAGATAGTCTAACTATGGACATGTTCGATATATCTCTGGCTCAGTCATGTTCGATATCTCTACTAAATATTATATCATTACTGCCACTCTTATCCATGGATACATTCCTACAATATGAAAAACACGAAGTAGTAGGCCTGAAATATAACATAAGCACCGTGCAAAAAAAAAAAAAAGTAGTTAACGTTTCAACCAGCTAGCCTGCTCTAATATCAGTTTATATTTTATCTGTAAGGTCATGTTTCATTGTTTCTATTCAGAATATTCTACCATATCAGCAAATCTATCTTGATCTTAATGGCAGATCGCATGAATCTTCATACCTTCATGGGTACATCCACTGTAAGCTCTTTGAAATCATATATTATAGCTTCCCTGTGCACTTTCTTAGGCTTTGCTTTATCCTGGTTCTCTTCCGAGTTGAATCTATGCTCACTCTCTTTGCTGAGGCCTCTCATCAGAATTTTCCATACAGTCCTAAATTTTGTGGGTAGGCATTATTCAAATAAGCACCTAGATTATTATAAATATGTTGTCATTCATCTTCACATCCTGGGCAGCATAGATTTATATGTTTTCAAATTTTCTACTTCTCTACCTGTTTGCACTGGAAAATGATTTTTCTCCTTCAGAAAGAAATGAATCAAATCCCATATTCCTTTTTAACTACCTTCTTAAACATTGTAATGCAGCCAACCAGCAAAAAAAATATATGATCGATGTAGTGCTGCCAAAAGAAAATACATAGAATTATATCCGGGAGGATTTATCTGCTTTCAAATGGTCCCTGATCATACACGAGCCGTTGCCATCTTGTTCATGCTTTAAGAAACCAGGTCTGAATTTGTCGGAATAGAGATGCTTGTTTCATTTGCCATGGCCTACAGGGACACTTGTGTCTGAAATTTTTCCAAGTGTCACGTCGAGGGCCAGTTCTTAGATGGACTGGTAACTGAATGCTACTGGTTATTTTTTTTTTTTAGCCATTTGGTCAGGGGATTGCAATGCCAACAGACAAACATTCCTGCTACCTTTTCTGGGCCCCTCTGTGTAGTTCACATCATGAAAGAAACAAGACAACCATTTCTTGAATCTATACTTGCTGCCCTTTTTTTCTGGGTCCAATCCTGCGTGGTTCAGTTCATGAACCCAAAACGACAGCCATTTCTTGAATCTGCACTTGTATTGTTAACTTCAGGAAGGAAACAGGCAGCCTTTGTGTTGAACTTTTGTTCTAACATGCTTCAGATCATTAATTAGAAGGGCTTTGTCATTACCGGGTAATTTAGGTTAGAAACACAGGGACATGGGAGAGGAAAACTTGGGATACAAGAACGCAACTCGATCTGGTCAAAAATCATTGAAGATGTACTTAATATTAAACCCATATCTTGTTGCGCCTGGCGTAGGCCATTTAGACCTCGTCGTACATTGGACCTGAAAATGGCCATTCGGTTCTCCCTCTATAGGCATTTTATTTTAGTAGTAAATTTATAGTGAGAGTTTAAGATGTTGGTATGACTTTGAGAGAATCTAGTAATTGTCCATCCAAAAATGGTAAAAAAGAGAGTAAGATTACAACGGGAGGAGCAGCCTTAGATCATGATTTCGAAAGAAAGGAACTTTTTAAAGCTAAAAAAGAAAGAAAGGAGCTTTTTAGTACGGCACCTGCAGTTCCTCATTCTATACTGCTGTATTTTAATAACCTTATCCATATGAGCTACCTCAACGTGTAGAGACTTTCCTTTTATTTTAAAGATTTAAGTTTAATGATCTTAAGATTGTGTATTCTTGATCTGTTGTAACATTTCCCCAGAAACAATATTTAAATTCAGAAATCAATTTGTTTAAATACTATGCATGATGTATATCAATAAATATAACCTGGAATGCCCTATTATCTTTATCTACCTTTCATTTAGTCATGCCTTGGAAACATTAAAGCCATTCACCGTGCTAAACAATTTTTTTTTTTGGTAAATCCAGCATTTTATATAGCTTTTAAATGATACAGTCAGTTAAGTCAAAAGAAAGAAAATGATACAAACAAACAGAAATTTCAACCGTTGTGGTCCAAATAAAATCTCTAGAGTGCCCGGCAATGAAGAGGCAATACAATCTGCAGCTCTATTTGTCTTCCGAAACACATGTGCAACATAAAAGAATTCTATCTTTCCGACCAGTTTGCGAGTACCACTAATCAACGGATGATCGTCCCCGTAATGGTCCACACTCCATATCCAATCAATCACCGTAGAGGAATCTCCCTCGAGGTGGATCCTGTCTGCTCCAAGAACTCTTCTCGCAAAGGAGATGTCCTTCCAGACGGTCCGAAATTTCACCTTAATGGCGGTCAGACTAACGGTGCGCCGACCCTGCTACTATCAGCCTAACGTGATGGTCTCTGATCACAACATGCATTGCCGCATTGCCTGCATTAAATTGTGGAAAGAAATGCACAGTTGTGATACGGAATCATTTTCCTGCTACCGGCTTATCGCGCAGGAAACCATGTGCTGGCCTCAATAGAAGCATTTCAAACAGTATAATGGTGAAATATTTGGATATATTTAACTTTTTTTTTGGTACAAATATATTTAACTTCCAAGAAACAAGGAAGCGGTTCACACAGCCATACCACAGTAGATTACAAAAAAATGCAAAAGGCCTAGAGCCTTTACTTGCAGGACGGTGTACACTCCGCCTTTTTGACTCCCTCGTTGCAAGATCCTTATCTTCCAACAATAAAAATGGCAGTGAAAGGAGGAGATGAAATCAGACTCTACGCGGAGCTGGTATGTGCTCTTCCGATCAATCGAAAAGAGTTAAGGCACCAAAGAGAGTACATTGGTTTAAAATACAACTAATAATACAACCATAATATCAAAAACATGGCAAATAACGTGTTGGCTTTTGGAGCAGAGTTGAAGGTAACATGGAAGAGTATCACTTACGGGAGGTAGGTACTAAGTGCAGATAACATCTATTTAGAAGGAATTCAACTATGGTGATCGAGTGGATTTAAGGCCAGTACAACTATGATGACGAGCCTCCGCTATTTCGAAACATATGTGGGCTCACGAGAGAGTTTGACTCTTTTCAAGTCTCTTATGTCTATCGAAAAATGAATAGTACGGTGAATTGGGTCGTCTCCTATATTGTACATCATTCGGAAAAGACCAGAGGCACAAGTTTTTTTTTTTTTTTTTTCCGCCGTAGTTGTACTCATGCTTGAGTTGTATCAAAATAAAATAATAATTATAGTTTATCCAGTAAAAATCGATTTCCGAGATAGAAATAATAAAAAAATAAAAAAGCCAGCGAACCAACGCAACAAAACAAGTTGATTGGTCTGCGGTAAGAAATTACGCTGGTCCAGGATGGCGGATTTCCAATTGCTTAAACTGCACCAATGACGTGGATGCTCCCAAGGCTGTCCCCCAGGCCAAAGAGCCACAGCCAAGTCATGGGAGGTATATTTTCAAAAACTTGACGGTACTTTAACTTCGCGGGCTCTCCGCGAGACAAAGGCCGTAAAAAAGCTTCAATTCCAGCTGTGCTGGTTCGCCTCCCAATGCCACTACCGAAAAACCCCCACTCCATTTCAGAACCATCCATTCTCATTTACCAAAATACCCTCCAAGCCACCATCCTTGATCCATTCATGTGCGCAAAGCAAGTCTACCAGAAATTCCACTTCAGATACCGAATACATACAAACGTCCATTTCCGCCATTTCAAATAATAAACCCTCAGCCGCCACTTTCCCCAAAACCTCGCCCTCTGCAACGCGTCGTTGCAGTAATGGCGGCATTGTGAACATGAAGAAGAGAATAGGGTGGAAGTACAGAGAAATGGTCGGGTTCTCCGCCTTCGTGTCTCTCCTCCTCTTCTACGCCTCGCTGGCGACGTCGCTGACCACCGACGGCCTCGCCCTACTCGCCCTCAAGTCGGCCATCTCCTCCGACTCGACCGGTGCCCTTGACGCCTGGATCGACTCCGATCCGGACCCCTGCGGCTGGCTCGGCGTCACTTGCCACGGCGGTCGGGTCACCGCCCTCGCCCTCTCCAACCGCTCCCTCGAAGGCTACCTCCCCTCCGAGCTCTCCCTCCTCTCCTCCCTCCAGATCCTCTCCCTCCCCCGCAACAGCCTCTCCGGCCCTATTCCCGCCACCATCACCGCCCTCCGGAGTCTCGCCGCCCTCGATCTCTCGCACAACAACCTCTCCGGCCCGATCCCCGCCGAGATCGGCGCCTTGAACTCCCTCTCCCACCTCGACCTCTCCTCCAACTTCCTCAACGGCTCCCTCCCTCCGGGGATCGCCGATTTGCCGCGGCTCTCCGGCGTGCTCAATCTGTCCTGTAATTCGTTCTCCGGCTGGATACCGCCTGCTTTCGGCACCATTCCAGTCGCAGTGAGTCTCGACCTCCGGCAGAACAACCTCTCCGGCGAGATCCCCCAGGTCGGATCGCTTGTCAACCAGGGCCCCACCGCCTTTGCTGGAAACCCCGGCCTCTGCGGGTTCCCGCTCAAGAATCCGTGCTCCGGCGGCGCCAACAAGCAAGATCCCACGATTCCTCTTTCGAACCATAATTTTAACCCAAGCTCCCCCACTTCCCGCCCGATTGAGGCGGAGAAGCGGCTGCGACCGGCGATGACGGTCCCGATCCTCGCCGGCGTCGTCCTGGCCGCCATTTTCTCGATCTTAGTGCTCCAGTGGCAGTTCCGCCGGAGGTGCGCCGTCGGGAAGGGCAAGGCGGCGAAAAAGGGCAAGGGCGGCTCCGCGGCTGCGACGGAGGACCGGCGGGAGGGGCAGAGCGAGGAGATCTACGTCGCGGTGGACGGCAGATTCGACCTCGAGCTGGAGGAGCTCCTCCGGGCCTCCGCCTACGTGGTGGGGAAGAGCCGGGGTGGGATCGTGTACAAGGTGGTGGTGCGCCCGGGGTCCGCCTTGGCGGTGCGCCGCCTCAGCGAGGCCGCCGATGGTGAAGGCGACGGCGACGATTGGCGCCGGCGGAGGGCGTTCGAGTCGGAGGCGGCGGCCATCGGCCGGGCGAGGCACCCCAACGTGGTGAGCCTCCGCGCCTACTACTACGCCCCCGACGAGAAGCTCCTCATCTACGACTACGTCCCCAACGGCACCCTCCACGCCGCCCTCCACGGTAACCTTTCCGCCTCTCAAAGCCCTCTTTCCGTTTATTTCTAGCCGTCTGATCGTGTTCTGATTATAAAATCGGCAGGCGGACCGCTGAATCCAACGGTGCCGGCGCTGCCGTGGACGGCGAGGCTGGCGATAGTGCAGGGGGTGGCCCGGGGGCTAGCTTACCTCCACGAGTGCAGTCCCCGGAAGTCTGTCCACGGGAACATCAGGTCCTCGAAGATCCTCCTCGACGACGAGCTCCAGCCGTACATCTCCGGCTTCGGCATCTCCCGCTTCATCTCGGGGACCCAGAAGTTCACCCGCTCGGGGTCCAAGAAGCTCGTGGGCGCGTCCGGGCGGGGGCCCCACGCGGCGTATCTGGCGCCCGAGGCGCGGGCGCCGGGGGCAGCGGCGACCCAGAAGGGCGACGTGTACGCATTCGGGGTGGTGGTGATGGAAGTGGTGACGGGGCGGCCGGCGGCGGGCTGCGGTGACGGGGAGGGGGAGTTGGAAGGGTGGGTGAGGCGGGCGTTCGGGGAGGAGCGGCCGCTGTCGGAGGTGGTGGACCCGGCGCTGCTGCACGAGGTGCACGCCAAGAAGCAGGTGCTGGCGGTGTTCCACGCGGCGCTCGGGTGCACCGAGCCCGACCCGGAGCTGAGGCCCAGGATGAGGGTCGTGGCCGAGAGCCTCGACCGAGTCGGCTCGGCGCGCTGAGTGAACGAGGGTCCCGTCGGTAGTTCGATTGCCCGCTGGGTCCGTCGGTGTTGATGGTGGTGGTTTGGAAGGGGAAACTGTAGTGATATGGTGATGTTTCTCTGAGGAAACCATGTTCTCACATTACTACCAGTGCAGTTCTTTTATTTCATATTGCGGCAGCATGGTGATTGTTTGCGTTCTACACTAGACCTTTCATTTCCCTTTCATTTGGATCGGCATCTCATGCCATGGAGTATTATGAATCAAGGTTCCAAGGTGTAAGATTATAGACGTTAATCTTAGACTATTGAGGAATTATATGACGTACGTAAATTTTAAATTAGCATTCTCAATTTCTTGTGTCCGATAGGAGCAAATCTCCCATCAAGCAATGAGACCTGTTTGGGTACTGGAAGCAGAGTAGCAGTTTGAGATTTACTCTGGTTTAGCTGGTTGTAAATTGGGGGGCAGTGGACGCTGCTACTGACGGAATGAACTTGTCGTCAAGCACCCTTCCCCTATTGCAACTTGGATGAATGAATTTGGTGACAGGAAACATCCCTGTAGCATCCCCACGGTCGATGTGAATCAAGCTGATAGGTGGCCATTGATTAAAAATAGAACAAGAGGCGCCAGTCACACAGCTTAGGACCCATCGGATTTAGGGCTGTCAACGAGCCGAGCCGAGCCCGAGCCACAGCAGGCTCGGCTCGGCTCGTTCCATAAAAATCTAGGCTCGGGCTCGGGCTCGGGCTCGGTACCGAGCCCTGTACTGGGCTCGGGCTCGGGCTCGCCTAGCACAGCCCCGGCTCGGGCTCGAGCTCGTGAGGCTCGTTTGCCCGAGCCCGAGCCTGCCCCGGCGGCCGGCGCCCCATCTCTCATTCATCGGAGGACGGGAGGAGAGAAGAACGAAGGAAATAAAGAAAAAAAGAAAAAAGAGAAGAAAGAAGGGGGCAAATTAAATCACGGAAAACGGTGAGAAAAGCCAAGATAATCGAAATCCAACTCAAAAATTTCATAAGAAAGCAAAAGAAATCTCGAATTGGCCCTTTCGATTCAGGCCAGAAAAGGGGGGAGGAGATGGGTCACCTTGAGTACGGAAACGAAGTTCTCGGCCTGGTCGGTCTCCGAGAAATGGCTGCTCCACCGGTTCCAGTCCCAGTCTGAGCAACCGCCCCCGCCACCGCCGGGGGTGACGGCAGGGGTGCTACAGCGGCAGGGGAGGGTTGCGCCGCCCCGCTCGCCACGGAGGATGGGGCGGCTGAGGGCCCCGCCGGTGAAGCTGAGGTGGACCTCCCGCGAGCACCACCGGCACGGGCGTCATCGTCGTCGGAGGGGAGGGGGCATCGGCTTCGAGCTTGGGGGCGAGCCGGCGAGGAGAACGAAGAAGAAAGGAGGGCTAGGGCTAGGGAATGTTCTGGAGAAACCGAGAAGAAAGAAATTAAAGAAATTAAAAATGGGTTAACGGGTTGGGTTCGGTTAATGGGTTGAATCCGAATCCGAATCAATTCAATTCGATTTAAGGATTTGGGTTAGCTCGGGTTGGGTCTGATCTAAATCCAACTGGGTTCAATTAGATTGGGATTGAAATTGATTGAGCCAAATAAAATTTAATTGGGTTGAGTCCAAATTTAATTGGGACCCAATTAAATTGTTAATTGGACTGAGCCCTCATTTGGGCTTGTTTGGGCTCGTGAGCTGCTCGGGCTCGAGCTCGGGCTCGGGCTCGGATTTAAACGGGCCTCATTTTAGGCTCGGGCTCGGGCTCGTTTGACTAACGAGCCGAGCCCGAGCCGGGCTTTTACCGAGCCGGGCCCGAGCCGAGCCCGAGTAGCTCGGCCCGTTGACAGCCCTAATCGGATTCAAAGATCAGGGAATCTAAACTGCTGTAGGACAAGCTTTAGAAAATGTCATGATGCCCTGTCATCCACTTGCCGCATGCCGAGCTTTATCAGCATCATTCCTTTTTAAGCCTTTTTCTTTTCAGGAGCAAGAGTTTGAAATGTAGTGGAGGTGATGGTTGTGCTATGAAAATGTTATTCGGGCCAGAAATAGCCTACCCAAGAGAAATTATCCTGGGTACTAATGGCTGCATAAAAATGGCTTGCAAACAATGATTTTATATATATATATATATATATATATATATATATATATATATATATATATATATATATATATATATATATATATATATATGTTACGGGGGAACTTAGCCACCATGCCCCACGTGACCGGCACGCGCGCCCAGGAAGACTACGGCAGCCCCTTGATCCAGCAATCCGACCCCGAGTCGGACATCTTCGGCTCCGCAGCCCGACCCCGAGTCGGCAGCCCCTTGATCCAGCAATCCGACCCCGAGTCGGACATCTTCGGCTCCGCAGCCCGACCCCGAGTCGGCAGCCCCTTGATCCAGCAATCCGACCCCGAGTCGGATATCTTCGGCTCCGCAGCCCGACCCCGAGTCGGCTGCCCCTTGATCCAGCAATCCGACCCCGAGTCGGACATCTTCGTCTCCGCAGCCCGACCCCGAGCCGGACATCTCTCGACAACGACAGGCTATTCCCCAGAGGCACGCCGCAGCCTCCTGCTCCACTACTCCCTGCAACGGTTGTATCTGGCGCTGCTCCACGATCCCCTGTAACAGCCGTACAAGGCGGAGCTCCACTACGCCCTGTCATGCCGTACCCAGCGCTGCCCCACGACGCCCTGTAACGGCCGTGTCAGTGGCAGCTCCATCGTGCCCCACGATGACGAACCCCCCTGAAAGACCCCCCAGCCTGGTATATATGCGGCTGGGAGGAGGAGGGGGGGTAAGCAAGAACTTCCAGAGCATTCTCTTACTTGCTACTATTATCTCTCCTTCTCCCCCAATCTCCTCTGACTTGATCGTCGGAGGGCCCCCACCACCCCAGTGGTGGTGCGAGGCTTGCTTGCAGGTTCCCCGGTGGAAGGTGGAGCGCAATCAACACCAACCAAGGCAACTCAAACGGAACCCCGTTCACACCGCTGTGCCAATCGTTCCCGGTTTGGACCACCAGCAACAGTTGGCGCTAGAAGGAGGGCCCGAATCTCAGAGCGATCGTAATGGCACGGCGAGGTGGTCGTGGAGCTTCCAATGCCTCCGGTCGCGGGGCCTCTCGCGCCTCCGGCCGGGAGGCCGCTGCGTCTCCAACACATTCTCAGCAACACTCCACCGCTCCACCTCCCATTCAGATGGTCGAAGCCGCTCAGTTCGACCAGTTAGCCCAGCAGGTTCGCACCCTCGCGGAGGCAGTGCAGAACCTGCAGGGTGTGATGTCTCGGGCGTCGCAGCGGGCCCAGGAGCCGCTGCTCCCTGAGCGCTCACCTGTCCTCCTCAACCCGCGCTCCTTCCTCTCCCATGGGGAGGAGCGCCGGCGCGAGGAAGATTCTCGAGCACGGTCCATTCTGCCGGGACCTTCCCATCGGAGCTGCGCGGGGTACGAGAGGCGGGCCCGGGCGCGTTCCCAGATCCCCCAGTCCTCAAGGAACCCGCGCTCCAGTCGGTCCCCCTCTCGGTGCTCCTTGTCTCCCACCCATCGGTCGCGCTCCCTGGACCGGCGGGTGGACGATCTCCACCGACAACTCCAGGTCCTGAAGGGCCACTCCAAAGATCCCTTCGCCGACTTGGAGATCTCCTCCCAGCCGGCGCTTGCCTCAAGGATCCTGCGGACCCCGAATCCGCCGGGGTTTAAAATGCCGGCGATCGAGCCCTATGACGGGGCGGCGGACCCGCGGGATCACGTCGAGAGTTTCAGGACCCTTATGCTCCTCCACGGAGCATCAGATCCTCTCCTCTGCAAGGCCTTCCCGGCGACCCTCCGTGGCCCGGCAAGGGCGTGGTTCGCCGGCTTGGAGGCTAACTCAATCCAGTCCTTCGACCAGTTTACTCGCCTCTTCATCACCCATTTCGCCGTCAGTAGCCGGCGGCGACTGGTTTCCGACTCCCTCTTTGATGTCCGGCAAAACGAGGGAGAAAGCTTGCGGGATTATCTTACCCGCTTCAACAAGGCTACGCTGGAAGTCCGGAACCTGAGCCAGGAGGTGGCTCTTTCAGCCCTGAAGCGTGGCTTCCGAAAAGGCAGACTCACCTTCTCCCTGGACAAACGCCTGCCGCGGAGCTTCCCGGAGCTGTTGTCCCGGGCGAACCAGTATGCGGACGCCGAGGAGGCGGCCGCCCACCGGAGCAAGGAGGCCGCCGAGATCCCTCCAAAGCTCGAGAAGAAAAGGCGAAAAGAGGCACGCCAGAGGAGGAGCCCGACGCCTCAACGTCGGCGCAGAAGCCTGTCGCCGGCGAGGAACAACGGCGCCCTACGCCCTCGTTCTCCGCCCCGACGTTTCAACCGGTACACTCCTCTCCTGACTCCCCGGGCCCAGATCCTCATGGAAATCAAGGGGCGGGAGGACCTCCCGGTCCCGAGACAGATGAAGAAGATTCCTGGGAGGAGGCCCTCTCGGGCGTACTGTGAGTACCACCGGGACCACGGCCACGACACCGAAGACTGCTTCCAGCTTCGGGACGAGATCGAGGCTCTCATCCGCCGAGGGCGTCTCGGTCGATATGTGAACGACCGACGTCCCCCCGCAGACCCGCGTCCAGCCGACCCGGCCCCTCAGGAGCTTCGGGAGCAGAATCGACCCATCGCGGGCGTGATCCACACTATCACTGGGGGCTGCCCCCGGCCCGAGAGGAACGCAGGGGGCTCGACTGAAGCGTCAGGGGCAGCCGTCGCAAAGAGGCAGAGGGTCGGTAATGTAATCACTTTTTGTGATGAAGATGTAAAGGGGGTTCAGACCCCCCACGATGACGCCATGGTGATCTCCCTCACTATGGCAAACTATGATGTAAGGCGTGTTCTTGTGGATAGTGGAAGCTCAGCTGATATTTTGTTTTACGAGGCCTTCCAAAAGATGAGCTTGTCCAGACAATTGTTGCACAAAACATCCACCCCCCTCATAGGATTCACTGGTGACGCTATCTCGGCCGAAGGTGTCGTTGAGCTGCCTGTGACTGCGGGCGTTGCACCCGCAGAAGCCACGGTGCGGCTCGGGTTCTTGGTCGTCTGTGTTCCCTCGGCCTACAACGCTATCCTCGGACGACCCGGACTGAACGCCCTTCGCGCGGTGGTCTCTACGTACCACTTGCTCATGCGGTTCCCCACGGCGGCCGGGATTGGAGAGGTCCGAGGTGACCAACCGACCGCAAGACAATGTTTCCTAGCAACTCTCAAAGGGAAGAAGCCCGTAGAAGCCTTAAGCGTCGAGTCCCTCGACGCCAGAGACGAGGTGGCCTTGCGGCACGGGGAGCCGGCCGAGGGTGTGATCGAAGTTCCCCTCGAGGAAGGTCGCCCGGACAGGACGATCCGGGTCGGCGCCAATCTCGACCTGGGAGCTCGGGCCCGGTTGTTGGAATTCCTCCGAGCCAATGTCGATGTGTTTGCCTGGTCGGCGGCCGATGTACCTGGGATCGACCCGGAGGTCATTTCTCACGCCCTCAACGTCGACCCGACCCACCGACCGGTAAAACAGAAGAAGAGACACTGTGCCCCGGATCGGATCCGAGTGGTCGACCAGAAGGTAGACAAGCTCTTGGAGGCAGGATTCATAAGGGAGGTCAGCTACCCCGAATGGCTGGCAAATATCGTACTTGTCCGGAAGGCGAGCGGAAAGTGGAGGATGTGCGTCGACTACACCGACCTGAACAAGGCATGCCCCAAGGATAGCTTTCCGCTTCCGCGGATAGACCAACTGGTCGACGCGACTTCCGGATATCAGCTGCTGTCTTTCATGGACGCCTTCTCCGGCTACAACCAGATAATGATGGCTCCACAGGACGAGGAGAAAACTGCCTTTATAACAGACCGGGGGCTGTACTGTTACAAGGTAATGCCCTTCGGTCTGAAGAATGCTGGCGCCACTTACCAGCGCCTCGTCAACAAAATCTTCAAAGAGCAAATCGGCCGGAACATGGAGGTGTACGTGGACGATATGCTGGTGAAGAGCCGCCATGCAGACCAGCACATCGCGGATCTGGAGGAGACTTTCGCCACCTTGCGGAAGTTTCGCATGAAGCTGAACCCAGCGAAGTGCGCCTTTAGCGCTTCGGCCGGGAGGTTCCTCGGTTTCATTGTCAACCAGCGGGGGATCGAAGCCAACCCGGACAAAATCAAGGCCATCCAAGATATGTCCCCTCCGACCAAAGTGAAGGAGGTTCAGGAGCTCGCTGGGAGGGTCGTCGCGCTCGGACGATTTGTGGCAAAATCGGCCGAACGCTGCCACCCTTTCTTCAAGGTGTTGAAACGCCCGAAAGACTTCCTCTGGACGGCCGAATGTCAAGCAGCATTCGACCAGCTCAAGGAATACTTGGCGTCTCCTCCCCTGCTGTCCAAGCCGCAAGAAGGGGAGATGCTCCACCTCTATCTGGCGGTCTCCCCAACCGCAGTCAGTGCGGTACTGGTTCGGGAAGAGGCAAAGCTCCAGAAGCCTGTGTACTACATCAGCCGGGTCCTACGGGATGCCGAGACGCGGTATACGAAGGCTGAAAAGATCGCCTTCGCGCTGCTGACCGCGACCAGGAGGCTTCGCCCCTATTTCCAGGCCCATTCTGTCACCCTCTTGACCGATCAACCGCTGCGGCAGATCCTCAGCAATCCTGAGAATGCGGGACGGCTGGTGAAGTGGGCAGTAGAACTTGGTGAGTTCGACATCCGCTACCAGCCCCGACCCGCCATCAAGGCCCAGGCGCTCGCGGATTTCCTCGCTGAGTGCACGGTGCAGGAGGCGGAACCTAGGTCGCCGGAAACACCCAGCCTCGACCTCCCGATTTGGACGCTTCACATCGATGGGTCGTCGAACCCCGAAGGTGGAGGGGCCGGGCTGGTCCTTACCAGTCCTGATGGAGTGATAGCCGAGTACGCCTTGAGGTTCGGATTTCCAGTGACCAACAACGAGGCGGAGTACGAGGCCCTAGTCACGGGACTCAAACTCACCAAGGAGCTCGGCATCCGGCGCCTGAAGGTCTTCACCGACTCCCAGCTGGTGGTCGGGCAGGTCCGTGGGGAGTTCGAGGCCCGGAACCCGACCATGCAGAATTACGTCCGGAAGGTGCAAGCACTCATTCCCGACCTCGGCAGTGTCGACATCCAGCAGGTCCCAAGAAGTGAAAATGCCAGGGCCGACAGGTTGTCCCGCTTAGTGGGCGCAGACGCGCACAACTTGTCGAGGGCGATCTACCTGGAGACCCTGGATGCCCCGAGCATCGGCGAGGTTGGAGCGGTGATGGCGATTGATCCGGAGCCGTCTTGGATGGACCCGCTTGTCGCCTACCTCGCCGAAGGGATCCTCCCAGAAGACGAAGATCAAGCTCGGCGACTTGTTATGAAGTCCGCCCACTACGTACTCTATGAAGGGAGGCTGTATCGGACCTCGTTCACCGCCCCCCTCTTAAAGTGCCTCCGCCCCTCGGAAGCGGCCTACGTCCTCGGCGAAGTCCACGAAGGCGTTTGCGGATCACACTTGGGGGCTAGGTCCTTGGCGCACAAGATCATGAGGCAAGGCTATTATTGGCCTACCTTGTTGGAGGACTCAAAGGATCATGTACGGAAATGCGACGCCTGCCAGCGCCACGCCAACGTCCAGAGAGTCCTTTCTGTCCCTTTGGCACCAATCACTGCACCCTGGCCCTTCGCCCAGTGGGGAATGGATATCCTCGGACCATTCCCCGTCGCTTCAGCTCAGCGGAAATTTTTGATTGTTGCAATCGACTACTTCACCAAGTGGGTGGAGGCAGAGCCGCTGGCCACTATCACGGAGGCGCAAGTTCGGAAGTTCGTGAAGAAGAACATCATTGTCCGATTTGGGGTACCTCGGGTCCTCATCTCGGATAATGGTCGACAGTTCGACAACAAGCATTTCCGTGACTTCTGCGAGGAGTTCGGGATCGAGCATCGGTTCACATCTGTGTCGCATCCCCAAACCAACGGCGAGGCCGAGGTCACAAATCGGACAATCCTCCAAGGAATCAAAGCGCGAATCGGTCGGACGGGGCAAGCTTGGGTCGAAGAACTCGAGAATGTCCTTTGGGCGTATCGGACCACGCATCGGACCCCTACCGGGGAAACGCCTTTCAGCCTAACCTATGGCACGGAAGCCGTTGTCCCCGTGGAGCTCGGACTCCCCTCACCTCGGGTGGCCGCGCACCGACCCGAGGCCAATTCGGAGCAACTCCGAGGGAACCTGGATCTCTTGGAAGAAGCGAGGGAAATGGCGCAGGTTCGGATGGCGATGTATCAGCGGAGGGTGGTCCGATATTACAACTCTAAGGTCCGACCGAAGCTTTTCAGAATCGGAGATTTGGTGCTAAGGCGAGCTAAAGCATCTCAACCTGCGGAAGGTGGGAAGCTAGCGCCAAATTGGGAAGGCCCGTATAGGGTTCGCTGGGTAAACCGACCTGGCTCCTACCAGTTGGAGGCCCTAGATGGTCGAGAAATTCCAAGGAGCTGGAATTCCGCTAACCTGCGGATGTATTACCAGTAGAACAACAATGCCAGAAAGACAGTTCAAAAATGTATAACACTTTTCATTTCAATAATTTCTGGTTACAATGGCGTGCTCGTGTGATTACAAGGAATTCCCAGAGGGGAATTAGGGTGTAAAGAAAGTAAAGAAGAGGTGGAGACTCCGAGGAGCTGAAGATCTGGGATCCCGAAACCTCCATCCGAAGCGGCTGCAATCCCACCGGAAGTGGGTGCTTCCAACCGGAGGCGCCATCGACGTCTCACGAAAAAGACGAAGAGCCGGCGCGGATGAAGAAGAAGTGGACGAAGGAGAAGTCCACACTGCTCCTACCCAGAGGCGCCATCCACGCCTCACGAAAAAGACGAGGAGCCGCCGCAGAAGAAGCTCCCGCTGCCTCCAGGGGAACGCCACCTCCAAGGGATATTCCGGTCCTCCCCAGTGTTAGGGGAGAGAAGGGATACAAGGGAGAAGAGCATATGGAGGCGCGGTCCCGGATCAAGCGTCTGGCGCGGAGCTCAATCGGGAGGCTGAACTTCAAGGAGGGGAGATGTGATCCCGGATGAAACGCCTAGAGCGGAGTTCCGCCGGGGAGAACCTCCTTGTTGATCCCAGATGAAACGGCTAGTTGGCGGAAGTCGCGAAGGGCGCGCCTCCCGTTCCTTCGGTAGGGGTCTCTCAACCATGCGCCGGAGAGGAGGCCCACGATCCATGGCAACCTGAACAGCTCCGGCTTGGCAGGCTCCATCGCACCTGCACCTATATTTATAGCCAAACTGCGACCCCCCGGTCGTTCCGATGCGGGTGGCTCCAATAAATGCGGGCGCATTGAATCCGGAGCCGATCCGGCTCTCGAGGCGTATCTTCCCGCGATTTCCTAAGCGTTATTCTCCTTAATCGCATTCTTTGTGCAGGACACTCCGGGTGGCCTGTACCCCTAGGTCCACATATCTCCGCTCGCGCCCAGGCCGCATCCGCCTCGAAGAACGCGCGTATCGCGGCCGCTTAACTGACACTCCTCGCAAGCAGCAACTGGCGATCCGATTTTCCAGGTAACCCCTCAATTAGCATTTAATGCCCATCTGGTGTTCCCCAGGCGACGCTTGGAGAGGAGGAGAAACACGATCGCAGCTGGCCACGGAGAAATCCCGTCGGGCGGCAAGCGACAGGCGCACGACCAGCGAGCGGAATTTCCCGAGGCTCGGCCCTCGGATGCCAGGCTAACCCGATGATCATCCCGGGAGCAGACTAGCCTGAAGCCCCGACCGGTCGCCTCGGCTTGCGCCAGCCTTGGCCGACCAACGAGCGGAATTTCCCGAGGCTCGGCCCTCGGATGCCAGGCTAACCCGATGATCATCCCGGGAGCAGACTAGCCTGAAGCCCCGACCGGTCGCCTCGGCTTGCGCCAGCCTTGGCCGACCAACGAGCGGAATTTTCCGAGGCTCGGCCCTCGGATGCCAGGCTAACCCGATGATCATCCCGGGAGCAGACTAGCCTGAAGCCCCGACCGGTCGCCTCGGCTTGCGCCAGCCTTGGCCGACCAACGAGCGGAATTTCCCGAGGCTCGGCCCTCGGATGCCAGGCTAACCCGATGATCATCCCGGGAATAGACTAGCCTGAAGCCCCGACCGGTCGCCTCGGCTTGCGCCAGCCTTGGCCGACCAACGAGCGGAATTTCCCGAGGCTCGGCCCTCGGATGCCAGGCTAACCCGATGATCATCCCGGGAGCAGACTAGCCTGAAGCCCCGACCGGTCGCCTCGGCTTGCGCCAGCCTTGGCCGACCAACGAGCGGAATTTCCTGAGGCCTGACAACCCTCAGATGCCAGGCTAACCCGATGATCATCCCGGGAGCAGACTAGCCTGAAGCCCCGACCGGTCGCCTCGGCTTGCGCCAGCCTTGGCCGACCAACGAGCGGAATTTCCTGAGGCCTGACAACCCTCAGATGCCAGGCTAACCCGATGATCATCCCGGGAGCAGACTAGCCTGAAGCCCCGACCGGTCGCCTCGGCTTGCGCCAGCCTTGGCCGACCAACGAGCGGAATCTCCCGAGGCTCGGCCCTCGGATGCCAGGCTAACCCGATGATCATCCCGGGAGCAGACTAGCCTGAAGCCCCAACCGATCGCCTCGGCTTGCGCCAGCCTTGGCCGACCAACGAGCGGAATCTTCCGAGGCTTGGCCCTCGGATGCCAGGCTAACCCGATGATCATCCCGGGAGCAAACTAGCCTGAAGCCCCGACCGGTCGCCTCGGCTTGCGCCAGCCTTGGCCGACCAACGAGCGGAATTTCCTGAGGCCTAACCCTCGGATGCCTGGCCTAGCGTCGGAAGAATTTCCTGAGGCCTAACCCTCGGATGCCTGGCTTAGCGCCGGAAGAATTTCCTGAGGCCTAACCCTCGGATGCCTGGCTTAGTGCCGGAAGAATTTCCTGAGGCCTAACCCTCGGATGCCTGGCCTAGTGCCAGAAGAATTTTCTGAGGCCTAACCCTCGGATGCCTGGCTTAGCGCCGGAAGAATTTCCTGAGGCCTAACCCTCGGATGCCTGGCTTAGTGCCGGAGGAATTTCCTGAGGCCTAACCCTCGGATGCCTGGCCTAGCGCCGGAAGAATTTCCTGAGGCCTAACCCTCGGATGCCTGGCTTAGCGCCGGAAGAATTTCCTGAGGCCTAACCCTCGGATGCCTGGCTTAGTGCCGGAAGAATTTCCTGAGGCCTAACCCTCGGATGCCTGGCCTAGTGCCGGAAGAATTTCCTGAGGCCTAACCCTCGGATGCCTGGCCTAGTGCCGGAAGAATTTCCTGAGGCCCAACCCTCGGATGCCTGGCTTAGCGCCGGAAGAATTTCCCGAGGCCTAACCCTCGGATGCCTGGCTTAGTGCCGGAAGAATTTCCTGAGGCCTAACCCTCGGATGCCCGGCTTAGCGCCGGAAGAAGTTCCTGAGGCCTAACCCTCGGATGCCTGGCTTAGCGCCGGAAGAATTTCCTGAGGCCTAACCCTCAGATACCTGGCCTAGCGCCAGAAGAATTTCAAGAGTCGGGAGTCAGCGAGACGCTACCAAGAGTTAAAAAGAAGAAGGACGAAAGTGAAATGAAGAAACTCTATTTGCATTAACTTTCATTGTTTCAGGGCCGAGACCCATACAACTTGGCAAAACGCCAATACACAAAGAAAAGAACAAAAATACAGAAGGTCAGCTTGGAGGAACCCCCGGGTCGGGAACGCCGGGCACGTCCGCAGGGGGTAGGGAGGCGGTTGGAGAATCAGCAGGCAATGGCGCCGGAGAGGAGTCTAGAAGAGAGATCCCACTCAGGTCAATTTCGGGGTACTTAGCCGACACCCTTGTCAGGCCTTCCTCGAAGCCTAAGATAAAGGAGTCGGACCCCACGTCCGACATATCACGGACGAACTCGTCAGACTGACGATAGGCCTGTACTGCCTCCGACATATCACGGGTGAACTCGGCGGACTGACGATAAGCCTGTACCGCCTGACGCCCGATTTCCGCACTCTTCTCGGCCAGCGCCGCCTCTGCCCGCTCCATAATCTGAGCTTTCGCCTCCAAGACCTTCGCCACAATTCGGTCGTCCGCCTCGGAGGAGACCCTCAGCAGATCAGCCTGAGCCTCCTTGTGCTTCGCCTCGGCAGCAATGCGAGCAGCCTCAGCCTCCTCCAGGCGCGAATGAAGCTCCTGGTCGCTCGCGCGGGACTTCTCCAAGGCCGACTCCAATTCGCCCAGCTTGGCTTCAAGAGACCGGGTTCGGTTGCGGGCGTTGTCGGCTGACCGCTGGGCCTTCTCCCACCTCTCCCGGTAGTCGGCAGCCTTCCGGGACTGCTTCTCGGCCCGCTCCTCCGCCTTCTTGATCTCGCCCTCGAGACCCGAGGCAACCTTGAGTTGCTCCTGAGCCTCCAACAGTTGCTTCTCGAGGGTCACGAAGCCGAGTGCCCGCTCTTCGGCCACCTGGAGCCTCATCTCGAGGTCCCTGGTCGTCCTCCCCGCCGCAGCCTGACCTCCCTCCTCTACTGCCTTCAGTCGGCTCTCGGCCCTCGCCAGAAGCCTCGCCTGTTCCTCGTAGCACTCCTCCAGGCGGATCATGTACTGGGCGAGCTAAGAGATAGGAAAAATGAGAGCGTCAGGCGGGGATCAACAGAGCCTATAAATGATGAAAGCGACCAAAAGAACACTCACCGACATGAGACAGACGCAGCTGGCAGCCCCAATGTCAGTGACCCTCATCTCCCGGACCTGCCTGCGGTCCTTCTCCAGCAGCACCGTCTCGATGAGGTTTCGGGCGCCGGCGAAAGTGAAGGCCGACCCCGACTTCTCCCCGGAGTCGGACGGTGGTTCTGCAGCCTTACCCTTACCCATCGCTTGGGGAAGAGTCATGCTGACCATGCTCGGGGCGGGGACCGCCCCTGGAATTGACAGGGTCCCGCTCGGCCGGGGCCTCGGCGCGTCCCTCCTCGTATCATCCGGAGCCGACCGAGTCGAAGGCTGGGCTGGGGACCGATCACGTTCGACCCGTCCATCTCGGGCGCGCCCGGGTGATGCCTCCGGAAAAACGGTAGTCTCGGCATCGGAGGGCTGATACAGCATCAACTGTCGGTCCGCACCCGCGGCGTCCCCCTGATCGGTGGGTCCGGACCCGTCTGTCGGCGTCGGAGTCGCCTGCCGGCGGGACTTCTTCGCCGGTGGGGCCCCGCTCGGAGGAGCTCGTTTCTTCCTCCGGATTGCTTCCAGTAGGGACGCCCTACCAACAGCCGTTGCCTTGTCCGACCGCATGACGTCGTCGATCTCTGCAAAAAGGACGAGGTGGTCGGAGGTTGAGAAACTGAAGGAAAGAACGAGACGAAAGAGGAGAAAAGAGCTAGAAAAGGAACGGTGGCGGGCTCACGGTCAGCGGGGACCGAGCTCAGACCGACGTTCACCAAGGTATCCTCGGAAATAAGGCGAGCCACCGGGGGGAGCCGGCCCTCGGCAACCAACCCCTTCAAGACGGCGACGCCATCTGATTCCTCCCTCGACAACCTCGATAGGCCAATCGGGGACTTCATCGGCGTCTCCCAGGTTGCCCTGATTCCCCAAGAGGGATCTGCGTCAACGAAAAAAAAAAGCCCCTTCCAGCCGTGAATGGAGGTAGGAGCCTCCTTGACGAGGCCGCACCCTCGCCGCGCCGCAAAGCACCACCACCCTTTGTCCTGGGGGTGGCCGCTCAGGCCGTAGCATTCCCAAAAGACATTCAGGGTGGCGGGAACCTCGTGCATGCGGCAGAGAACCTGAAAGGCCGTCAGGGCGCGCCATGAGTTCGGCACCAGTTGCGTCGGCGCAACTCTTAAACCCCGAAGCACCTGAACGACTAAGTCCGAGGGGGGAAAGCGAAACCCGGCCTGAAGAATGCCCTCATTGATGGCAACCTTCCCTGGAGGAGGATGGGACATCCTCTCCTCAGGCCCCGGGAGCGTAACATTGCAGGCCTCGGGAAGGTGGTATCGAGCCACGAACCTATCTAGGTCTTCGGCGACCAGCTCCGACTTAATGCGGTCTGCTCTCACTTCGTCCATCCCTAATGGCCAGTGAATCTACGGTCAGGACGGGGTCAAGAAGGGGGAAAGGACCGGAACGACTGGAGTACACTAATACAAAAGGAGAAAGTATGGAGAGCCTTAAATTGAAGAATGGGGCAACTCACCGGAAGGGAAGGAAGAACGGCTCCGAGAGCGTCAAAGGAGGAGCAAGCGAACAGTCCGACGGCAATGACGGCAGCGCAATGGAGAAACTCGAAGATGTCTGTAAAGAGAGAGGCGGACGGAGGAGGGCCCCCGGTTAAATAGGCGGAAAGGTGGGTAACGCCTCGGTGACGCCAGAGGACGCCTGGCTGCCGAAGGGTCGCTCGCGCCCCAAAGGCGAATCGACGCCATTAAGGAAGGATGTCCGCCGAAATCCTCAGACTGCCAGGTCAGCAACAACCGCCATACGCCATAAAGAAGGCGGGGAGCTCGAAGCGCGCGCGCCTCTCCGAGGGATGGCGGCAATCTCGAAGCATCACTCCCTTCACCCGTTCCCCTTCTGGTTCCAGGCTTGGAAGTGGGAGGCTACTGTTACGGGGGAACTTAGCCACCATGCCCCACGTGACCGGCACGCGCGCCCAGGAAGACTACGGCAGCCCCTTGATCCAGCAATCCGACCCCGAGTCGGACATCTTCGGCTCCGCAGCCCGACCCCGAGTCGGCAGCCCCTTGATCCAGCAATCCGACCCCGAGTCGGACATCTTCGGCTCCGCAGCCCGACCCCGAGTCGGCAGCCCCTTGATCCAGCAATCCGACCCCGAGTCAGATATCTTCGGCTCCGCAGCCCGACCCCGAGTCGGCTGCCCCTTGATCCAGCAATCCAACCCCGAGTCGGACATCTTCGTCTCCGCAGCCCGACCCCGAGCCGGACATCTCTCGACAACGACAGGCTATTCCCCAGAGGCACGCCGCAGCCTCCTGCTCCACTACTCCCTGCAACGGTTGTATCTGGCGCTGCTCCACGATCCCCTGTAACAGCCGTACAAGGCGGAGCTCCACTACGCCCTGTCATGGCCGTACCCAGCGCTGCCCCACGACGCCCTGTAACGGCCGTGTCAGTGGCAGCTCCATCGTGCCCCACGATGACGAACCCCCCTGAAAGACCCCCAGCCTGGTATATATGCGGCTGGGAGGAGGAGGGGGGAATAAGCAAGAACTTCCAGAGCATTCTCTTACTTGCTACTATTATCTCTCCTTCTCCCCCAATCTCCTCTGACTTGATCGTCGGAGGGCCCCCGCCACCCCAGTGGTGGTGCGAGGCTTGCTTGCAGGTTCCCCGGTGGAAGGTGGAGCGCAATCAACACCAACCAAGGCAACTCAAACGGAACCCCGTTCACACCGCTGTGCCAATCGTTCTCGGTTTGGACCACCAGCAACAATATATATATATATATATATATAAATAAGGGAGGCCGGAAGTGTTGCCCTCATCAAGTTAAGTGTTCAAATTTATTTAAATTTAATCACAAGCGCCACGATCGGCTCACGGTTAGACTCTATGAACTCGTATTACAGTGTCTTCCTAGTACACATAAGCTATGGGCCGAGTTCGCTCTCATATTATATTTTATAATCCAAGACTTCATCCAAAAAGGCTAGTGAGAATGTATTTTTTTGATTTTTTAATTCTATATAAGTATATAAGATCTTTTCGATGAATAACCGATGTAAGACTAAATACATATCATATCCACATGAGTCCTCACATAAAAAAAAAAAAAAGGCCCAAGTAGGGGGTATGTGATCCAATCAATACCAAACACAAGTCAGCTTGTCGGCAGTTGAAGCTCCACCATCTATTCAAAGATAACGGCCAAAAGCCTCGACGACAAATGCCAGTGGAGGCGATGGTTGAAAAAAGGAGAAGGTAGAACAGAGCAAAACAAGAAATCCTTTTCCTCCGAGCGATTTCTAGCTACTTTTTTGGCCGGCAGTCGTGATTCCAAAATGTAGGAAAAAGAACAAAGAAAGGAGAAGAAGATCACAGTGCTACCTCGGCTTTGGAGGCGTCGGCAACCCCAATTTCTGGCAAGCACAATGACAGGCAACTGTGAACTCAACGAAAAAGAAAGAAGAAGAAAGAAAGGAAAAGAAAAGATAGAGCTTGAGGTGGAGGGCTAAAGGGGGTCGGGAGGTGGTTATATAGAGGAGGCAAGCCTCCCTTGACTCTCAAAAGTCGGGAGTCGGATGGAGAAGACGACTCCCACTCTGTTTTACCCTCTCTTTTTTTATGTGAGCTTGGGCTGGGCCAAGCTAGAGTCACTGGTCAAGCGGACCGGGCCTTGACTGGGCGATTACAGGAAAAGCAACCACCCGGCTTTTAAAGAGAATTTACAAAAGTTTAGGCGGATAGTTGCAAGAAAGAAGGGGGGGGGGGGGGGGGGGGGGGGGGGGGGGGGGGGGGGGGGGTGCGGCGCCGAGATACAAAGAGCATGACAACGGGGAAAAGCAAGAAATGCTGGGAGGAAAAACACCTAGATACTCCTTAAGCAAAAGCGGTGCTAAGTCTGAAAAAGTAAGAAATCCTCTTTTCAAGTGAAGCAGATTGAAATCCCTCAGCGAGGTACGAGTAGGCTAGTATCTCAGTTGGATCTTTGAACACAAGGCGTGGACTGTGTTCCATCCACCATCAATGCACAGTTCAGCACCATACAAACAAACGCATTCATTATAAGTTGCGATTTACACTTTCCATCTTGTTATGTTGTTGGATGAGTACTTGAATACTTCTCCTAGGGAAAATGGATGGTCGGGCTGCAAGGGGGCTGGCCTCTCTTATGGAGAAGGAATTCTGGCTCCAAGCATAGTACCTTGATACCATTTCTCCGGTTGCACTTTCGATACTATTTGTGCCCCCCCACGCCTACGAAGGATAGTTGTGCGATGAATTGCAATCACCTTCTTGCAACCACCTGACCCGCGATTTCTGGCATCACAGCAGTTCTTGCCTCATTAACAAGAGACCGTAATATGCCAAGTTGTGTCTCAGTTCTTGCACCAAATTTGCTTCAAGTCCACCCTCCTCGGCCTCTTTGTATTGAGATCCATAATCTTGAGTTCCAATGCTCCAGGTTGATCAAAAAATGCCAATAATGGATCTCAACATCTGTGGGCGGCCGAGAATTTGGATTTAATACCAGAACAAATATATATGTTTAATGAAATCATTTAGTATCCTAACTTCTAATTTCCATAAAGGATCGATCCTTCAAAGTTCTCATTTCGTAGTGCAATAGCTAGATGTCGTCTCAAGCCGAATCATTCCGAATACTTTTGTCGAGCTTAGCCTGACCAGAGTTGGCCCATACACTCCTTCACCACGACCCCAATATCATCACGAACAACTTGTTCAACGAAGGTGAATGGGCTACTGTGACGGGGTCTTCGAGAGCAGGAGAGCTCCTCTAAGGGTTATGGTGGATAGAGCTATACGGTTAGCCGACAAAGTCTCCAAGGCTATTGTGACGGTTTCATCTGGGTTGGCTAAGGACATCTGAGTCTCCCCCATCGCTGTTACAGCATTTAGATATGCACTCACTTCCGGGTAGCCTACATCCTCCGGCCACCTTAAGGTGAACTTTGATGGCAACTTGTCCGCTAGTGGAGGAGGCACGGATGTTGTCTTTGTGCTTAGGGATCATGAGGCCAGGCTGATCGCGGCGGGAGGGCGGCGCATCTTCGAGTCATTTATTTTGGAGGCGGAGCTCAGGGCCGCTTGGGAGGGCATCTCCTATGCGAGGCGAGTTCTGGAGGTTCATTGCACTGTCCTGGAGGGGGATTCAGTGCAGGTGGTTGAGTGAATTCTATAGGAGGGGTCAGGGGCTCTCGATCGTCCGTTTGTCGAGGAAATCCGGCGATTACTGCAGGAGTGCGATGTATTCAGTATTGTGAATGTATTTCTGAAGACGAACAGAGCTGCAGACTGGGTCACCTCTTTTGCTGCTCATTATTCTAAAGGGATCTTTTGGACTCGGTGCGCTCCAGTACCTCCACCGTTGTGGGGTATTTTGTCTTTTAACTCAGTTGGCTATGTCATGCGAGACTAATGTGAGCTGCCGGTATATCAAAAAAAAAAAAAAAAAACTTGAGATAAGTCTTGTACATACAGTAAACAGAGAAAGTTATGAACTATATTCTATACAATATTGGATCGGATGCATGCATCTATCAATCTAAAACCGAGCCCAATCTGTTGCGGTCCAAACCAAGCCTTACTTGAAACTTAAGCCGAGTCCATTGCTTAGCGCCTTAAGCTGGGTGCATGAGTGCATTCTAGGACCGTACAAACGTCATGGTTTAAATTATATCGTACGGCATCACAGAGTGAACATTGAGTGGATGTCCATCAAAATCACTAGTGCAATTTAACACGAAATTGTAGAAAAAATTGAAACCCTGCCATCCATTTTGCTTGCATTGGATTCGGCTGCTGCTGACAATGTAGAACGCAAGCAGGCAGTCATCCATCCATCCACTTGATGATCCTGTAGAAATTAGATGTCCCTATTTTGTTTCCGTTAATTTTTCATTCTTATGAAGCCAATTTGGATGGTCTGGCCCGTTATTCTTCTTTATGGGCCTCATAGCCCATGCAAGAGGCGACCCATCCCAGTCATGTACATTTCAAAAATCCGTATGGAAACAAATGGTGGTTATGTTGTGAGAGGACTAACTCCTGTCCTACCTTCCTCTCTGCAGTTTCTCGCTTCTGCCGTTTTGGCAAAAAAAAAAACAAAGAGAAGAAAGCATCCCAGCCTCAGCATCCAATTAAGGGAACCAACCATATCAACATGGGGATCTCAGAATCCAAGCTGAAAAAGACGTCACGAGACCATATCCAATTCCTTTGGAACCAACCCATTTCCAAAGGACAAGAAGGAATAATACCCAAAAAAAAAAAAAAAAGGACAAGAAGGAATCTTACTAACATGGAAGGATGCTTTCTTTATAAGCCCACTTCTCGTCAGTTTATAGTCAGTCCTCGTTTTGATAAATACTAGAAACTAGGGTCATTCAAAAAAATATAACGACAAGAACAAAGTGACAACACGAGGGGTAAAGCAGAAATATTATACCACTCTAGTGTAAATACATCAATAAGATTCAGAGCGCAAGAGATCTCGAAGCTGTCGGAGAGCTGATGAGAGGGAGATGAAGCTTCCTATATGGTTGGCAACATGAGGAGCTATCTAGTCCATTGCACTATTAGTGAATGAGCGCCCTTTAATCTTGTCTCCTAGTTAGTAATCCATTAAACTACCATTTTAGAGTCACCCTCTAAGATAATGTGAGGTGTTCGAAGAACCAAAGTAGTATAAGTGTGTCCTTCCCAAGACCCATTGCATACTTTAAAGTTGTAAAACCTAATCTCTAATTTATATATCTTACACCACACCTTCAATTTCGCAGCTTTCCAAACTTAAATTATCGAATGCACATCGTAAGACTCAAACCTTACACCTTAAAAGAGGGTATCAAACTGCTGAGCTATGCACTGATCAATTCACATTAATAGGCCTATAGCAATTAATATTAGGAGGACCAAGATGAAATAATATGCTGACTGGATGAAGTCACGGGGCGGTCTATTGTTATAGAATCCTCGACAAATTTAAGGAAATTTTACTGCATGTTAGGTGTTTTTTGGCTTTGTAAAATGCGGGAAAGCCAAAAAACAAAAAAAAAGGTTTCCCTGCTGCTTCTAATCGCTTTTTCGAATTTTTTTTGTTCCTGCAAAAGCACTTTTCAGATCAGACTTTTATTTTTCAGAAAGTGTTCTTGTTTCCACTTTAAAGTAACAAATTACTTCCTCTAAGCAATACCAAATACTGGTTTGAACTTAAATATAGCCATTACCTTCTACAAGAAATTGAGCATTTAATAACTGAGCATAAGATATGATACTTGTTATGGTTTCAACAAATAACTCTTGGACCTATTTGTCAAGATCAATGAGTGCTATGTCATGGATTGAAGGTATTGCATGCGTCAAAACAAATGGCTAAAGAGATGCCGGAGTATGAATACTGGATGCTAGCTGGTGCTTGGAATTTAATTTCTTGCACTTTTTGGTAGAACAGCAACCATGCGTTAAGGAGTTACATTTTCTAACATTTCAACTATATATGGATGCTCAAGAAACCAAATAATTGAAAGAAGGCACGTTTCATGTAGAAGAATTCTAAAGATCGCCCATGTCGGACCCCCAAAGAATACCACTAGAATTAAAGTTGCTATCAAGACCGGCTTTGTGATTGGAATATAGGGAGCAGGATATTAATAAGACCAGGCTCTTGCGCCATTAAAGCATGGCCAGTATTCTTAATTCGATGCCATGAAATGGACATGCTATCCTCCATGGCCTTGTAAGGAATGTTTACAACCATGGGACAGGGAAAGCTATGATTTAGATATTCCACTAGATAAAATCTTTGTGGTGATAATTATGCTCTCTTATGCATAACCTCTTTGGGGATAAATGGAACATATTCTTAAGAACGCAGAAGCCTAGTATATGGGAATATGATACCAAAATCTTTTCGACAGGAGCACGAATCTTGCGGTTGCTGCCTGGGACTGATATGCATCATATTCTAATCCAAGTAGCTGTGAGATTCGTGATCCTTGTTAGCATCGGAGATGTTCCCTTACGCGATCCAAATTCTAAGGTCAACCTCTTGATGAGGACAGTTTAGGAATCAAAATGGTGATCCAAATTAAAGGTCCTAATGGCTGCTCTTTCTTGGACCTTGGAGGGGGAAGCAATGCTTAATCAACAAAAATTGGCAATAAAATACAAGGTTGGCATCTTATAATCACAAATAAGGTACTGCACTACGTGGAACCAAACAGTTCGCAGCTTCAAGTTTGACCTCCTCGTCATCAACAAAAAAAAAAACACAAAATCCCGGTTTGACCGATGAAGTGGATTGTAAGAGGAGCTATCATTAAAAACTAAGTTCATGGTTATTAAGCATTCTTTCTAGAGATCCTATGCAACCCTAACCTCGCCATTAAAATAAAGTGCTAGGGTTTAAATTAGACTGCAGCCTCAGTGGGTAGGACGGTCACAAGTTCATGGTTAGCGAGTTCCATATGCCCTAATTCTTCTCTATATTAAATTAACAAGTGAGAGTACTTCAAGGCCTTTGACAGCATCTGGTTTACAAAAGAGATTTTGATGTAGAGATATGTTAACATTGATCAAGAAACATTGGATCATCAAGAATAGAACGTATGGGAATTTAAAGCTGTCAGTTCTTGGTTTACACCTCTCGGCTGATTAAAACTGCTCATATTTTATAATTTTTTTATTTAGAATTTTTAAAAAAATCGTCGTCCTCCTCCTCTTTCCTCTTTCCTCTTTCCAAAAATACATGATCTTGAAACAAAAATACATGGAACCATTTTTTTAAAAAAAGAAACAAAACATATTGTTGAGTTCAACCAAATCCACTCTATTTAAGATTTCTTAAATATTTGAAGATTTGACGGTTCTTAATATTCATTCACCCCCATCTCTCTAGATGGATCTATTTATGATGTATGAAAAATTAGAAATCTTGTAATCTGTTTAATTACACATCGATAATTCGCTTGTTATAAGTGAATGCAACAAAAAGACTCAGAAATAACGAATAATGAGATAATTCATTTATAGACCTTTCAATTATTTTAAAAATAGGAGAGGATTAAATCTCATATTAAAGGCACCATTTCTTAATTTTTTTATAATAAATTAAAGGAATGGCTTAAAATGACAGAAATGATACATTTTAAAAGGTCCCTTTTTGCTTAAATAATGTATGGAATATTTCTATTTATACATGCAATATCAGCGAGCAAACACTTTTTTTTTTGTTCGTTTCTTGTGCCTAGAATGCTGCATTTTCATGATTAAATTGATAACAGTGACTTACATGGAAATACCATACAAACAAATATTATGTTTGCACACATCGATCGACATAATAAGTTATTTTTGTATACATCAATGGGTACTCAAACAACAATGGTTAATTATTGTAGTGCTATCTCATCAAGGAAACTACCATGCATTTCTCGATATTCTCACTGTTCAATCTTTTTGATATTGATAATTTTAAAATCAAATTGCCATGAAAGTCTCAAAATAACATCTTTGCCTATGCACAATGACACAATCATATATTTTCATGAAGATATATTCATAACTCTTTATTTTTTTTTCTTTTTCTTTAAAGACTTAAAAAATAATAATTGTTATTTTAATTGCAGAAGCAATCAACCTAATTAGAGGAGATTTATTTATTACCCAGGGAAATCAACATTGCTGAAATTTATAAGATTACCTTGTACCAGCTGCTTTGTCTTCTAGACCATGTATCCAATCTCAATCATCTCGAAGTCTGCGTATATTAAATCCAATAATTAATTATTAAATCATTATTCTCGTTTATCGAACGGTAACAGCTGGCCATCACGTTGCGGCATCGCTTCTCCCACGGGTTCGGGCCACGGGAACCCGTGAACACGCGCCAAATACGGAAGGGCGTTGGATCCGATACCTTATTAAAAAGCCCTACATATCTTAAATCTTTTAAAAAGTCCTCGAACAGAGAGAAAACTTGACAAATAATGTATAAATAAATTATTCAAATTCAAATATTTGAAGATGCACCATTAAATATTTTATATCAATTTTTTTTTGCAGGAAAGAGCATTATATTGATCACGCGAGAAATGCTTTATAATACTAAAGTCTCAAACACACAAGAGTTGCACGAATAGCTTCTTATTATTCTTCTCATTGAGCATCGCATTGTGTCAGATACAAATATTAATAAGGGAAAGAAAGCGTAGAGTTACTGTTCAGCAATGTGGCTCTCTGTTTCCAACTGGTAAGGGACCTTATTGTTTTTGTCAAACATGAATGACAAAATCGAATTCCGTCATGTAGCAAAATGAAAACTCCATCTCAACTACACATTAGAGTAAAATATTTTTTCAACTTGATATTGCCATGTAATCCACGGGAGAGAGAAAGAGAGGAGCAGTTATGTCTGAATTCTGATCATAATCATCTTGTCAATTAAAGCATGCGCTGACTCTAATTAATAGCTTGTGTTCATAAAAATTTGGCAGATGGAAGTAGTTGCGCGACAAGGTAACTTATGAGAAACGGAAGTATCTTATTCTAAACCGAGCTCAAAAGTACAATAAGTTGTTTGCAGAAGTTGGCGCATAAAGGCCGCCTCTCGGGCCGGTGTGTTTATTTTGGTGGAAGTTTGCTTAGGACGAGCTTTTGAGAGAAGAGGTCTATTGGATCAAATATTGATCGGCTGTGATATTTGTGGTGAGATTGAAGATATTGAACATATACTGTGGAAATGTCCAATTGCAAAACAATCATGGGATCTTTTGAATTGTAGAAATGGCAGGTTGTTTCGGCAGTGTAGTTCCAATCCTCGAGCTGTGGCTGCCCAATTCATTGGACAAGCATTATCCTTCCTTGAGGCTCCTTACATCCTTCTTTTTTTGCAGGTTACATATATAGGTGCCCCCTCCCTTTAGTATGGTGAAAATCAATTTCGATGGCTCTTTGAAGGATTCCCAATTAAGGTGGTTGCTGGCTTCCTTGTTGGAGCAAGGTGTCTTAAAGCCAATTTGGTACCACTTGCTGAACTTCATACAGCTTGAAAAGGAATATATGCTGCCACCAAGGAATTGGGATGCAAGAAAGGGAGACTCTCAAATAGTAATAGCAGGAATTCAAAAGATCTCTATATTGCTCATATCATCTCCACATACGATTATTTTCCAGCATAACATTTGTCTAGAAAGGCCAGTTAGGCAGCAAATTAGTCGACGTCTGGATATATGTTTTTGCAAAAAAAATTTTGGTGTCCCTAATATCTGTCCCGCTAATTTAAAGTCTATTTTCTAGCTTCACGTATTTTCATCATTTAAGATTGTTCCACTACATATTTATGATATTATATTGAGATGTCCCATATATTTATGAAGAAGATTCTTCGTAAATATGCGGTAGTTGATACGATCTTCGATTCGTGAACTCGAGTCAGAGATATGATACGTCATCTTTGAGTTGTTATGTACATCCGTTTTCCTCTTTTTTTTTTTTGGCCTTTTGTTCCCTCCAATTGAGTCTAAGAATGGAGTTAGAACAAAGATTAAATAAAAAATTTCCAGAGGGTTTTTTATTTTTCATACTAACCCTTGTGAATTGAGCCAAAAAAAAAAAGCTTGCTCTGCCGAAACCGGCTTTGTCTTCCACATGCTGTCGGATTCTTGTGCACGTAGTAATATTCTTTGCATGGCCCGGTTCTTGTATCAAAAAATGTACACGTTTTTCCTTGGAATGCGCTGCTCCCATCGGTCGCTTTTGTCTTCTCGATGGCCACCGCGTTCGGCTGGCCGGGTACAGCAGCTCGTGGAGACCACGTGCCATCCACGTGAATATACGCAAAGAAATTTAGCCAAGTTCTCACCGTTAGGATACTATTCCTTATTATTTTATTACCGGTTTCCTAACGAAGTATGCTTTTCTTACCATCAAAAAAACCGTCAAGCTGGATCGCCAATCAACAAAAACAGGACCTTGACGCCCGTTGGAAACTTTATTTGGGACTAGAGGCTGCGGTATAATTTCAATTCATGCAGAGCACGTTATGCTGGCAAAATGTTGAACATAAAGAGTGGCAGCAGGATCCATGAATTTTTAAAAATCTCCCTTAATTTGTGCTTGTGCTAGTAAGGCAAAGCAAGTTAACTGACGAAGAGTAAACTGGTCGTGATCTTTTTGTCGCTTATTGCTACTGAAGTGACCGATAAAGCTGGTCGAAAAAACTGACTGAACCAAATCGGAGGCTTGAGCGCCAGAGCTAAGTAGCTTTTCTGATGATGGCTGGAAAAATTCGGCATATCACAACATCAATTGCTTCTTGTGATAATATGACAGCTCTTAAACTGTTAAGATGGTCTATGAAATTAGAGGTACTGTCATAATGTTCAAACTGAGGCATCTTAAATTTCTTTGATAATGGTTCTTCTGTTATTTCTTTATGGTGAAGGGAGGCACCACGCTTTTCTCCTGATACCTCGATTTTATTATTCATTTTCTTGATCTTGCAATCAAGATCGATTTCACTCCTAGAGACCCTCTCTGAGTAGCACAAGAAGTGATTGATAGAGCTAGAGACTATCTTAGAGAAAGAGTTGAGATGATCGCATCCTTAGCCTCGCTCGGAAAAAGGGTGGCCACTGTCTTATGCTAGACAGTCTTGATGGTTGGGCTTGCTTGTTGGAGGATTAGATGTTTGCTACTGTAGGTTCTGCAATGCTGCAGTGAGAGGCTACACTTGTTGGACAAGTAGGTTAAACTGTTCAATATTGATAGCTCTCAAAGTTGATTAAGGAGGACTACATAGGGATTCTTAATGATCGTTTCTCCTAAGTTTTATAGTTTCTTGTGTCTCATTTTCTACAAACGATGCCAATTTTTTGTAGCATGACCCTCAAAATATTCTAGGTTCCAAGCCTATATATCCCACCATACAAGGTGTGACAAAAGAGATTCGAAAAAGCTATTATTCTATTAAATCTTTAAACCTTAATCTCACACACTTCAAAAATAATTCTCTCTAACTTAAGCATCAGATGATCTGATCGGAGCTAACTCCGACGAGTTCTTTAATTTGTTGCCATTTTGTAGACCAATAAAGACGATCCACATTAGCAATTTAGAGATTGGTATACAACGAGCCTAAACCATGAGCATTGTTTCATGTTATAGCTCTACATACTTTTGACTGAATCTATTCAACGCGAAGAAACAACTACTTAATTTTTTTAATATTTTCTATTGCACGGTCGAGTTATTTGTACAATTTTAATTGTCTTCATGAGGCAAATCTTATTTTTGACGTGAAGAGCACAATTTGCAATGAGGAATCAAAACTTCGCATGACAGTCATGCAGGCATTTTGGCAATCAACAATGATGCAATTTTGAAATTAGGCATGACCATGAATGTTAGAGCCATGCGCATATTGCGTGCTTAAAAATTTTGCTTCACTTAAGCATGATTGATTAATAGATAACTTAGTATGTTGACAATCTACATTCAATATCTTCAAACACAGTGCAAAGTGTATATAGATCAGTGGTAGCGCACTTGTAAGGCAAACATTTCAGGGTTGAGTTCCAAGTGGCCCATATGGGGGTTAATTTGGCCTAGATAATTAAATCTTGAATTGGTTTCCCTCACTCCTCAAAAAAGAAATCTCCAAACACTTCAAGCTTATACTGGAGTAAAAGATCAAGCTCAATAGAATCACATAATGCATAATGGTTGATGATCCAATTCAATCGCCCATCTATATAATGCATAATGGTTGATGATTGTTATGAATCACATGAATAATCAGTGATGATAAACTTAAACTAGAGAGGATTCAATCCAAACTCGATATGTCGCTATTATCACAACATCAATTCCTTTTCAAGTTGTAATATATCACATATGTTGATTTTTTTTTTCCATGGTTTTTTCTTTTCATTCATATTGCATCTTCTATTATGTGATATGATTCAATTTAAGTTTGTTTTGTCGCTTGTCAACAATTTGAATGAGGTCTAACATGTTTAAAGCATCCATGCATGCACTCTTAACCTTACATCAAAATACAAAAAACATGAAATGTTATTATTATTCATATATTTTAACATGACTTTGGTCACTTTCATATTTATCCCTATGATGAATACATAGTAGAAGCAATGTATAAAAAAAATAATAATAAGCTCGACATCCTTGTTCACTGAATTTATGATTAATGTACAATACCATATGTTAGAATGAAAGTATACTGGAGTTGTTTAGTATTGTTGCTCATTGATCAACCCTTGAATAAATGCAAGGACAAACTGTTCGACCCAGGCATCACTTTTATATTTAAAATTTTTATAACAAGGACTAATATCTGATTGCAGAAAATTTCTCTTTCACGGGAACGAAAGATTTTTTCCTATATCCAACTTTTTGACGGGCTTTTCTTTTCTATCTATTAAAGCATTCCGGATTGTTAGGGAATCATGAAAAGGATAGCTGAGAATATTTTTCCACCTATCTATTTTGTCTTTAAATGCCAATTGAGTTGAAAAAGTTTCTTACTGAAAATAATAAAACGCAATCACCGAGATGGTAGTACGGTTGGAACGAAGCTAAGCTTTTACTGGAGTGGTTCAGATTCGAAATGCGTGGACGTCGATTAAATACGGGGACCGGATGCTCCCCACCTGATTTGTCCGATGGAGTCGCCATCTGGTCTACCGGTACCTAGATGGTGTTGGTGTGATGTACTCATACATGGGGCAACTCACGGATGGTAAGGGTATGAGTAAAACTTGTCTATCTGCATCGACATTCTTCAGTAGAAAGAGGGCTCAGTGGGGGTTGCTATGTGGCTGAGGTCTTTTTTTTTTTTTTTTTTTTCCTAAGTAAAAAAAAAGAAGGAAGAAAGAAAAAAAAGAAAGAAGAAGAAGAAAGAATAAAACGCAAGCTCCCATCTTCTAGGATTCGGAGAGGTAGTTGTATTTTTCTTTCATATTCGACAAGGAAGGCATATTCTCGCTGGTAAAAGTTCAGAAAATCCATTATATTATAAAGGCTAAAATGTTTTAAAAAAATGACAAAAGAAAAAGGCGGAGTATTCTTATCATGAGGAAGTCTGGCTGCTGCTTTCCAGCCACGAAAAGAGGGGAACCTGCAGGGAAGTTAGTGCCTCTACATAATTACCTAAACACCCTTATCATTAGTTAACAATCACTGACTTACCCTTTCTAAAAGAACATCGCGGTATACTTAAATGAGTACCGTCTGATGTGTCTCCGGAATGACGGGACCCGCAAGTGCAACATCTAAACCTTGTCTGATTTGCTAAGCTCGCCAGAAGTCTCGGTGAAAGAAACAACGGTAAGAGGGCCCACTGTTTGGACGGCTATGATTGGGATAGATCCATATTTTGTAAGTCAATGGCATTTTGGTGGTTTTTATGGTAAAGCGATGGTTTTCTTGAGACTGAGCCCAGATGCCTTTTCGGCGCCAGGACGAGCCCGCATGAAAAGGTGGAGGTCATGACGGTAGTCGGAACGGAAAGCGACGGAATCCGGTCCTCCGTGATCGGCGGTCACGGTTGTGTCATCCCGAGACCCGACTGGTTCACGGGCAGAAGTCAGCCACACGCTTCGCTCGGGGCCGTCCCCAGACCGCCGTTAACGGCATCCGCTTGGGCGTCACCCCGACGCTACCGGTGCGATTTGGCCAGGGGGTGCCGTCACGTGGGAAAAAGGTGGCTTAATAAAAAAAAAAGAACCGGGAAAAAAACTGGCCGAACCGGGGCCTCCAGAGCTCGTTATTGGAATTCGTTTGCAAAAGGGTCATAGCTTGTCCGGAATTACCGAATCACCCTTTCATGCCGACGACCATTACATTAAATAGTGACATGGACAGCCCAATTGGTCCGCCAAGCTTAACCGCTGGGTGAGGACCAAGGGGTCTGATCCAATCCTGAAGTAGGTTTTGGAGGGATTCCGTGGCTGGTTATTGGGGATTTTAATGCAATCACAAGGCTTAATGAGAGACCGAGGAGGCTCTACTGATAAAATCCATATTGACCCTAATCCGAATAGATATAACTCTTCATAGATCCTCTCTACCCTGCTTGTCTAACTCATGAGAAAGATTGAACATACAAAATATTACATATGATGATACTTAGTTGCTCATTTTTTTAGTTAATTATTTTTTCTTAGTTTAAACGATATTTGACTTCTTAGAAAATAATATTTTTATTTATTCTGTATTTATTATTATAAAAAAATTAATTTGTTATATTTTTTATTTATTTGATTTGTATGCAAAAATTTAGTTTTACAATTTTACCTAATTCAATTCGTCTAATTCGCTTCATCTAACTCTATCTATCTTGTCCTGTCTCAAGACGCGCATGGGATTGGTATAGGTAATATTTTATCCGATTCGTATCTGATCTAGTCTCATCTCCAAAGATTATCCTTCGGTCAAAGTTTGACTAATATAATTGCAGCTCAAATATTTTTTTGCAAAATATCACATGGACCGCAAGTAATAGGTGAAGCGGAGGTTGGTCCTATTCTTGATCCATGACTGTCAAATTCTCAGACGATTATAAGATCTCTAATTGGTGACAAGGGACAGTAGATATTATGCTTTCACTAACCAACGGTCTAGGTCGTTTTAAGAAATAATTGAGCCTCAAAAATATGGTTGAAACCAATAAGATTCAATAAGGTTTTTTTAGTGGATTTATCAAAAATATAAGATTTAAACAAATAGAGGAGACATAATGTCGCAGGCATGGACGGTCGTGATCTGACGATGGATCAGGACTCCAGCTGCAGAAGAAGCATGGTCCACCGTCCATCTACCGCCGGGGCACGTTTCCGGACTAATTTAAAGTGTGGTGCTCCGAACCCCTCTCCCATCACCGCCACCTCTGCCGTAAACCACACACTACTATGATGGAGGCGCAGAACGCAAGCGTGCAGCTCCGCCCCAAGAGTCAAAACGCTCGGATCTATCCATTGATAAAGAATCAGACGGTCTGGAGAATCACTATCAAGAGTGATTCGTAGCAAACGAATATGGACAGAATACAGGTGCATTCACTCGGGGTGGGAAGCATCTCGCGATAGTTCGTGGAGCTTCTCGATAACGTCAAACTCTATCGGATAACTAAAAGTTGTTAAAAAAATCTAATCCAAAAATTAGGAAATGCAATGTTAACCTTTTTCTCCGGCGTGGGTGACTTTTCTAGCACCATCCGACGATTTGGGAACTGTGTAGGAAAGGAGAGTAGCAAATTGGTTTGTGCATCCCACTCGTGCTGTCTTAAGGGCATTCGGTCAATGAGAAGACACTTCCATTGGTTCAAAGGTTATGTTTTTAGGGCAAAATGTTAGGGCAATGTTCTCACCAAACGGCAATGGATAGGGTATTCTTTACCTAGGAGCTTCCATCCTCAAGCTTTTTCAAGATCAATTTTGATGGCTCAGTCTCGAATGGAGGTAGGAGGGGAGGGGCCAGATTTGTCATCAGGGGCTCAAACTGTAGTGCGGTGGCAGCGGGGATTGTCAGATTTTCGATACTTCGGTTTTTGGGGCAAAATTGCAGGTAGCCGGGATGGGCTTGTGTTATACGTGGCGGATGCTTCAGGCGAGTTCAATCCTATTGAAGGATGATTCGGCCACGGTGATCAGCTGGGTCCGAAAGGGCCCGAGCAGTGACAGAAGAGTTCATCCCCTGCTCCGCGATATTTGAATGATGTTGAGAAAGGGTGTTACATTTCAGACTATGCATGTATATCATGAGGCTAATGAGGGCGGCAGCATACGTAGCGAGTCATTCAGGAGGCACCCTATGGGCTGAGGAGGGAGAGATGCCCGGAGCACTTCCGAACTTTTTGTTTTCTGATTCTATTGGGTGTATTCGTACCCATGATGTATGAAATACTATTTTTAGCCAAAAAAAAAAAAAAAAGAGAGCAAAGGATAACAATGTTATTCTTCATAAACTCTTTTTCCATCAATTTTGATTGGAGTTTTTTTCTCTTCTTCTCAACAAAATTATAATTCACAATCTTTCTTTTGTTAAGGCAACTCATAAGCTTATTTGCACCAAAGCATTTTTCCTATTACTAGAGTTGATTTGAACCCATCTTGCTGTTTTTTTTTAATTATAATTTCTTGATAATGCTTGACGGATTGCACAACTATTAGTTTCAGTTATATTTATATTAAGAAAGATATACTATGCGAAATTGTTTTGCATAATCAATAAAAGTTAGCCATGGAGTGGCATTTTCGGAAGTATCGGAGAGTTGTAGGGATAGTTTTGTCATTCGTCGATATGTATCAGCCGACATGCGGGGGGAGAAGTGGGAATGCTCGCGTCTGCGACTCGCTCATTGGCGACGCTCTGGCATTTCTCTATCTCCCTTTTTTTCCTTGGATATAAAAAGCCGAAAACCGCTTCCTTGGTTTCGGTGCTTGGGGGAGACGAAGTCGGGAGAAAACAATTAAAAAGGGGGAGTTTAGAGAGGTCGAGGAGGACCGCTCGCTCGGGTCGATAGTGATGGTGAGTGGAGTAATGCAGAGGCTTGGAGGAGGGGGAGAGGCGTGAAAGAAACCACTTTCTCGGGTTCTTTTCATAGCTTTTTTAGAAGATTTCGTGCTTTTTTTTTTTTTCTTTGTTTCCGATCGGTTTTTGGTGTTTGAGCGGGGAGAAACGGGCGAATTTCGGTTAAAAATCGAAGCTTGGAAGGTTTAAGCTCGGCTAATGGCGAAGAGGGTCAGTTGAACTGGAGCTTCTGCTGTTGTGTTGATCTGGTTTTGATTTCAATAGTTTGGGTTTGAAGAGCTGCAGCTCAAGATCTCTCCGGAAAACCTACAAAAATTAAAACTCTGCTTGCTTTCTGAGGCGGACGAGTTCTAGGAGGAGAAGAAGAGGATAAAAAGGGTCGGACAGGGGTCTCCCGGCCCGATCCGGTGGAGAGGAGGGGAGGCAGAGAAGGAGGAGAGCAAAGGATGATGTTCGGATCTCCTCCGACGGCGGCGGAGAAGGATCTGAAAGTTCCGTACCTAGCGGCAACGGCGCCTTTCAACCACACGAAAGAGGAATCCGATATCCTGCACGGCCAGCAGCAGCAGCAGCAGCAGATGAGTTCCGGCTTGCTCCGGTACCGATCGGCTCCGAGCTCGCTGCTTGGGGAGGTGTGCGAGGACTTCCTCCCGGCGAGACCCTCGAGCCTCCAGACGGAGGCCATGTTCGCCCGCTTCCTGGCGCCGGATCCCAGGGACGAGATCCGGAACAAACCGGCCTCCGCCGGCGGCGGACAGAGGAGCCCCCAGTTCGCCCCGCCGGCGCCTCCGGCGGCGGCATCCGCGACGATGGAGCACGGCGGGGCGGAGGAGCTCGCGGGCCAGCAGAGCGGCGGGTTCTCTGCTTCCCAGCTGCTGTATCACTCGCAGCAGCAGCAGCAATTGCCGAGCCCCAGCCCGGTCGAGAGCTCGTACCGTGTAGTGAGTTCGATGGCCATGGAGGCGGAGCAGATGAAGACCGCTGCCGGAGCCGCCGTTGGCGGCGATGGCGGGAACTGCTTCAATCTCATTCGGCACAGTAGCTCCCCCGCGGGCTTTTTCTCACGCTTCGATGTAGAAAATGGTAACTCTCTCCCTTGTTCTTCTCCATAGAACTGTTGCTTATTTATTGGACTAGCTTCTGTAACAGTGTATATATGGAAAAATTTCACATTTATCCGTGCAATTTAACCTGTGTCACAAGATGCAAAATCGGAAATTTTGGAAAAGTTTCTGCTTTTGGAATAAGTACGGTAGCTAAAATTTCATCCTGTTTTGCCTAAACAAATGACGCTAAGAAGACAAGGAGGGGAAAAGGGGCAATTTTTTTTTTTTTGGTAAATAAAGGGGCATTTTTTTAAGTTTAGCATTTCTCTTGTCCCTTTTTTTTGGTGCAGTTATGGCTTAGCTAATAAGAGTTCTGAACTCTCTTTTCTGTCTTTTGTTGTAATGATAAATTTTTGCTACGAAGTTTTCGGATGAAAGTAGGCTAAATTTCTATGGTTTTATAGGCTATGCGATGATGAGAGGCATCACGGGTTTCAGCAATGGGAATGGCTCCATGGGGGATGGCACAAATCCTCCAAAGGGTCAGATAAGCTTCTCTTCAAGGCAAAACTCCTCGGCCGGGCTCATGTCTCAGATCTCTGAGATAGGGAGCGAGTGCATGGGGGGACGTAGCCCAGAAGATGGTAACTTGGGAGTCGGCAATGGCGGCGGCCGGTGTTACATGCCGGGCTTTCCGGCTGCCTCCTGGGATGACTCCCCTCTGCTTTCCGATAACTACTCGGGGCTTAAAAGAGCCAGAGAGGCCGAGGGGAAGATGACCGCGGGTCTCAACCCATCAAACCCTCAGGTATCTCTTCTTGATCACCCCTGCCCTTTAGACCGGCTTCTTTCTCTAAGTGCATCTCTTTGCTTGCTTGGCAGAATGGAGATATCAGGAGCCATGCATCGGGTCTCACCCATCATTTTAGCTTGCCAAAGACCTCGTCGGAGATGGCTGCAATCGAAAAATTTATACAGTTCCAGGATGCTGTTCCTTGCAAGATCCGAGCCAAACGGGGTTGCGCCACTCACCCACGAAGCATTGCCGAGAGGGTAATTGCTCTCTTAATTTCTCGTTTGTTTCTCCATTAGTAAGCTTGGTGATTGAACCTAGGAGCATCTAATTACATATACTCACTCATTGGTTTTATCAGGTGAGAAGGACTAGAATTAGTGAAAGAATGAGGAAACTACAAGAGCTTGTGCCTAACATGGATAAGGTATTGCCACGCTTCCAATGAAACAGTAACACTTTCTTGAAACTATTTCTCCAAGAAAAGAAAGAAAAAGAACTCTCTAATTATTGTTTTGGATTCACAGCAAACCAACACTGCTGACATGTTAGATCTGGCTGTCGACTACATCAAAGAACTCCAGACACAAGTCAAGGTATCGATCTTTTGGAACCCGTTTAATTAACCTCAACTATAAAACATACTTATTTTTAATTTCCATGGTTCTTTGTTATTTGAAGACCCTATCGGAGACCCGTGCGAGCTGCACCTGTTCTGCGAGCAAGCAGAAGCCATGCCCGAACCCGGCTGTGTGAACCTAGCGTATAGAAAAGCGAAGATGGTGGAGGAGGTGATCTTAGAACCAGAGATGTCTCATTAGGGATGAACTTTCTACCAGTGGGAGAAGGCCCCAAATGAAGCAGACAAGGAGGAGGAGGGAAATGTATAGCTATCACTATTAGAAAGTCATATAGCTGCCGTTTTGTATGTATTTTCACTTTGCTCTAATTAATTATATCTCATCCACTCCACAAAGGAGTTTGCTAAATTTACTTCAAGGATGACCAAAGGGAACAAATCTGTAGTCTTCCTGAGAATTTAGGGCCACAGGTTTTCAAGTGCTACCTTCAGCAAATAGAGGCAGGTTTTAAACAGTGAACAGAGGGAGACATCCTTGTCATCTTGCCAAAAATGGCCTAGAATATACCAATGTCTCTAAACTCTATAATGCCTTTGAGTTACAATCCAAAAGTTGGCTATAAAAGATTAAGATAGCAGCATGACCCCTCCATGAATCATAAACAGTCATTACCATATATGAAGTGATTAACCGTTGGCTTCTCGAATTTTATAGGACATTATATTGACAACTTAAACCAATAAGTAGCCGTGTGTGACTCATGCTGCTAAAATGATCACATTCAAAACTTTTCGTGAGGCATGGTTTCCTTTTTCTTTCTCCCATCCATCTCCCAGGATGCAATTAGATGGGGGAAAAGGAGAGGACAGGAATAATGGGATGGGAGATTTGGGGATAGGAGAAGCTGTATCCAACTCACGGATCACGATACCCTTTAGAAAAGGAGGGATCCCCTCATTGGTGGACGTGACGGCCACGTTGCAGGGACGATCCCCTTCAGGTCCGCCACCCCGCCGTAGCGTGGAAGCCGGTCTTGGCGTCAACGTGCATCGTGACCGTTGGATGAGACGGGTCCGGTGGTCCCGCTCACGTTTCCTTGATCAGATATGGCTGGAGCCAGGAGTCGGTCGTGCTTGAGGATAAGACTTCTTTTTTATCCTTTTCAAGGGAGTCGGCGCGTGCCCAGAACGGGATACGGACGCACCTTTCACTCTGCTGGTTGGATTAGCAGCATCAAAACAAAAGGGTTGGAAGTCACAGATTTCATCATCTCGCATTCACCTGCACGGAGCATACATATAAAATATCAGCACTTAATTATTTTATCCAGAATAAATTAACTGATCCAGTATCACAGTATTAATTATATTTTTTTTTATTTTTAAAATTATATTGTAAATTATTTTTAAAGTTTTTTTACATAAATATCGAATTTTACATAAATATCCTGCCCAAATTGATATTTGCATATATAATACTATTCTACCATTTTTTTATTCTTATTTTTGCATATGTACCACGCCATCTAACACCGTTAAAAAATTAATTGTTTCAAATTAAAATGACCAAAATATCTTTAATGATAAATGTGTAAAAGAAAAATACATAAGATCATCGCGATGAAGGACACAAAAGTAATCTACAAATTTTATTTTATTTTTAATTAAAATATATATGATTTTTATTAACCGTTATATTAGGAGTATTTGTGCAAAAACAGTATTTTATGAGGGCACAGAAATAAATATAATTTTTAAGAGAATATTCACATAAATTTGAATTTTTAGAAGAATATTCATGCAAAAAATTCTTATTTTTATAATAGTTAACTTATTTTTACTATATAGGTTAAAATATTTTGATATCAATTATTATATATTAGCCTATATATATCAGATTATCATTCGAACACTAGAATTCCAGGTACTTGCATATCAAAGTGAGAATCACAATTCTTCTATACTTCTTTTTTTTTTTTGGGGCACTATGAGATACCTGAGACAGGCTAGAACCCGGGGGGAAGAAAGAGGGGCATTAATTTATCATTAGAATAGCTTAGCTGGGAAAGTAGGGGCATGAGGCTGTCCATTTGGGACTCAAATGTACCTGATGTAGATGTGGTTAGTAGATGCTTGTCTTTTTTATGTGTCTCGTGCCGATTTTAACACCTAACATAAAGGTTTAAGATCTTTATAACGGGGAGGAAAAAAATCTCTACCATACGTTATAACTGCATAGATGTCAGGAACGTCAGCATGCTCTAAATATCAGAATTGATTGAACGGTAGAGATTAAAAATGACATCCATCACCGTCATCTGACGCACCTGGATAAAGCTCCTGCCGTCAAGATGGTGGCCACTCGGTATCACACTTGTGGCAGATCAGAAAGAGGAAAAAGCTAACAGCAGATCGCCTTTGGGCTTGGTGCCTGCCCACCGCACCTAAAGGCAAAGCTCCCCACAACCATCACACCCCTTTTGAATATTGGCTATTTAAAAATATGGTTCCTAGAGGATGGGAAAAATATAGTAAATAAAAAAAATATTTTATATTTGCCTAGAATTTTTAAGGAAGAAAGATGGAAAAATATTTTTTTATAGAAATAATTTTTTTATATTTTATAAAAAAAATAATATGAAATATAAAAAAGTCTAATTTTATCGTCTGAAAATTAGAATAGTTTTTTCAAAAAAAAATTTAAGTTTTTAGATAGAATAAGATAAAATTTTTCTCTCTATTAAAGTATAACAGTTATTTAATCTAACTTTTCTAAAAATATAGATGTTCAATCAAACATAAGCTATTTAAAATGTGCCATTTTTTTCTGACCAACTAAATATGTAAAGATTATTTTTTCAGATATTATATACTCAAGCATGGTTTCCACAAATACTGAGAAAAAAAAATTCTCACAAACTGAACGGTCGTTGAGTAGCTCCTCTGCAGCGTGGAGTCATTGCCTCATCTTCGCTTGAGCAGGTTCACCCTTTTGAGTGCAGAAAGGCTTTTTTTTTTGGGTAGAGTGCAGAAAGGCTTTTTTTTTAATTAACAACTAGGTAAGAGAACATTATCATTTAGAAAAATAAAGGTAAAAGAAAGAAAGAAAGGAAGCTATCAGAAACCATGTTTTAAGATATAAAAGCCATCGTAATGATATAAAGATCATCATAACAGTTGCTTGGACCACTGGCGTCACATATGTGTCTATATATATACATATAGGCATTTATAACAGCATTTAAATAAAAGTTGTTATTTAGCATAAATACAAGAGCCGATCCAGATTTTTTTCCTTAAAAGGGCCAGTATAAAGACTACAAAAAATTATTAATAAAAAATATATGTTGAAATTGTGCTTGACCAATATTTGTAGAAAATATATTAGTCAAATTTATTACAATATAATCTAAATAACTAAGAACTTTAAAAAAAAAAAGATCACAGAGAAAGAGAGGAGGTGATGAATCCTAGAATATTCAATCACTAACAAGAAATGAATAGTGAGAATACAAAATAAAAAAAATATAAGAAGGGTAATCTTATTGGAAAGATTTTATTTATTTTTTACTTTGCTTTCAATATCAATGACTTAGCTTTCGAAACTAAATGGTGGAACTTCCCTCCTGATTTCATTGAAGATGTTTTGGGGAAAATTAAGAGCTCAAAACCAGACATCAATGACAATAGGGAAACACTAATTCTAACTCTATTGTTCTTCTAATAAAAACTCCGATGGGATTTTTCCCCTCTTATTCCCTCAAAAAAAGGTACCTCTTTTAACTTAAAATGTACAATACAAAAAGGGTCAAAAGAGATAAAGTTACAAACAATATTAAAGAACAATAAAACATGAATTGCTGTTAAGATCTTATGGAAATGCATCATTATTGAAAGTCCAAAGAGATGATTCAAAATTAAGAGAACAATCCATGCGTGAACATTAAAGTCTCAAATCTCTTTCCAGAATAAATAGAACCTATGCTATAATAACAAATCATATAGCATTTACTAAAAGTTCAGATCCTTTTCAAATTCCTAAAAAATCCAAGTTGAAATCAGTGAGACTCATCTATTAGAGGATATGCATTGTACCAAATTAGGTAGGATTTTCAATGGAGTCCAAGGAGGGTGCACTTAAGAACCTATAAGAGGCCGTGGCCCCCCCTCCTACTTTTTTTTCTTTTTCCCTTTTTTTTTGTGGTACATCCCCCCCTCTCCTACTTGATCTGCCGCTCTGCTATAACAGCCATGTGTTATGACTAGAATGACAGCAATTATGCGGCATTTATGCGACATGTGTTATACTCATACCATATTCTTCAAGAAAATCTATTTAAACTTGAATGTATGAATAACAGCCTTTTATTTACATAATAACCGTATATAATATTTTCATAGAGAAGCATCACCAGAGTACATCAGCATAATTGAAACGTTGGCAGAAACAAAGCGGCATAAGACTTCCAGGGACTCCTTTGACCAAAATCCCCACAAATCCATCACAAAAATGATTCCCACAGAACAAAGGTTTTAATGGACTGTACCTTTTTTGGATCATCAGAAAACAGAATGCCTCGCCGATTTCACCATGGAGAACAAGTTTGTAAAGGACAACCAGTCTGATGGCTGGTCTTGGTACCTAACTCTGGAAGGTAGAAACAAAAGCACGTTTCATGCAAGCTGTTTTAACTTCTCAAGACACAATTATAAATTTCTTCTATAGTATAAATAAATAAATAAATAAAACTAGATTCAACTCTCTGAAACATTTAGATGAGAGATTGATTCAAATACTGTCAGAACAAGGGTAAATGTGATTCCAGCATTGTATAAATTTCGATGCAATGCACCTTACACAATTGATATGCCCCCACCACAATCTGGACTCACGATCTTGTGATCTCACATCTTAAGTCAATTGGAGGAAGCTATCATAGCTCTGCTAGATTAATATTCCGGAGTTCTTTAAAATGGTGAAGATCAAAGTCCAAAGGAAAAGATTTGGAGAATATACAAATAATTAGCAGGTTCCCTAGTTTGAACATTGATGAGCACATGCACTGAAAAACCAAACCAGCCAATGGCATGTCATATTAGGAAGAGCCACCTAATCTTGATATTTCAAGAAGAATAGATAAAGGAACAGTCGGTATTTGGGAAAAATGGAGTTTGATAAAAAAACCTTTTTCAAGCTGTATTGGTCCGTTGATGAGTGTACAGCCACCTCAACAAAATCTTCAGAGGTGGCCCAGAGAACTCTTGATCATGTACACCAACAAGAAGGATTTGAAGTAAAAGCTTTTCTATAAATATAACTTGTAAAAAGATATCACATACTGACTGTAGAATTTACAAATAAGTGAAAAGAAGTGAGAATTTAAGATAGGTTGGATTTCTCAGGAAAGAAAAGAAAGAAATCTCAAAGAGCACTGCACATTCAGATATCATAGTTCCTTGTATGTATAAAAAATTCAAACTGCTAACGTGAAATATAAGAACATCTAATATGGCAAAAAGAAAATTGATATGCTGGAACACAACGGGCAAGAGGGTAGTCCAGCTCAAGAGTTGGCACCATCTTTTCACCATAGACAAGAGCCATGAGTGGCCTGGGACCAGAAACACCCAAAACAGAAAGCTACAGGTAAGTGGTGAACAGCCTTATATAATGCAATCCACTAAAGGAAGCATGTAATGATCCAATTGAAACCTACACATGCAATATTTAGAAAAGCACGAGGGTTCCCAGCCTAAACGAGTCCTGGGGTGCATCAAAGAAGCTTCACAAGAGCACATTGGCAAGCACAACAACTTGTGGCATCCACGCCAGCATCAGCTTTCACTTTTGTGCTAGCAAATATCGGATATCATCCAGCACTAGCATCAGCTGCATCAGACAAAGCATCGGATTGAGAAGTGCGAAGAAAGTTTGAAGAAAGTAATTTTGAGGATAGTTGAAAGTTCGTATATAACAATGGCTATAGTGTAGATTCTTTAGTTATGATCAACTATTGTAGTTAGCACTTGAAAATATAAAGGATATGAAATCTGGCAAAATAATTTTCCATACGGATGCCATGCACGTGTCAGTTAACAGTGTCTTATGCTGCAAGGACCACAAGATGATGATGCTTGGGGCGACGCTCGATATTCAACTTCAATCTTGGTAATCAGTAGGAATACTGACCCACAAGTTTTAGAATGAGTGCGATTGAGAAAAGCTTTTGTAGACGAACCAAGTTCCAGAGACTCTGTTTATCTATTGTCATCATGGCAGTATGAAGATGCAGATAAAGTTAATAAAGTTGAGGATAATTTGTTACCTTGTACTGAATACTGAAATGTATACATTGTATCTTTCAAGGCCAGATCAGAAATTCAGGTGTAACTCAGCAGTCTAGCTATTCCATTTTTGCAAGACTCTGATAAGCAGAACCTTAGCCAATCAAGTATTTAGACGTGCAAGAGAGCCAAAAAAATGTATCACAAGAAAATTTAAGGGCTGCCCAAGCAGATCACCAAAAAGCCAAAAAGTGAAAAGAGCCATGAGGAAAATGACCCATTCCAATAACTTTCAACTAGACTAAAGGGTAGGGGGTGGTGCAAATTTTGTGATCAGAGGGCCCAGATTCTAGAGTCGTGGCAGCCGGAGGGAGCCCAATCTTCGACATCTCAGTCTCTGGGACGGAGCTGAGGGCAGCTTGGGCTGGTTTTTGTCGTGTTCGGCGTAAGCTGAGGGCCAATGCCATCCTGCTTGAGGGTGACTCGGCCACAGAAATTGGTTGGATCTCCGGGTGTCCTAGAAAAGCTGAGGGACACCACCTCCTGCTTCGGAACATCTGGGGTATGGCTAGTGGTGGCATTATCAGGAAAAGGCATGTCTACAGGGAGGCCAATAAAGCTACAGACTGAGTGGTTTTCTTTGTGACAAATCACTCTAAGGTGTTCTTTAGACTGGTGAGGGAGAGCTGCCTCCGACGCTTCATGACCTGTTGTATTTGACATTTGTGGATGTATTCATACTAGAATTGTACAAGTTGTCCGGTATAGCAAAAAAGAAAAAAGGGGGTGGGACTTAAAGAACCACGGAAAATTCTTGCCAAGACCCAATTAAAAGACCACTAATATTAACCACAGCCTAAAAGCAACAGTATGAAATTCTCTTCCCCTCTTCCCCTTGGTTGCATCCATTTGGGCATTGAAATGGGATAGTTCCTAGATAGTTTTGTACAGATTGATGATTTGCACCTTAAATTCCTTCGTTCTTTCTAAAGTACTGAATACTTCACACTCCTTAAGGAAGTCATTTTACTAGATATGTCCACAAGATTGTTGAATGTGATTGACCCATTTCCACCAGTCTGCCATATCTAATACCGCTTATGTTTTGTTTCGAAGGACAGGACAACTTTTTTAAAAAAATTTCCCCATTTTGCTCCGTGTAAACATTTATTGGCCAACCATTAGCCCTTTCCTGTTTCAAGAAAAGTGAGAATTCTGCAGTCTACTGTTCTCCACATTTTTGAAATATCCTGAAGCAGTCCCAAGTCTTTTTCTTATATGGCCTACTTGCACTATTGCCAAAATATTAGTTTAGAGCACCTTTACCACCACTTGTTCTATGCTCTATTTTGTCCCCATTTCCTAAAGCCTTTTATCTCAGCTCAAATTTTAAAATCTTTAAGACTATATTAAGGCACTATAACCAATCTTTTTCTAGTAACAACCACCACTGCATCTCTATCAGCCAATATGTATACAATAAGAAACAAATCATGGGAAAGATATATGCAATTATTTATCACTCCTGAAATACATATTACCTTTTTCAACATCAAACTAATGCCAGTTTTTAATACCCGAACATCAATCAGTATTTCTTCATTCATTTATGGAAGTGATGTAAGAAACTTATCATTAGGTTTAGCACCTAAAGCTTACCTTTTGCCACTCACTCCATCAATTGTCCTCCAAAGAGCACAACAATCAACAGCACAATTGCAAAGCACACAACTGGTCCATGTTTCATATCCTCAGGTAATCACAAACCTGACCAGATTGCTGCCGTCTTTTCTTGAAGCATACTTCAACCCAAAGGTGCATAGCCTTCCTCCAATTCATTTCCTCCCAAAATTTTGCTTATTATTTTTCAATATTTCCTTGCAACCCCTTCGGCATTCTTGATCTGTCAAAGGAGATATAAGTGCAAATTACATTGCTTAAGCTATCCTTCACCAAAAGCTCATATCATATTGTCACCACCTTTCACTTGAATATATTAATTATGGCATCGAACAAACCAAATTGATTCAATCTGATTTCAACTTTCAAAGGAAAATCCAGTGTCCAAGCAGGAAGATATCAACCTCATAAATCAGAATTTCAACATGACTTTCAAACTATCATTAGTTATCCCAATCCTCACCAGAACCTTTTAGTCAAGTTAGTTTGTCAAGAGACAAAAAAAAGAAGAAGCAAGGAGCACCATCTTTACCAGAATCTTTTGGTGTTTGACAAGTATTTTCCTGTACACTATCTTGTCATCATCAAACTGCGAATGATTAAGCAAAGCATCATCTCTAGCAACATTAGAACAAGAAAGATCAGGATGTATATTGATGATTTTGAACCTTTCATAAACATTCAAGAAAGCAGAGCCACTACAAAAATTAGAACAAGAGGGGAGCGTGAACATTCTCGTCTAAGGTCCTTCCACTTCCTGGATATCATCGTGAAGAGCGTCATTGATCACTACAGGTAACTGGGCAGACCTGAAATTTAAGATAGCCAATTAAGGGATTTTCCTTATGGCCGTTAAAAAAAGGATATTCCAGTGCATGAGGCTCCTGCTGCAAGATCTGGGAGGGTCAGATGTACGCAGCCTTATCCCTGCATGCAGAGAGTTCTTTTCCATATTTCTAACCCGTAACACCCAGATTTTAATGGAGGAATCTTACCATCGTCAAGGCCCACCCTCTTAATTCCCTTATTGCAATGTTACCTGAAATATTTTAGCATAGCCCTTCTAGCAACAAGTTCACAAAACAACTAGGATTCTTTAACCTCTATATAGAACTTTTCCATTTGTACATGGTAAGAAACCCGCCAAAGAAACCAACCAGCAAATAAGCAAAAAAATGTATAGACCCACTTATAGAGGTTGTTAGAATTGAGATCCACATTACTCTATCCTATTTCAGCAATTTCTAGGCCCTAATTGGATGCTAGTTCTGCTAGTTAGGGAATGATTAGTAGTTTAACCAGCAGGAGAAGAGCACAAAATGTCATGATAACTTCAATTTCTCAACATCCAAAAAGTAGGCTAATGTGGTTCACTTTATTTTATCAGGAGGGTGAAATAAAGTTAAATAAAGTTGACCAACGGAGCTTTCTCTTCTCTCTCCCTCTTCATTTTTTTCAATTTTTCCACAGCATACTACTAAGCCCAGGAATATCAAGGCACTAGTATAAAATAACTAGCCAATACCCTCACCACATATTTGGGCTCCTCAAAGTCAGCTTAATTTGGGGGGAAATATAATGATATTTAAAGAAACCTAATGAAACTCATCTGACTACTCTGGTTCCACATACACTGCTCATAAAACAGTGGAACTGGGCCAAAGGAGTTTGATAAAGGGGCTCTCAAGTCCTTTTTCTTCTTCTTCTTCTTGTTTTTTTTCTTTGGCATGGCACGTGCCATTTCAGCGGCAATCAGATCCTTATACAGAATTTCAACAAGCACCTCAAATGTGTGACATCAAATCTCTTATGACATTCTACAGTATTTCACGCATGTTTCTTTTATATCAACAGATGTAGTTCTACTTTCTGGCAACTTCATAAATGTAGGATTTCATGGCTAAATTGGTAAGTTTATGTTGGACTAAAGCCACAACTTCCTTTAGCCAAGCAATCTTCAACGTCTTCCCCTATCTCATCTAATTCTGTCAATAATAAAAAATTCTAACAAATAAAGCCCAAAAAAATCTTTAATCCAGTTGACAAACCTTTAAAATTGTATTTTAACTTAGAAAATAGAGTGCAAACATATCAAGATACCAACGGTAGCACCAACCAGAGCTTGACTACAAAGGTTGGTATCATGCTCTTCAGAGGAGGTCATGTGATTGAGTCACATTATGTGTGATATATCAATATTTAGAAAATGCAACTTATATATAGAGGTGCATTGCACAGATGTAGAGTGTATAGGACTTGATAGTTGTGCGTGGGCACGGTAATGTCATTGTAATAGCATGATGGACGCACGAGATTTCCTGGTACAGTTGTAGGTTGTATCCACAGCCTCCCGTTGATCATGGTTGGGAGAGGGCTACCCAACGGTTTTGTAGCCTAATTTTAGCCCTTGGGCTCATCTCTAAACATGTATCTTGATGGAAATGAACCAACGGTAACATCAAATTTCATATCTTTGAGATTAATCACAGATAGATCAACTACCTCCCTTGTTAAAACAATAATTAAGTGTAGGCTGCGCTATCAGGAGTTTTCAGTTCAGCCTGTATAGAATGAAATCATGCAACATTGATACCTATCAATATGTAAATAATTCTGCTCTAGGGCATAATCCAAGAATTTAGAATCAGAAAGACAAATCCATCCATTGGAGAAGAAAATTAACAAGATACATAGAAACAATTGCCAATCCACCAACAAAAAATTTACGAGGAAATAAAAGAAGTTACCACAGAATAAATTAAAGGAGGAAAACCCTAGGCTCCTCCGTATCAAAAGTAGAGCGCCATCTGGACGCTCTTCTCCGAGAAGCCGCACTTCTCATAGAACGCCCTCCGATCCGGATCGCAATCGAGGATGACCTTGTAGCAACCGGCGGCCCTGGCGTGCTCCACGAGGTACCGGACCACCCGCTGGCCGAGGCGGCGGCCGCGTATGGCGGCGTCGACGACGACGTCCTCGATGTGGCCGACCATACCGCAGCCCCGGAGGAACTTCCTCTCGATGAAGACGCTGCCGATGGCCACGATCCGGCCGGCGCGGAGATCCTCCACGACGCAGATGACGTGGTCGTCCCCGAGGGCGGCGATGTCAGCGAAGCGGGCGCGGAAGTCGGCGTCGGAGAGAGGGGGACAGTGGCTGAGCTGGGCGAGGAGTTCGACGAAGCCCTTGGAGTTGTCCGAGATCTCCAGCCGCCGGATGGGGAGGAGATCATCGTCTCCTCTGCCGCACCCGGCATCGGCCGCCGCCGGTGGCGTTCTGCTCTCCATTCTCCGCTGCTTCCGGGGTGCAAGTGACCCGATGACTGCTTTCAAGGCCTTGGAAGTCCCAATGGGAGGTGGAGAAGATTTATCAACCTACTTTACCTCGGTATGTCTGAGGTAAAAAAAAATGCCACGTACTTCCTTAATGAGTAATGACAGTTGAAAGATTTTTTTTTTTTTTTTTTACATCGGCCACTCTTGTGTGAGCATAACGTTGCATCACCAGCAATAAGATTATACAAAGTAGAAAGGAACGAAAGACATATGGATCCAAAAAATACCTTCCGAATGATGAGCAGCAAATGAGGCAATCTAGCCCACAATCTAGTTCACTTTCTGAAGGACATGTCTGACTGGACCACATGGCACTCTCGAAGCAAACGATGTGTGTCAACTAGAAAATGATACTTTGCCTCCTCCAACTTCTTCTCTCGTAGACGCTTAATCAACAAAGCTGAATTCCTCTACAGGATGATGTAACCTGCCTCCATAATATGTCCGTATGTGAGAGTCCCTCCTATGCAGCCCTAAACTCTGCCTCAAATGCTGATGCCTCGAAAGAACGACCCCTTCGCCGCAGTCAACCTGGAGCCAGGTCACAGAATCATAATCCCAATGGCAGTTGTACCAGCTCTGTGGCTAGAGGTGGGTTTCTGAGTCGAGATCATATGGAACACTTACTCCATGCAGATGAGGAGATTTGGCTTCATATTTTCTTTGGCTGAGTTGGCAGCTGCTTGGGAGGGAGGGTTACCTGTTGTTGAGTTTAAAGCATTTTAGGTTTGGCTAGAGGGGGATTCTACGACTGCTATCACGTGAATCAGTCATTCCTCCCACAATGCTCCTCAATTCATTCTTCTCTTACGTGATATTTTGCAACTTTATGCTAAAAGTTGGTGCTTGGTTGGTGCCTTTCCAAGCTACCTACATATTTAGGGAAGATAACCGAGCAGCAGATTAGTTGGCATCCACTGAGATTTATTTTAATATACAGTTTGAACATGAGGACACGCTGCCCACTCAGTATCTCAGTTAATGATGGCACATACTTATTGTTCCTCTTTCATTTGATTTTAGTTTTGGGTTTGCTTCCATTGTACAAAAAAAAAAAAAAAAAAAAAAAGACTGCATGGAGATACAATACAATTAAATATACATCGTATTATAAATAAATATGTTCATGTACAATGAAAGAGGCAGTGGCGATGATCAGTGGGCACTGTAAGATGGTGTTGATGATTTAAATCGGATTGCCTAGATGATCTTAGATCATTGATGATCATTATCTATAGCTATTCAAGATCACTAGCCATACAATACCAAAATTATCCCTGATATATTTCATAAAAATATACTTATTAGTCTTGTAAATTATTAATCCTATAAAGATATATTAATTGTTATTATAGAATTAATATTTTTTATTTATACCTATAATATACTATTTTTAATACTAATATTCATTTTGTTTAGGGAAAAAAGGCAAATAGAAGTAATATATTAAATAATTTTATTATATAAATATAGAGTATAATAGTATATTTCTACAATAATTTAGAATTAAAATTGAATAATAATATGATAATAATATGATTAATAATATAATATAATATATAATATATATAATATTGACATAATATAGTAATTATATATTGATATATCAGTTTTTCTTTTAGAATGAGAGTCATTTTTGTCCTCAAATTTCAGCCGAAGATTAATGTTTTAGGATGATATTGGATACTCGACCTTAAAAATAGACATCTTACCACTGGATGAGCGGTGGTTTGAGAAGTGAGGATAATTTCGGATCACTGCCGCATAGGATCACCGTTTGTGAAACCAAATGCGGCGATCCCGTCACCTCTACCCGTATTACCCTTGATCTTGAGATGATCACCCCATAACAAATGTCCCTTAAAGTTTATTTACAAGGTCATTCTATGTTCTTTGAAAAAAATTAGGTTATCTGCAATTTGTATTACAATACAGAGTTTTAAAAAAAATCAAAGAGGATTTTGTGTATTATATTTTAGATAAAAATATAAAATAATTTTGAAACAAAATAAATTTTTGTTTGAACAAAGTAATTCTAAAGGTTGCATGATCAAATTACGTAATATCAACAATACAACATATTTATCTATAAGTTTAATGTTCTACAAACTTATAAAGAACGTTACAAACAAACAATAAGATATCACAACCATCGAGGTACTACCTCCTAGCAAATTAATTAATTCTTTTCCATATATGAGACTGGATTTGATCGGAAAAAATGTTTCCAATTTTTCATTGCAATCTTTAGGAAAAAATTAAAATTTGGCGTAAATACTAAAGAGGGACGATAAGCGCCTATTGCTTGATCCCGTCGGCACTCAGCACAACTGTGCTGTCGGAACCATTTAAGATATTCCAAGAACGTGTCTCCTTCTTGGCTCCCTTCCTATGCTCAGATCCAACCACCCAATTGTCAAAGCTCGTTATCCATTGGAAAAATCCAGCCGTCGATCCTTTAAAAAAATGCCTAGCGTACAACTTATTATTTGTACCTGCGGTACAGCGGTACTGAAATTTTGAAACATGAAACTCTGCCGCACCCAATACCACGGTAACCATAACCCCAACCATCATATCGGATCTCCCTTTGCGAGTCCGGTCACCGCCCATTGCCCCCAAACTCTTTCCGCCATTCTTTAAATTCGAATTCTCCCCCCTCGGCCGCCACTCTCAGCCTCCATGCGGATCCTTAATCCAATCCCTCTTTTCCTCCTCCGTGACTAAGAAGAATTCGGAGTCTTAGAGATCAGAGAAGAAGAAGTAAGAAGAAGAATCCGAAGCTAGTTCCGGTGAGAAAGTGTTGTTTTAGGCTTTTCTTCGATTTTTTGCTCTTTTTTTGTGGCATTTTTGGTTTATTTTTTGGTCCTGGAATGGGATACGAAGGTAGGGATGCCGGAGGCGAGGGACTGGGTGCTGCAGGCAGCAGGTGCGGCGACGACGGAGCTCGCTGGCGGCTTCCTTATCCGGAGGGGGGCGTCGCCGATGCCGGCTGCGGAATCGGGTAGGGTCCTGAGCCGCAGGGTCGCGGACGGCAAGGAGAACATCCCTCCGTGGGCCGTGACGCGGAGGAGGAAGAGCCCGCTGCCGAAGTGGTATCCTCGGACTCCTCTTCGGGACATCACCTTCATCCTCAACGTAAGGGGATTTCTCTCCTCCCCCCATTTTCGTGGAGTCTTTACAGAAGTGCGTTTATGTTTTTTATGGGAACATTCGGAAACTTTTTCCCATTTTCGGAGATTTATGATCACTTTCTTGGCATTTGTTTGTTGAAACGATGGAATAGTAAGTAGATCCTCATTAGATGGGTCTTGCTTCTTTGTTTTGAAGCTAGGTTCTCCATTTCTAATTTCTTAATGATTACAGATTCTTGGAACTTGTTAGTTCTGTAGATGGTGGTGATTTGTAATGTGAATTTTTCATGCATTTTGTGGAATTTTCTCGCTTATATTTAGTTTTATTTCGTTCCGTGGGTTGTTTCTCTGACCCGATAATCAGATTATCTGGAGGGTTGTCTGTGATCGGATGATTAGATGGGAATTCCATGTTTTCTTTTGGACAGTACGCTGAATTTTAATTATCCACTCATTCGCATTTATAGCAATCAGAGAAATGATTGTTTCACCCATATATCTATTTTATTTTATTTTCTTATGCTTAATTACTTATTCTCTATGGTTTCTTATTAATTTTCTTCAGTTCATTGATTGGATTGGTCTTTGTGTTGTCTCTAACGCAGCATAGATTGGTCCTGTAGATCATGGAAATTCTTCAGATTTCCGTAGTGTCTTTTGTTGAATTTTACGCTTGTAGTTTTAATTGTTTCATACTATTGTAAATTATATGATTTATTTCTTGAGATATTGACTAAGTAAAGATGCATCAATTTGTGAATCTTTGTCACGTAAATAAGAAAAGATTGTTATCATGATAAACATATCATGATTTTGCTCGTATGGTTTTTTCTGTAATCAGAGATGTTGACTGAATAGCACCTACAAAAATGATATCGCTATAAGAAAGCTATTTTTTCTTTTTTTTTGAAGCCTGATGGAAGCACTAGTTGGAGCAATCACTTGAGTAATGCATGTGTGAGAACCAGCCTATCAGGCCTGTTATATGCCGAAGTTGGCAGGCCTAGCCGACTTCAATTCAGGACTTCAAGAGAGAGAGAGAGAGAAGAGAAGAGGGTTAGAACAAGGGATCACAATCCCCCGCTCGATTGCTCACCGTTGTGAACCACGCAGAGCCGTGGTCGGTAAGGCCTCCGCGGGGCAATTCAAATGGCTGCCGACCATCGGGTTGCGCACAACTATTGCCAGGATTGCGGGCGGATGCAACAATATCGAGCTTATCCTCCATTCAAAAATCTTTAAATCTTTTCTTTTCCTTTCCGACCATTTATCACCCTCGAGCTTCCTCCCTTCTTCTTTCTCACCTTTGGCGATCGACCTGCCCCCACAATCGAGCTCTGCCACCCTCAAATTCCCTTCTTTCTTTCTAGGTTTTTGGTTGCCCTGCTTCCACTATTCTAAGATATATCTCTTCCTATCAGGAGCTGCCATCGTTGCGAGATCCCTCGCCTCCACCACAACTCGGTGAGCTCCCATCCTTCCTCCTTTCCTCTTCCTCCTTCAAGTTGAGCCTTATTTCCTTAGTTTTAAATCCATCATGGGGCTTTGATTCGGCATGTTCATAGATTGCCACCATCTTTGGCTGTAGATGTAGTCCTTGGCCGTCACCGGTGGCGGCGGCTCTACCATGCCTGCCGTCGGATCGTGGGTGCCCACCTCCCGGCGTCTTCTCTCCTCTTCCCTCATTCCTTGTCAATTTACTTCTTCTTATCATTTCTTCTTTTCTTCCCTCATTTATTTATTAATTTGAAAAATGAAAAAAATATGATTTACTTCCTTGCTGCTATTTCCTCCTTGTCCTGTGGATTAGTTGCAGGGATGACCCGTGCCATTGACAACTAACGCCAAACCTCTAATTGAACCCATATCGAGATTCTCTTATCTCTGATTGAACCCAGATTGAGATTCTCTCTCTTTCTTTCTCTAAGCAAGACCTAGTGATCTTAGTTCAAAGCCATGATCCTCTTTTGCTCGGATCCAAGTTAACCCCAGGATGGAGGCCTAAAGCTCCTTGATATTAGGACAACATACCGACCCAATACCCCAGCCTTGTCGGGTATCTTTTGAATTTGGTGACCATTAACCTTTATTGAGCCATCTAAATCATAGCTCATCTTGATCAATTTAGTTCACTTTGTTCAGACCAACCTATGCAGTCGGGTACCGCCTCCGATCAATCTTACTTTTCCTTCACCCTAATTTGGGCATAAGGTTGTATTCTCTAATAGTGTTTTAATTTGTAACTTTGCTTGGCTGCTAATATAATGATAAAATTAATAATATTTTAATGATATTAAAATAGGCAAATCTGATCCATCTAATTGAAAAGTAGGATTTTGAAGCAAAAAGAGGTAAGTAACCTAAAGCTTCAAAGTATGTTTTTCGATTTTTGGTAAAAAAATAATTAGTTTATTATATTTGATTGTAATATTTGTTTTTATATTTAATTAAATGGGTTAGGCCTGTCATTATTACGATAATAATTGTTTTGTGTTATGTTATGAAATTTGGAAAATATAATTGGGTAGATTATGAATTTTGTTTCATATGTATGTATTCTCAGCATGATAATGTTTTGGCTTGTCAATGTAGATTATTCGTAGGCCCTGTTGACTTGTAATTTGAGAAACTAGTTACAACACCAAGCCACTGATGATTAGAATAGTAGTATTTGGTAGTTTTTGCATTCTATATCTGACCTATGCCACTGGGTTACGTGGCCATAGCTTGATGTTGGGTCTCTAGTATCAATTTATGAAAATAATAATAAATTTCAAAAGTGATATATGTATTATTCGAAATTTAATTTATTCTCAGTCCGTATCATCTATTTAATTAATTATTTATTAGCATGTTTCGACCCTATTTTATAGTGTTATGTTGCTTATTAGGCTAGTGTAGCTCATTATTCTTTTTTTCTCTATTTTTTAGATCCTGAATCATGATTGCTCAGAACTTGGGTAGATCTTTTGAAGATAATCGCAATTATTGGAGTTCTAGGTTAGATTATTTAGACTAGTTTAGTTAAAATATTTTATTTAATTTAAATAAATAATAATTAGTTAGTATATTTTGACTTATGTCACTTTGGAACCATTAATTATGAGAATGATTCGTTTTAGATCATGATTAAATTAATTTTCAAGAATCGAAGAATTATTATTGTTTTGATCATTAATTAGTGGTAATAACTAAGAAGTTTAATTCTTTGATTTATTGAATCTAATTATAAATTAACAGGAAGATCTTTGCGACATAAATGACTTAACATCATTTCTATTTATATAGTAAATTTGGATGTGGCACATCTGGATTTTTAGCTATTTGAGTTTTTTTTCTTAATAAATATTGTGGTGTACTTGATATAAAAGTGATGCTTTCTTAGAGCTTGTTGAACCTAAAGAGGAAAGTACTAAATAGACTGGCCAATTTTCTATTGCATGGTTCCTCTGCAATTTTGATTTTATTGAAATTTTCTGTCTTCAGCTTGTTATGATAATTGCATTTGCATGCATTACGAAATACCATAAGAATCAAAGTTAGTTCCGCTCCTAATCTACTTCTGTACACTTTGACAAAGGTTAACTATCCCTTTTGCTTTGACCTTCCTTTATTTTTGTTAAAGTAATTGTTTTGGTATAAATATGATGAGCGTTTCAGTCTGTGCATCAAGTGTTCTAGGTATTTTAATGAGCTGGAACGAGGGGTGGCTTTACTTATTTAATTATTATTATTATTACTCTTTTTGCTTGAATCTATGAATTGTCTTCCATTACAATTATTCTATTCTTTTTTTTCAAAAGAAGTATGTAATGTTTTATCTGACATACTAATTAGTAGTGCATTGAAACTATTCTAAATGAGCTCTTTATGCTACAGGAGCTTGAGTTGTAGAGTGGGTTTGCATACATTGATCTCTATGAAGCTTTAGACTTGCTTAATGTTACTTAACTGCAGATGTCTTTTTGCTTCTTTATCACAATTCCTCGGAATTCTAGAAGTGTACTATGGTACACTTGAAGTGAATAAGTGCATTTTGAATTTCAGAACTTTATTTTCTTTCATACATTAATTAATCAATTATTATATTGTTATCTTTTAAGTAGTTGTTGAATTAAAGTGCCCAATGTGTTAAAACGGCACATATGCTGATCATCCTCAGGAAATGAGTGTCTTATACGCAATTGGCACTATGCTTTTCTACTAGCAATTTTGATTAAGTTTATTCTGTTTCTTGTTCATCTGTATCCAAACTTTTTACTCCGCAGACTTGACTTAGATGTGGTATTATTTTTGTCGATTTCAGAGTTGAAGCAATAGAGTTATGAATAAAAATTGTTTTAATTCATGCCCCCTTTGTTATTCTTATGCTACTCTTACCAATATTTTTCTTCCGGATGAGTTTCATATAGACTGGATTATTTTATTTATTTTTGAAATTTATCAGGCCCTGGAGAGGAGAAGAAGCCATTTGCGAGCAGCACAGGCTCAACCGAGGGACCATGACCCTGAAGCAACTCCACAACCCACACTTCCCACAAATCCCTTGCCGCAGGAACCAAGCATTTCTGAACTGACTCCACAGGAACCGAATGTTTCTGAACAGACTCCAGTCAACCAATTCCTCCCATCTGATACTTCTGAACCCTCCTCAACTTCCACGGTCACGAGTTTTACCCCACCTTCTCCAATTGAGCATCCACTGCAGACATCTTCCTCCTTCAGTTCCCTTACTCCACCAGTTCAGCACCCTCCTCTGACCGTATCTATCACTACCAATCTTGCATCCAATGATTCGAAACCTACTGAGTATGAGAAGAACACATCGAGCCCAATTGAGCATCCACTGCAGAGATCTTCCTCTTACAGTACCCTTTTTCCAGCCGGGCACCCACCACTGACCGAATGTGTTTCTACCGATCTGGCACCCGATAGTTCGAAGCCGACTGAGTATGAGAAGAAGCGGTCAAGGCCAATCGAGCATCCACCGCAGCCATCTCCCTCTCCCGTTTCCCTTTCCTCAGCTGAGCATCCACTGCAGACTGTATTTGTTTCTAGCGATCATGCAGACCATGATTCAAAGCAAACTGAATATGGGAAGAAGCTGTTGAGCTCCATTGATGAGATTGAAAGGGTTGTGATGAAAAATCTGAAGAGGACCCCGAAGTTGCCAGCCAGGAAGGTGACATATAAGAGCACTCTTATGTCATTGCGATGAGTGAAACAATTTCGTTTCGCCAACTGAAGTGGAGAAAATTTTGGAGGAGGTTCATCGTCTGATGAGATTCTTTTTCTGCCCTATCTGCTGATAAGTCAGTAACTTCGCTGCCTTTTTCGCTACTTTACCACCCCGCCAACTTATCTCAATTTGGTTTGGGGATTCTGCTGCTGCTCTTCCTTCCATATCCAAGTTTCTGCAGGGACTTTGATTCCGGTTTGAGTTTGTTCAGACCTTCGTCCATGTAGGACTGTTCTCTGTTTCTGTACTAGAGAAAGACCTCCCCGTATCTTCTGTCGTTCTTCTTTGTTTTGGGTTTCTGTTAATCGATGTAGCTTGAGGACCTTCCATAATAAACTTTGGATCTTTCCCTATAGCTATATATATGTAAAGAAAACAATGATATAATTTTGATCTCTCGCTCTTTCCTCTCCCCCCTTCCTCCCAGTAGTATCGGGATTCGAAAAAAGCCAAAACAACTGGATCCAAATTTGGAAAAAAATCTTAGCATCCGTATTCATATTTGAATTAGATCAGATATAATAAACTTCTATCTAAAACTGAACTGAATGAGAACAGATTTATTCAGATAGTATCTGACTTATTTTCTGTCCTAACTAATTCGGCCTCAAAACTGAGACATCATCTTGAAGAAGGGGCCTTGGCTCGTCATAGGAGAGATTATGGTGCTGGAACCGTGGAGGCTAGATTTTATTTCGGATGCGAAAGCGTTCAAATCTGTGCAGTTGTGGGCATGACTTCCAAGACTTATTTTGGAATATCCGAAGCGATCAATCATCCTCAACGTAGCCCTCGCCCTCAGGAAATCGATGCTTATTGACGATTTTATTGGCATGCCGATCAATTAGAAGGAAGAATGAGGACTTTCGGCAGCCGTTTGTTTGCGAGAATGTTACGGTGGTTTGCTTTAAGTGCAGCCGGATTGGTCACACCGATGGCAGGTGTCGCTTCCATTCGCTGGATTAGCCCATACATGGGGCTAGCAACTGATGTAGCCCGAATATTTTGTTTTGGCGGAACACGGCGCAAAAGATCGAATCACTTCTAACTCATCACCAATGGAAACAAACACAAGAAAAAATCAAGGCATGACGGAGGCTCGAGCATCTCAAACCCTTGGGTCTACCCAATTCTGCCAATTTCTCCTCTTAACTCACAGAAGCCAGGCACGGTGGCGAGGTGCAAATTGTGTTGAATTAAATTAAATATTTTAAAATTTGAAAACCAAATATTTGACTTGGTCAACAGCTAAGTGTTACAATAGGACGTCATAAATCCGCAGAAAGAGAGTCTATTTCTTTTGACGCGCCTGAGCTTATATAAAGGGCTGTAGGAATCATTTCAAACACAATAAAAAATTTCTCTTCTCCCTATTTCAAGAACCTATATAAAAAAGGCTCTAGAGATTATTGGGGAGAAAATAAATTTTTTTTTTCTCCTCCTCTTAATTTTTCTAAGTTTCTTTTGAGCTATCTGCAAGCGTAAACGTGCTCTTCTTTCTTCCTTACGGGAAAGACATAGTTTTATACTAGATCGTCGTATCTCTAGGAGATCTGTGCCAGCAGACCCGTGCATGAGGAGCATAAATTTTTCTGAGACAACACGTCAACGTGCTTCGATCCATATACCATGCATCTTCTCTCTCTTTCTTCATTTTATTATTCTATTGTCAAATTAATTATTTGCTAGTTTATTCTTCTTATTTACTATTTTTAAATATTAAAAATATTTAATTATTAATTTATCAATTATATTTGTGCATCTAGGCTAACAAATTGTCGGTCTGAGCTTCTTTCTGAGTCTGGCCTTCTCAGACACCAAAGCGGGACTCGCTCGAATGTCACATGCCAGAGGCATAGTGTAATACCGATACTGGCCTGAGCACGACCCCATAAAGCCCAGGTATGTTCTCTTGAAGCTCAAACACTTGGGTTCGATCTGGCTCCAGCCTCCTCTTCCAGGCCCCCTGTAATACAGCCGAAGCAGTCGAACCTTCCAAGTCTAATCCGACCAAGCCCATGCTGCTTAGATTCCCAGGAGGAAATGGCTGGAAGTAGGCTCCTATCATGCTCTTGTGCTGCCCCATCATCACTGTCAGTTTACGAATTAGCAGTCCCATCAGTAAAGATGGCAGCCAGATTGGCACCCTTGGAATCGAATCAGCCAGAAGGTAGTAGAATTGCGGACGAGCATAGAGTTTTTGGTAAAACTAGAGGAACGCTGGAAAATCTCTCTCGGCGCCCCATCAATGATTTTTTTTTTTTTCCTGGAATTTTAGGCCTTCTCTTGGCTCGATGACCCTTGCCGAGTGATTGAAATTTTTTATGCTGTTAGAGTCATAGGACCTCTTTGGAGACATCACTCTTATGCTGTAGAAGAATATTATATTACCTCTATAGAAGTTCTCCACAACAGTCCCGGGCAAGAATTCATGGTCATCACAAATGCAAATCTTGAATCGTTTCTTTTGGCTGCTCTTTCTTATGCATCTTTCTTGAATGTGAACGTATGCATCTCTGTTGATGAACAAGTCTTGCTCCTTCTCGAAGAAAGAGAGTTATATCGTTTCCTGTGAGGCTCCATAATCCCTCTTTCTTTCAGGTCGGCATAATTTATACCAGCGTTAAGGACGCGGACGCTTGCTAATTTACAGCCCACAGAGATAGAATTAAAATTCTCGGGCTGCTTGGTTTGTCGTCTTTAAAAAGCGTTACGGAAAAAGGATGCCTCCTGAGAAAGATGTCCTTGTCCTCTTCTTGTTCCACGTAATCCCCTCTTGTATGTACAGTTTTTTCTCTTTTAGTAAAAGCCGGGAAGTAATTTGGAAGTGTAATATTCTTTTATGAGTGTATGAGAATTAATTTATTTTATTTATATATTATATATTGTTAATAAGTAATATGCAAAATGTTAGGAACTTAGGTTATTAGATCATATCACTGTTTTGGTTATTTCAAGTTAAAAATAAAATATAACATATTATCAGCGTTACAGTACTATTTTCTCTCGTGATTGTGAACTTGGTAGCCAACACTTCCAGACTTTATCACCCCCAAAGCTTGCTTTCTCATGGTTGCGTTTTTCAGTAACTTATCAATGCTATCCAAATTTCTCACTCTTTTTGTTGTTGAGTGATAAGTCAACACAAGTTGCTGTTCATGGGTCCAATAATTTCAAATATGATGCGAGCAAGATCAATAACCGCCTTCACATACATTAACTCTTTGGATTGAAAACCCGTCTAGATTTCTGCGCCCCGTAACAGTTTGAGACGTTAACCTTCAATTGTCGTTTTCCCTGCCATGTTTGATTTGTTTTTGATATATCTACGAGGCCCAAGTGAGGTACCAAAGAGTTTCTCGTTACGATGTTGTCACGCCGCAGTTTGGGAATATGGTTGGTAACCGTTTTTGGGCTCCGTAGTAATTGTAACCTTATACAAGCGGCTAGGTTAAATGCCGGATGCCAGCGAGACAGAGACAGCTGGGGAGGATAGGTTGCACGCGCGAGCGTCCGCATAGAAGTCATCATCTGCCATCTGGATGCTTTATATGCCTCTTCTTTCAAACCGCACTCCCTCATGATAGTTTCTATGCGACATTCCCTTTTGTCCGTCCACTTACATCACTCCCCACCAATTACTCTTCCTCCCTCTCCCAGTTTGAACGTCTTCGTTCTTCCAGCGGCCCATCACACGAGCTCCTGCTCTCCTAAGGTCCATTAATCCGACAAAAGGTCGCCATCCAACATGAACCGAGATAGAATTTTTCTCCGAAACCGCGTGCGCACTCCAAAGAGTTAATAGAGACCGCACTCTTCTTTTATTCCATTTCCATTTCCCTCGAAAACGACATCCTTCTCTTTATCTTTACAAAATAAACCTCCCTGAGCTTATCTAACGAGTTTTATATTCTTATAGGCCCCTCCCTCCCTCCTTCTCTCTCTAGAACCTAGAGCTACCGACCCACTGTTCTCCTTCTCATAGAATAATCTCCTGTGGGTTAATTTAATCTTCGACTCCTTCCTCTCAAAGTTTCCATCTTTGAAGCTTCGTCTTGCGCCTGCGCTTCCCGCGAACTTCTTTCCTCTTCGATCGCTGTGGAGGATTTTATAGCTACCTTTAAAAGAAAAAAAAAATAAGGGAATCCATCTCGGTTCCAGTGAAGCCGTCGGTCTCCACACTGGATCTCGCGGAAGTTTCCGTTTTGTTTGAATACGGGCATCACCTGTTTGACGGATCCCTCAAATCCTTCGGTTCTTTGGTTCAAATGAGAAATGTCACGCCGATGGTGAGATCCCTGTAGAAATCGGGCAAATAGGTGCGAATGGACCGATCTCAGCCGTCGGATGGGGCGGGGTTGGTGGTGGCGATCGAGTGCGTGGCGGGGAGCTCGAAGGCGGAGGAGTGGGGCGGGCAAGTGCCGCAGACCGGGGACGTGGTGGAGGAGATCGCGATCGGGGGGTCGCCGGCGGTGCGCGCGCCGTTCAAGGGCGGGAGAGGCGGGGTCCAGAAGCTCCTCCACGCCGCGTTCAAGCGCGGGAAGACCTCGATCGCCGTCCGGGTCCGCCGGGGCCAAGAGGAGGCTGTGGAGCTGCAGGCCTGCATCGTCCCCCACGAAGCCGCCGGGCGGCGCCAGTACGTGCTCCGATCCATTCACGACCCCAACTACGCCGTCGGGTTCGCGGACCGCTCCGAGAGCGAGTGCATCGCGTTGCAAGGTAAGCGCCCCGCCCCCCACTCGCTGTTCACTGACGTGGACGGAACCTCCTTTCCGGATGTTCGCATAGAAATCTCTATGCGTGCAGCCAGAGAAAGCCTTCGTTTCCCATTGGACTCAAAGTGGGAAGGCCCATGACTGTATATTTTTTTAACAATTAATAATTACGAATTTCTGTAAGATATCAGTCTTCTTGTAAAACCCCAGGCAATAATGGTGCTCAAATCCGTGGGCGGCCATCTAGTTCATAATTCAATAGGGGTTTATCTTGAATTACGAGTTTATTAATGGGACAAGTGAGGTGATGACTGTTTATTGTTAGATCGAGAATTGGATGGTTATAGCACTTCATAGTGTGAGCAAAAGCAGGTGACGAGGTTTCTAAAGGCTTTGTACATGAATTGTTAAAGTGAGGTATTTGTTATAAGATTATAAGACTTCATCTGCTTGGGGTTTTCGTTGGAGAAGATCTTAAAGACAATTTAATGATTCATTGCAATAGGCTTTTAATTACACATCATTCTTTTGTCATTTAAGAGCATTGAATTGCTCTGCCATCAATTTGACTATGTCGTGCTAATCCTTCCCATCAGTGGGTTGATGATGCTTTAGACTAGCGAGACCCTTTTTTTTTTTTTTTTTTTTTTTTTTTTTTTTTTTTTTTTTTTTTTTTTTTTTTTTTTTTGGTACAACATCCGTTCACATCCGCCATAGATGGGTGCAGCCAACAGAATCAAAAAAAAAAAAAAAAAAATAATACAGAATGTGAAGCACCAACACATGGTCCGAAAACTCTAGAGTGGTGGGCCGCGAAAACTTAAGTCGTCGTTGACTGTAAAATACCTCCGGTGATGCTTGAGATTCACCAGCATGCCGTATTTTTTAAGTTGATCCTTGGGCTAGTTAGACTTTGATTGGTTAGATTAAGATAAGACGAGCTGAAAACTTGGAAATTTGAGGCCTCCACTTGGGTTGACTTATTAGCCAGCGGACAATTGTTGACTATGGGAAATCACCTCCCATGATCTAACTGGCAGCAGTGCCCATTTTCTTAGAAATTGAACTTGCAGCTGATATGTTTTCTTCCTTGAGTAGGCACTGACATCTATCCATGCTTCTTCCTCTGCAGGTTCAAGGAACTCAAGGGTAGTCTGTGCATTAAACGCCGCTCAGCTCCAGGATGGATATGTATCATATCCTTGGGAGAGGAAGATGAGGGAATCACTTCCCATGTCAAACATGAGCTGCTTCCTCTCTATGCTTGTCCTTCCCAAGGCACTGGATCCAGTTGCCTCTCGATACGACTCCATTGAGGAAACCTTGGCCCGAGCAAATGCTTGGTTCAACTCCTCTCGGGCCTCAGGGGTCCCAATTGTGTTCATGAGTGTCCAGACAGAGGCTCTACTTACCAAGGTAATCCAAGGAAATGATCCTCCTCGGACATAAAAAGGTCTGGAAGTTTTGAAAGTTTTCCAGCACGGCCAGTTAAAGAATCAACACTATTTGCATGTCCTTTTTTCAGAAGAAAGTAAACTATTTTCCTTGTCTATTTCTGGTGACTGCAAATACCTGTTTTTGTGATACAGATATCTGGAGAGACAGCATCATCAACTGTGAATACAGGATCGCTGTCCGACCTTTCACATCTTGCGAATGCTAGCCTTTATGGGTTCGAGGACTACCATGGGGTGGATATTGGAGTGGTGAAGGCAGTTCGGCTTTGGTACACCCCGGCTGCCGGAGAAATGGCAGTAGAGATCAAACTTCGAGAAGGCGACACCAAGCTGGGTTTCGCAATTAGTCGCACTGAAGAAGTATTCTCTGTTTCCTCTCGACGTTTGTGTTAATTTCTATCGTGCTTGCTACCTTTACTAATAGAGCTTTATTACATTATTAAGGTTTAGCGACATCAAAAATCAATGAATTTCCTAGTGTGCAAGCCAAGTCTGTACTGATGCCTGGTAAATATGACACCTTACTCATCTCCATTCCTCCTTTGTTCGCAGGGTTTTATCTACATATCTTCTGTAATTGACGACGAAAACGACAATGGTGTGGCTTCGACACGATCAGGGCTCAGGCATCTGTACAGAGAGGCAACAAAAGCATCAAAGCTACTGGTGATCTCGAGGGTAGCCAATGAGAAAGTTCTCCCTTGGATGGTGTCTTCCTTGGGAGCCATTCGGTGTTTCGACACCGTCTCGCTCAGCCAGAAATTCTCACTTCATCGCCATGCATTGCGGCCCATTCTAATCCATGTGCTTATGTGGGAGCGACCTTCGAGCAGCGCTGTTGCTCGGTATAAGTTTATAACGCGATCTTCTGTGCCGCCGCTGCCACTGCAGCCGCCGCCGCCAGCAGCTCAACTTCCAGCAGAGAACCTAGCTTTTGGTGATGCATCAGAGATGAGGCTAGAGAGAGACACTGCAGGGAACGTGTCATTCAGATTTCATGATTTCTTCCTACCAAATAACTGGGTGTGACTTTTGTGGTTTTGCGTCTGTGTGAAACTGTATATATGTTTGTGATTACGTGAGCTGTGAGCAGGTCCATGTCAACGTGTTGCGTTCAGAAGGAGCTTCATTGGATGAAACCTCAGCTGAAGGAATGCGAAGATATATAGCTGTCACCGTGGACTGAAGGTGTTTGCTTAAGTTGCCTTATGACAAAGATTCAAGCTTTAGCTGTCAACTAGTTTGTGCGGTTGCCCACAGTGCTTATGCGTGTGTTATCTTTTCGGGTTACTAATTCCGCCCTCTCATGGAGCACAGTTTCACAATGTTTTACTTGTACATGTGCGTAATTTGGGTCAAGCTGGGGTTAGTCTCAAAATGACTGGGCTACTCATAATGGTAAACGAGACTTGACACTTCAACCTGGAACATCTGCTGTCTCAAGTTCTGGTCGTGAGGGTTTTGTTTTGAATTTAGGTTAAATTATGTTTGTGGTTGTATTGTTCGCATGAGAAAAAGATCCATCTTCTTTCGTGCCAATCCACCATCTAATTATCTGATGCGATCTGTGCATGTAGATGAATGAAGGAGTTCAAAGCACTTTGATATATGTGGTGGATGATTCGACAGTCATTTCATGTGAAGGAAGGTGAATACTTCTTTTGCTTGAAAGATATAACTATTTATTATTATCAAAATAAAAATTATATTATTAAATACCATAATATAGATATAAACTATTTTATTTTTATAACAATATTTAAAATCACGATATTTTTATTACTACATGCATATAGAATCAAAATTAAGATATTTCTAATATATTAGTCATATTTCCTATAATAAGCTATATTATGATTGCAATATTCGCGATCACATTATTTAGTATTTATATAAACTTATTGAAAATATAAAATTGAAAAAAATACAAACATATGATATAATAAATAGGTTAGATTAATAATTTTTTATATATAATAAGATTATGTTATTTAATATTACTATGTTTTTGATGGGTAATGATTATATTGTATTTTATTGTGTAATGCTACTATATTTCACATGAATTACAGTAGTCATTAGTATCATTAAAATGTACTAGAAATATTAATATAATATGAATAATATTAATATTAATATAATATTAATTTAAAATTTATATAATATATATCATGCTAATATAATAAAATAATATAATTTTATACCATAACTATTTAGTATTAATGTAGCATTTAAAATATTAATGTTATAATACAACATATCACTATTATGTTTATTGAATAATTTAATATAATATAGCATTATAATATTAAATATAGAATATTACTATGACATTTTAGCTAAAAAAAAATTATAATATAAAGTATACCATAATATTTTTCTGTTATAATATATAATATATGATATAAATATAATATTAGTTTTTATTATTAATTTTAATTTTAACATATAAATTAAATTATGACTTGCGAAGGAGAGTTTTGTCATTTCAAGAAAATTGGATAGCTTACTCCAATTTTCAGCTTATTTGAATAATTCTGACAGTTAAATAGAATTTCACATAAACATCTACCATAGCTTCGCTTTCTAGCACAGCTTTCTTTATTCCTATTTTCTTTATGCCTCTGCGAAATGTCACCTAGATAAGCAAAATCGGTTGGCTCCATTTAATGGCACCTCTCCTGGAAGGGTAGGAGTTGTATCTTTCGTGCAAAAGGAATGATCGATTTTTTTTACGATGTTAATCACTGGATTGCACCATGGCTACTTTAAGAATTATGCATACCTATGAAAAAAAAAATGGCCGCTGCATGATCCAACATCACGAAAGATGATGAATTGGGGGGGCTGGTCCAAGAGGTGTTTGGGGAGCAGCTGGCAGAGATGATCCTAACTCTTTCGGTGCCCACCAGGGGGAGTCTGACAGGCTGATCTGGATGCCATCGGGACAGTCGCAGGTGCGAGCTAGGGATCTCCTGACTCTTTTCAGTAGGGAGCCAGTCAGGCAAATTGAGGGAGGGTGGATTTGGAGGATGCAGATTCATCCGTGAGTGGCACTCTTCATCTAAAAGGTAGCCTGGGGCTGCCTACCTACCAGAAGTGTGCTAGTCAGGCGGGGTGTGCGGATCCCTTAGTATTGCGAGATGTGTTCAAGCATTGTGGAGACCATCGAGCATGTCCTGTTGCAGTGTCCCAGGGCTAGAAAGATATGGAGGAGATCACTTGCCCCTCTTTCTTATTCAGTGGAGTCGGCACAGGATTTGTTACATCTGCTAAGAGTATCTGGCTTAGCACATTTGGTTGGACCGGAATGCGCTATTGTTTGAGGGCAGGAGGTTCTCGACGAGGATGGTGGTGGATAGAGCTATGCTTCAGGCCGGGGAGGTTTCCTCCGATCTCGACTTGTGTTCTCTTGGGATGGCCAGAGACATCCGGGGTACTCGTCGTGCTGTTTCAGAGCCCAGGTTTGTCGTTGCTTTTTGGGTGCCCCCACTCCTTGGTCATCTCAAGGTGAGCTTTGATGGTAGCGTGGTGTTGGAGGGGAGGTTCGGAGGGGTTGGATTTGTCATCAGAGATCACCTTGGGCGCCTGGTTGCTGTGGGTGGCCGATGTACGCTAGGGCTCACAGTAGTGGGAGCTGAGCTGCAAGCAGCTTGGGAGGGCATATTCTATGCGAGACGGGTGCTCGGTGCTAGGTGGGTGCACCTTGAGGGGGATACATCTATAGTTATCGATTAGATTCGGAGTGCGAATAGGTATGGTGATGGTCATCCTCTTATTTGTGAGACCCACAGACTGACTTTGGAGATGGACGATTTTGAGGCAGTACATGTATTCTGAGAGGCGAACAGAGCAGCAGATTGGGGCGCCTCTTACGTTGCACGGTATTCAGAGGAGATCTATTGGACTTCCACTGTAAAGCTTCCGCCCCCACCGTATTTTTTGCTTTCTTCTGATCTGGCATGATGTACTCAAGTTAGAGTTATATGAAATTGCCGTTTTCACCCAAAAAAGAAAAGAAAAGAAAAAAAAAGATGATGAATCATTCTTTTTATTCTTTTTTGTGCAAAAGATACAACGAGAACCCTTTGTGGAAGCGCTTGTTTCTGCGAGTGGTCCAAGTTTAAATTGTTGGTATTGCTTGAATAGAGAAAATTTGATTAAGTGGACTTCAAGGTCAAGTACCTTCGTCCAGGACATCTTCTAAACAAACAGGCCTCGCATCCGGAAGGTCTGAAAACTAGAAACCTAGAGACGTGAACAGCATGAACCTACCAACCGCGTCCTCGTAAAAGTAGAAATGTTTACATGGGACTGAATGAGACCACGAAAGCGGCACTCCCTTGTCACCATCACCGACTGGAAGTTTGGACGGGTGCCACTGCCACCGATCCCTCCCTTCTGAACTGCCACGGAGAAATGGTGCCGACTCGACCATCACAGGTCCGAGCCACCAATCCAGCAGGAGCCAGGAGGTACCGGCATCAAGCGGCTTCCTTTGTCAGATCTAACCCACACACTAAATTTGCACCCCATTTATTACTTCATTTTTGTCTACTGATTTTGATGGGCAATATGGGTAAACGGACAAACAGCTCTCATGTAATGTCAATTTGCGATGTCATAAAATATGTCTCATAAACGAGGAAATTACATAGACGCACCTTTTAATTTGGGCAAGTTACACTTAAAACCCAAATGTTTTAAAAGTTCTAATTATCAAAATCTTAATATATATTGCAATGTGGCCCAATTGTCTATTTAGTTCTAACACTATTAATGAAGTAAAAAAAAAAAAAAGATAAAAATACTTTTTGATTCAGAGGGATCAAATCTTGGCTTTCGTGCAAAAAAAAAAAAGAATCATTTTTTTTTCGCAAAACCATCATTAGTACAGACCTCAAAGCACTCAGGACTCCATCATTTTTCCACCAACATAGATCTCAAAGTGAAGGGTGGCACTGCTTTCAAAGCAACTACTGGGCGATCTCTTTTGCTTGCTCCCGCTCACCGGTAACCCTTGTTTGTCGGTTATGAAGGTGGCGATGGAGGGGTGGCGCATGTTGTTGTTTGACAATGACACAATGGTAGTGTTCATGAACTCGCAGGATGCCTTCGTCTCCTACACCAAGGATAGTTCCCTCCTCATCGATTGCTACGACGTCGACCTCCTCCTCAATCGAATCTCTTCTTGCTATGCTCACAGGAGGCACCTCCATCACGAAGACCCTAGCAGCAATGTCTCCCTCTCTGACCTAGACCACAAGTGGTACCTCGATCTCACTCCTTGTCATCAGCTCTACCATCCTTCTTTGCTCTTGGATCCTCCTCCGCCATGACCTCTTCATCCTCGCCCGCCTCAACTTCAAGCACGACCTCACCTGGCCAGCACTCGCCCTCAACCTCCCCTACAGCCTTTGACAGAATTTCTTTCCCCACCACTTATGAATCATCCATTGCAAAAATCTCAAAGCACGCCATCCTCTATAATTCATTCGCTTGCATAGATCTCAAAGCAACCAATGGGCAATCCAACCCACCTTCACATATCTCAAAGCAACTAGTAGATGATCCAACTGTTGGGAATAAAACTGTCCCAGAAAATTTTAAATCTATAATACTCTACTTCAATAAATAATAGGCAGAAATAGGCTTAGAGAAAATAAATAGAGAAAGTGGAAAAATGGAACCCGATATGCTGAGGCGTGGTATGTTGGTCACTTTTCTTGAAGTAGATTTCGCCGCCTTACAGTGCACTAGGCTTAGATGGCGTTCTACTCCTGAGATACAACAGCCTCTCGCACTGTTCCTTCTGCCTCAATGATTTGCACGGATCAAAGAAGCCTTCGAACCCAGAATCAGTATGCAGCAAGCCCGTTGATTGAAAGAAAAACAGCAAAACCGGGAGAATAGAAGTTCTCTGATTTCAATTTTATATATATCCTGTCTAATCCGAAGAGGTCTATTTATAGACTTCTTCGGGACAGACGCGACCCAAAACCGATCCAACGGTCAAAACCGGTAAGAAAGTTTGAAAAAACACTGGGAGTATGGCCAGCGGATGCGAGGTTGGTTGCGAAGAGGTGCTAACGAGGAAGCGACGTGGCTCCTCGTGCTATGGGTGCGAGGCACGGCCCACGCACCTCTTGGCTCATCGTACCCGTTGTCCGACCTCGGCTCCTCTGGGCTCATTACACCTGTGGTCCGACCTCGGCCTCGGCTCTTCGCGCTTCAGTTGAGGTGGGTCAGACGAGCACAGGCACACAGAACCTCGGACGAGCAGGGGCAGGGCCCAGCGAGCACTAGCACATGCGCAAAGAACCTTCGCTCGGACAAGCACAAGCACAGCTCGGCTGCAGAGAACCTCGGCTCGGACAAGCACATGCCCAGCTCGGCTGCAGAGAACCTCGGCTCGGACAAGCACAGGCCCAACGGGCACAAGAGAACCGAGCTCGGCTCGGACAAGGAGGGAACATCCCAACGAGCACAAGAAAACCAAGCTTTACGTAATAGAAATAAAAAGGAGGGAATGGGAATCGAACCTGTTATCTCATCCCCACCCAAACAACACACCAACCACCAAGACAAACTCCCTTATTAACATATATATATATAATATATATATTTTAAGTATGAAAACTTTTAATCATTATTTAATAAAAATCTAACACCAACATGGCTGCATAGATCACAAAGTAACTAATAAGTATATGACTTTCCTTTCTACAAAGTTAATGGGAAGGGCATTTTGAAATTTTGTAATAAAAAAATAGACGGTTAGGCAACATTACAACAACTAAAACTGATTATAGCCTAGATTTGGGCACAAAAAATGTCAAATTTTACATAGATCAATTTTAATTGCAACGAGTTTCAAAACTTGAAGAAGTACCTCTATAATTTTTTCTCTTATAAACTGTTTATAAGTTACTGACGCAAACACTTCTACGTGACGCAAATGCTTGACGTGCCTGATGTTAAAGAAAGTCAACAACTTAAATTCTATCGAAACATACGCGCACACAGAGAACCATTAAAGGGACTAATTTATGAAAGTTTCTTATCAGCTTAACTTCTAAAGGTGCAGCAAACATAGAAAACTCCATCATGAGTAGCGAGTGCTAAACGAGACAAGCCTGTCAACGCTGGAAAAACTACAGACAGTTGGGCAACATTACAACAGCTTTACTAAAGCTGATTATAGCCTAGACTTGGGCCCAAAAAATGTCAAATTTTACATAGATCAATTTTAATTGCAACGAATTTCAAAACTTGAAGAAGTATCTCTATAGTTTTTTCTCTTATAAACTGTTTATAAGTTACCAACGCAAACACTTCTACGTGACACAAATGCTTGACGTGCCCGATGTTAAAGAAAGTCAACAACTAAAGTTCTATCGAAACATACGCGCACACAGAGAACCATTAAAGGGACTAATTTATGAAAGTTTCTTACCAGCTTAACTTCTAAAGGTGCAGCAAACATAGAAAACTCCACCATGAGTAGCGAGTGCTAAACGAGACAAGTCTGTCAACGCTGGAAATGCCAATAAAATGTTCGTCCTATGTGTTGACTTTTTTAATCTCGCTGCAATGACGAGTCTTTTTCTCCATGGAAAAAGTGAAGCCTTTCCCCCGTTCCTACTCTTTTCCAACGATTCCGTCAGCAAAAGCCCTGTTTGGTTGGAAGCCACCGACCATACGACATTCCAACCTCAAAAGCGGGACTTTAGGCATGCATCGTCACATTATTGCTAGAAAAAAACCATCTTAATTTATTGCTATTCCCACAGCGAAATGCAATTACATGTTTGGATCCTAAAAAAAAATTGATAAAAAACATCACCGTCCATCACCGTCCATTTGTTCCTTGCTGCCAACCAGACTCGACGATGTAGCAGCTCATCCAGTCAAGACAGACAGGTTGCATATTTATTGGTACCTGCAAGAGTTTGCGTGCTCATCATCCTTCCATGTAGCAATTTTCTTGGTGCCTACAAGGGGATACGTCTTCATAATCCCCCCATGTTCGTTTACATGGGTAGTCTTTTAAACGTGAATGTGCGTGCTCTCGCTTACCCAACATGACGCTGACGCAGTGTCTCAGTTCAACTACAATGAACAATGTTGACCAGCCTTCACATAGTACAGTCCTAGTCTTCCAGAGTGTGGGACTTTTGAGAGATCACCAGTAAAGAACATTGCTGAAATCAAGCATTAGATCCATATAAAAAGCTGATTTGACAAGAAACAATCATCAAAGAAATAGCACCCTACCATTCCCACCATCCCCACCCCCAAAAGGAGAGAGACACAAGAAACAAAAAAAAAGAAGAAAGTGATGTTCACGCCAAATCCAGACTAATATGGGCTTTATGGGAAAATACTATCATTAATCTTTTATTCACTTAGAAATCTTTTGTACCAGCTCATGATAACAGTAAAGATTATGAAGGAGCACGTAAATGAGAAATCCTTGAGTACATAAATAAGCATAGTTTTGAATAACACATGTTCAGCGATTTGGTGAATCAAAAAATTTCAGCAGCTAGAAAATTATGTGAATGTCATGAATTTCATTTATTTCAATGTCTTTCCACAAAAGGAAAAAAAATAATCATGTTGTCGAACCTAACCTTAGTTCCTGCTATGATGGTACCATTGCAGGGATGAGCAGCACAAGACAAAACATTTTGTGATAGAGGAACAAATTTGTTTTGGACGGTTCCTCTACTTTCTCCAGAAATGCATTGTACGTCCCTGACAAGTAGAAGGAATAAGTATCTGGAGTCTAGACACACACAAATGATGATGATGGTGATGAAAAAAGAAAAAAAACAACAATAGCAAATTCACTTTTCATATTAAAACACACACATGCACCTAAGCTAAATCTCTTGCTAGTATAAATAAATCATTTGCAGTGGCAAATCGATAACTACTTGCAGATGTTGAGCAATTGATAGGGACGTCCTCCAGCTCAATCTGCCTCTTCGAACAAAATTTCACAGAAGGGAGTAAGATTTAATTGTACTCACTCAAAATCTACATGGCATGCGGAGCTTGTGTCTGGATAGAAATCAAGCAGATAAATCCCATGACCAGAGGAAGATCCTACCGCATAGATCTGGACATAGAAGATATATTGAGCTTTTGAGGTAGCATATTCCTACAAAATACTGTGTGCATGCATGGTGACAGCTGAGCAGACATGAGACTGTAACACATCAGATATCAGTTTACCCTATGGATTTTCCATGTTGAGTTCTCCAAAATAGTATGATCTGCACAAATCATTAGCTGCGTTTCCCATAATAGTTGTCCTCTTCAAGATATAAATGCTCTCTTCAGTCACAAAGCGCTGATTGTTGTTACTTGTCACCTTTACTAGAAGTTGGAAAATTGTTGTATTAACTATTTAATTTTTTTGAAGTTGTTTAGTACTGTTGTTAAGCATGCTGCCCAAGCACAAAAAACAAACAGCATCAACTATAGAGCAAAACTCAGTTTTTGCATGAAAGAATTTAGCAGATTTTATGAGTAGTTGTCAAGCCAACATCAACCCTATAAATATCAGCACCAGATTCCTTTGCATTAGCAATTTAGTATTTAATACTCCAACTCTGGTTTGTTGGAACTTCAGATTATATGCTCCAAATAAAATTTTGGATCATTGGAACTACAGTGCATATAATCTAAAAGATCTCTCCATGCTAATGATGAATAATTACAAGCATATCCCAGATGCTGCATCTTAAAGTTGACACCAGCTACCCAGCCCATCCGATAATAGCATGGACCGATTAGTGATCCCACGACAAGCATCACAATTGGTTTACAAAGCATGATTCTAAGCCATATACATATACCCACAAAACACCAGAGCAGCGGCCTGTAGATTATCAATTTCTTGAGTGACAGCAAATTTAGAGATTTTCTTAGGGCTTGTTTTAAACTGAATATAGAGCTCTGATTGCCTTTTGTTATATGTAGATGGTTCCTGGTATATGACGACAATATATTGCACATAGCGTGAAAAAAGTTTTGCAAGACTTCCTTTTTCAGATTAAGAAAGGATTTTAATGTTAGTGTACTCTATACACTTTCTGGCTCTGTTATGTAGTTGAATTAAACAGATCACAAATTTTAGTTTATTCTGGCTGGAAGTGCATATTCATGCAGAAGTTCTGCAAGGCGACATGAATCAGCACAAGGCTTGATAGATTTTTTGAGAAATAGGAGCAAGAGCTAGGTGCTCTTTATTACACTGCCAAACCAAAAAGAGTTGTCTCGATTCTACAAGATTCCTAGGACACCTTTCTGAAGTTACTTTTACATTTTAACAATGCTCTGCAGTTCAGGATGTCTCCTGAAACATAACATGCCAATATCTAAGCATTCACTAGCCTTAAGAATGTCAAAACAGGTTGATTCAAACACCAAGGGAAGAAATATCTTGAAGATTGTAGAGATAATCTTGTTAGCTTCAGTCACTAAGACATCAAACCAAGATACGTCATCTCGGTACTGGGCCCATCTCCGTACCAAATGTTGGTACGCCCTCGTACCATGTACTAGTACTGAACCGGTACGGTACATCCCATACCACCCGGTTCAATATGGTATGGCATACCATACACCAAACTAGTATGCCGTGTTTTTTTAATAAAAGAAAAGAAAGCTTAAAAAGATGAAATACTACTAGATTTAGGGTATGTTTGCTTAGAAAGGAAGAAAACCAATTTTCCATTGAAAATCTAGCTTTCCTTTGTATAGTTCATTAAAAAGTTTACAAATTTGGAAAGCTTATAACTGATTTTCTGAAACATTTTCACTTCTCCATCTGTGGATTTCCTTGCAACCAAACATACCCTAAATAGAAGTCCAAGACTAACTTAATAATGACTTAAAGAAGCAAGCTTGATTGATATACTTATTTCGTTCTAATATAACATACAACAAGTTAAACACAGTTACAACACAAAGTAATCCACCTTTCGAGAATCATTCTAAGAATCACTAGCCACTTTTATTATGCCAATAATTTTTTCACTGGGGAATTGGCACTTTGACATTCATATTAACTAAGCTTCTAACATACCTTCTCAATGGGTGCTTCTATTGCATGATTCATCTCTAGTTTGAAAAGAAGAGGGAGCTGGGGAAAGCTTGCTCATTCATGAGCTAGTGTATTATACTACTTAAGCAGTTTCAAAGCATGAAGTGGTGGTGGGTGAAAGAGAGAGAGAGAGAGAGAGAGAGAGAGAGAGAGAGAGAGATTCTACAAGTGACTACAACATTACATCATGGAAGACTATTATAAAACACTAGATTTATACTAGCAAGACTAAGTTGAAATCTGTTTCAGCACAATTTGGAATGGTAGTTGAACCTATACATTATATTGGCAGATCTTACCGAACATGCTGGCAGCCAAGACGGTCTTCTCAAATTTGGACTGGTGGACATGCCCACGCCATCCCTAATTCCACAACAAAAGAAAACAAAAACATAGTAATTGATAACTTGTATTATATTCATATGACCTCCAAAATATCACTTGATATGAAAGAACAGATTCAAACTTCACTTACAACCAAGCAGGAGGACAATGCACATGTGTCACACTAAGGCTCCCAATATTCAAGACCCCGGACCTGCAAAAACCATGCAATGCTAAATAAAAAAGTTCAATCAAACATAATAGTGCAGGAACACCTTGTGTCATGTATTGGCAAAAGCAGAAGCTTGTAGACCTAACTAGGATCACCAAAGCAGTTTGCTGTTTGAGAACTATCAACATGACTCCACTGGTGGAGAGAACAAAAATATCAGTTGGCTTGACGAAATGAGATTGTCTTTTTTTCTTTGGAGAAAGAGGGAGAGGGGGGGGGGAAGGTGTGGGTGTTGAAACATTGTAGTGTATGTAATAAGTAACCCACAAAAATAAGTATCATCATAAAGACTAGAATAATTCCAAAGGAAAAAGTAAATTGAAGATGAAGAACCACCAAGAACCTACCAACCATCATCTAGATGGAATGCTAACTGATAGGAGCAAGATGGATTGAAGCTGATCGAGTGAATTTCCTTTGGCGTGATGTTTGATTGTGCCTGAAAAGTGATGAGGGTATAAAATGTACATTTTGTACAAACTATAACACATCTAAATAGAGAATGCAAAAAAAAAATCATTAATTATGGAAAAGGGAAAAAAGTGCATATATGCTTTGTTTTCCATCAAAATATATGCTGATAAAGAGTAAAATGTGCATGTCTAAAGCCCACACCATGCCATTTTACCGCATAGATGAGAACAAATTATAATTGGACCTGCTCAGAGCAACATTACACCATTAAAATCAGGATCCATCCATAACATGGTTCCAAACATAATTTCAAGTAGCCACAAAGTCCAACTCGGTGTGCCAGGTGGATCTAGTAACCTGCTTCAAGAATATCAAGGCATGTACCCAAGGAGTAAATGCTAGAATAGGTTGACAAGATGTAATATCATGACCTTGGGATGATAGGCTAGTAAACACAATTTTAATAGTTTAGTGAGGCCATTATCCAAGGAATGTTCATATAGCGACCCTGATGTATGTCATGTATTCTCAACTATTTTACAGTTTGTTAGCTCAAGAATAAATTTGCTATTTGTATTGAAATGTAACTTTTAAATAATGTTTGGGCCAGCAGTTGATATGCCAATTTTAGAGCTCTCTGCAACTGGTTTACTCCGATGCTTTGCAGGCAAAATGGTTACATAGCGAGGTGATGTCGTGATTCACTTTGACAAACTTCTAGTGGGTGCCAAGCACTCTGGGAGAACGCACCATAAAATGCTTGTGTCATATATTCTGCTAACAGGATGCACAGTACCACAAAATGTTTGCATCATATATTCTGCTAACGTGATGCAGGGTGCTACTTGGTGAATACATGGTACCCAGCACCTGCCCGGGCCAATTTTTGAGGTAAAGCTATATAATGACGAATTCACCAGTCCAAGATTCCCTCTTCCCATAATCGCCCAGATTGCATGCAAGCTAATTAACGATAGCTTTCATGTTTTTTTGCAGCAGGATTCACAGAAAATCTTTACCAAATGGCCCATATGCCGAAACAAGATTTTGCATTGCCAAGGCTTGTTAATTTGGTGCAAATTCTAAAACATGATGTTTCGCAGCTGCCACTAAAACACTTCAATTAAGATTTTTAAGTGAGTCAACCTCAATGATTAGCATCATCTTCCCCAGCTACCTTTGATGTTATTCCAAGTTTCTCCATATCCTTCCTCACAACCTCCATCCATGTTACCATCGATCTTCTCAACCCTCTTTTCTTACAACCTTCAATACAAACCAACATGCCTCTCCTTTTTGGAACCTCATTAGATCTTTGTTGTACATATCCATACAATCTCAATCGATTTTCCATCACAGTCTTTAATTTATGCAACTCCTAAAGCTCCTTTAATATAGTCATTTTTTATTTTATCCTTTCTAGTTTTATCACATATCCATCTTAACATTCTCAGTCATAATCAACTTGTTTTCATGTACTTTCTTTATTGCTAGCACCCTAAACCATACAATTGGCAGGCCTTATTGTCCTAAAAATTTTCACTCAAGTCTCCAAAGTATGCACCTATCACAAAATATTCTAAATGCACCTCGCCACTTCATCCCAGCAGCTCTAATATTATTACATATATCTTCAAGACTTCAACTATCTCCTCATTATTTTTGTATAATAGAGCCCAAATAATGAAATCGAACACTTTGTTCGATCTCTTGGTCACCAGTCTTCACATTTTCATTTCCATTCACCAAAATTACATTCCATGTATTCTTAATTAATAAAATAGAGGATACTTCTCCAAAATATGCATCAATGCTTTTTATCAGCACCAACAAAAGTACAATTACACCAACTAACAAATCCAAGCTTTAGTAGCATATTCTACTACTTGTTAATACCTCTCCGATCATTTGCCACTTTTTCACTAGAGTTACATTCCAATGTTTATCATGGGTTGTTCAAACCTTTTTAAAATATATTTTACACTTTAGTATCCTTCTATTTCCTAGACCAAATGAAAATTTTACCAACTACAAAACAAATTAACTAAGGACTCTTTTAAGAGCAAATAGCAATTTTAAAAAAAAACAGAGCTACAACCTTAACTAACAAACTGCTATTATAATGTCTGTTTAAGTGTGCACAAGTTGAATTTTGATTCTTACCTTCCATTTAAGAAAAGAAAAACCCAAATTCATGCAATAAAAAATTTACACCCTACAATTTCATAAATTCACATGGTAAAATTACATAAAATATATATTTGTGTGACTTATAATTTCGTTATTGAAATCTGGAATTAGTTGGTTGGTTTTATACGTATTGCAGCAAGCAGGTGGTGCAAATGTAGACATGCACACGCATGTTTTTAAATTCTAATGACAACATGAAAACATATATTATATGCTGAGTTACCAAAATTGACAATTTTTAAAGGTCTGGATGTGTGTTGGATAGATGAAACAAAGTAACAAACACTCAGCATAGAATCAAATTACTCAACAAGCTATGAGAGAGACATACAATTACAAGTTGATATTTCTTTCACATACCTTTAAAGATGTGATTTTCCCCAACAGTGACGGTAACTTCACAGATGTCAAAAGGGGATAATACACCTAGTGGAAAATTTTGATGAAAAATTTAGAATGTTTTAAAAATTACAAAACATATAATGCTGAAGACAATCTTTACTTATCAAAATAAAGTGAATAAGAAAAGGAAAAAGCTCAAAAGAGTCGTAGTAGAGAGCCGACTAATATAATCAACACTTGCCCATGTGTAATAACATTTTACCCTACATGACATTGTTCTATTTCTAAGATGGACTTTTTATGGGTGGTACAGCATTATTCATGGGAATATTTACACTTTTAGTAGTGAAGTCCACTACTCAAGGTTTTAAATTCTAGTGGTTGAATAGAATGTTAGCTATTTTAAGGTTTTGGGTTACAAAGCATCTTACCCTTTCAAAAGTATACCACTATTGCAGAAAAGAGTTATATAATTAATGTTCACCTAAAAAAATTATCAAGTAATATAAAATCATTATTGCTTTAGTATGCAAGCACCAAACAACATATCGTTGCAATTTGAAAGTTGCATGCAAAATCACTATGTTTCATGAATGAGGTAGCCCTCCATAGGAATGCTTGGGTAACTCACAGAGCCAACTAAAACAATTGGAACAAGCATTGATCACTATAGTTTAATAATTTATAGTATTCAGTACATGGAATGCCCATGGAGAAAAAACAGTGTTTGACAACGATCTCCATGCATGTGAAACCAATCCCAAATTCAGAAGTATGGACATTTACCATAGTTTTAATCTTGAAAAGATACTTTTTGCCTACTGGGGCTCTAAATATTAAACAAAACCCAACTCTACCACTTCTGTTCCTTTTCACCTCTGATTCCTAAAAATCCGCCAAGGCTTCACTACTTTCGAGTTGGCCACAGATGGCCGCCCGACTCCAAACCTTTGATTTAAATAATGCAGATGACAATCCATATCATCCTTTTTTGATTTTGCAACACGCCAATATAGTATTGGAATGATCGAATGTGGACTATGTGGGAAATTCAATTTTTGTGACATTACATTCTTACATTTCCAGTAAAATCAGCATTTCCCATATGCAGCTAACATTTGCATTAAATGCCGACAATACTAACTTATGGCTTGGACACCTACAAGCAAGGATTCAAGTCCCGACAGGATATCCCGTGGAACACTGAGACGTGGTACCATCCCATGTGTCGACACAAGACTACCCAGCCATCATCCCAGCACCCCAATCAGCACGTCTTGGGACATCTCCCATCCCAAGTGTCGAGACGGGGCGAGACGGCGGTGCATCACGTTCTATGGAAAAACCGAGATAGCCCCGTCCCACGGAATTTAAAACCTTGCCTACAAGTACATGCAAAGGCTCAAGACCCTTTATACAAGCAGGCTGTCAACTATCATGTGTTAAAGAATGAATACAAGGGTAATATAATGAAGACCATATTGAAACATTGAAGACCATATTGAAATACTAAAGACATCGATGTTATAGTTATATGAGCTGTGTACCTCATTATGACTTTGAAAAGCAAATGATGCTCTTCCTCCACGAAGATCCCAAGCATAAATGGTCCCATGTTTGCTTGCCCCAAATACAATCTACAGTTCTCAATGACAACATATAAGGATCTTCACAAACATTAAAAATACTTGTGTATGAAGGAATTCTACAAATCCTAGGCTTGACACACATAATACAAAAGCACATGGGTATTAATTCAAGTGTCTACAAGATCAAACCACTTCAGGTCTTCAAGACATTCCAAATATTTTTCTAGTATAATATAATACTCAAGTAGATATCAAGAGCATTGTACTCCTACAAATTTAAATGATGAGGAATTTAAGTGTCTATCCATTATGTCTATCACAATGTTAAGACTATGAAGATGTTCCACCATATACAAGAAGATATGATCATTCTCATTTAAGCAAACATTTTCGAGATTGATCATAGGCATATAATCATAAGTATGGTAACAGGATTCAACTATAAAGTTTCTCTATTAGTCCATAAATAGTCATGCCCATAAAAAGCCATTGGCTTGTGTAAGATCAAAATATGAACCTTCTGTTAATATGCTAAGTGATGAATAATACTAGGTGATGTATCTTAGAGAGCCTAATTGATAAGACCTTTTCAATGACAATTTTGAATTTTAGAAATATCTTAGCATATTCAGAATGAGTGTTTAAAAAAGTCGAGAACAATTTTGGATAATATCAAGCAAATTGAAGAAATTTCTAGCTAATAATTATAATCATACAAAGGAAGTTGTCAAACAAAATATGAAAAGAAAGGATATAAGTAACCCAACAAACTCCTCATCAAACCATTTTAAGGAAAATGCATATAGTAAATCTATGACAGAGAAAACAAAGGCTGCAATCAGCACTACTAACCCGGTCTTCCAAGTCCAAAACAATACTATTAATTTGGCTTTGTGAATTAGTTGTAAGCTCAAGACATGGAAGATTACTTAGCCGCCTATCCCATATGTAGATGGCACCATCTAAGCCAGATGCAAGCAACCTATGAAACAGATAAAAGAAAATCAAAGACAATCATATAGAAATTTATTCGCATAACATTAACCAGATTATAATGATTGCTCCCCTCTTTGTAAATCTTAATATGCTGTAAGCTGTTGGAAGCTATTGTTTTGTTTCTTTCCCTGGTCCTTTTTCTCTCCTATCCCTCTGCTTTTCTTTCGTTTTGCTAGGCACTCGTCTGGCTTTTTGTCCCTTTCATTCTCTTAAAGAAAGCTAGTTGGGTAAGAGGTCAAAATATTTGTCCCAAGGGTAAGAGGTCAAAATATTTCATGTCACGTTTCCTATAAGGTTTGATTTAACACCATTTAAAATAGATAAAATTCATCCCCATAAGATGGTGAGCCTCGGTGCAAGGAAAGGTTGCTCCATTATGACCTAAAGGTCATATGTTTGAAGCATTGGAACAACCTCTTTGCACATAGGTGTAAGGTTGTATACATCCGGCCCTCCCCAAAGCCTACAATGATGGGAGCCTCGTGCTCTGGGCCACCATTTTTTATCTAGTTTGCCCAAAGCAAAAATCCACTTATAGTTAAGGAATAGGAGAAGGAGGAGGAGAAGAAACGAGTAAGGAATAGGAGAAGGAGGAGGAGAAGAAGGAGAAGGAGAAGAAGAAGCAGAAGAAGAAGAAGAAGAAGAAGAAGGAAAAGAAGAAGGAGAAGAAGAAGAAGAAGAAGAAGAAGAAGAAGAAGAAGCAGTAGAAGGAGAAGAAGAGAAGGAGAAGAAGAAGCAGCAGTAAGTTTTGGCTAGAGAGTTGCTAGAGAGTTGCATTGATAAAATTTTGAGTCATTTTCATGTGTTGGAGGTTCTAGCTAGAGAGTTGCTAGAGAGTTGCATTGAAAAGATTTCTACTCGTTTTCAAGTGTTGGAGGCCAAACCCAAGCTATCACCAGATTTGTGTCTTAAGACTAAGAAGTAAGGTGTAAAAGGAGTGCATTATCAAAGTTCATTATGTTAATATTGTTGGTACTATTATTCAACAATAATAGACATCCTAGTGTATTTAGTACTTTTTTGACACTATCTTGGTCTACAAGGATCAAAATAAACTTGGCACCTACAACTTTATCTTTATTAGGGAAAGTTGCCCTGCTGATCGAAGAAACCTATGTGCATTTAAGCATATTTTCTTAAGAATGGTATGATCAATTGACATGGGATCCTAATGCTTAAACTTTGTCCAACATACATTGCAGAATAAGAAGAGGCAAGAAAGTAGGAGGAGGAGGAGAAGAAGAAGAAGAAGAAGAAGAAGAAAAAGCAAAAGAAGAAAACGGAGAAACAAGAAGAAGAAGATGGAGGACATGCAGAAGCAGGAGGAGGAGGAGGAGGAGAAAAAGAAACAAGTTGTGGTTCTCTCTAGAGAGTTGCATTGAAACGATTTCGACCCATTTTCACGTGTTGGAGGCCAAACTTAAGCTATCACTAGATTTGCGTCTGAAGACCAAGGAGTAAGGAGTAAAAGGAGGGCATTATCAAAGTTAATTATGTTAATATTGTTGGTACCATTGTTCAACAATAATAGACATCCTAGTGTATTTAGTACTTTTTTGACACTATCTTGGTCTACAAGGATCAAAATAATCTTGGCACCTACAACTTTATCTTTATTAGGGAAAGCTACTCTGCTGGTCAAAACCTATACGCATTTAATTATATTTTCTTAAGAATGGTATAATCAATTGACATGGGCTCCTAATGCTTAAGCTTTATCTAGTATACACTGCAGAACTACTTTTTTGAATGGACATGATAATTTTGTTTTGGCTTTGGAAAATCTAGTCTATTTGCTGGAACAGTAGGCAAAAGTCTCAAAATTGGTCTTGCATAACTACCATTATTGACCAAAAAAATATTAAATTGTCCATTGTTACAAAATGTGGTAAGCTACTTGTCAGTCTGGACTCTTCTGCATTGGTTTATTAAACCTATTAATCTTCATCCATTTTCATATATTTTTATGTGATACAATACAAAATTATGGAGTTGTTAAAGGGTCTCTTCAGAAATTTACCATGCCAGCAAAAGACCCAATACCAGTATGTTGCTGAAAAAGCAAATGCTGCAGATCTAAACCCACCAATGAAAGTAATAATGATATTAGGAAAGGAAACATTGGTGAATAGTGGGGAAATGAAAATAAAATATAACCGTGTTATCAAAATTTGTATCAAATAAGGAACTTTACAGATCTTTAAAGCAGAGAAGAATATAAGCCATATTGAATTACCTGTTAATGCATGACAATCTATAATGTGCTCATATATATTCACTGAAATAAAAACGACAGTTGATACATGACCATGGAAGCCATGACTGAATCAATATTAGCAAGGAAACTTGATTTTTCAGAGCAATAGGTTCCTTAGGAAATAATAAAGAGCATAGAGACTCTTGAACTTAAGGACAATGGTCATGATTATGTGTGGACATAGATATATAGAGAAGGGAAAAAAAATCAGTTTCAAACTAACCAAACTAAGAACATGCATAGAATATGTTCAAATATTGAGTTGAACATGCATAGAATGAACAAAAATATATCCCTTTTAAAATATGTTCAAATATTGAAGAATGAAGTTCAATCCCATTAGAGATATGTTCAAATATGAAAATATATCCTTCTAAAAAATTAAAAAAATAAGAACTCTCATGATTCGGAGATGCACATAGGAGTAAATTAATTAGCAAAAAAATGCAAAAAAGGAATGTGAGAACCAGCTGCTAGTCTCATAGTTCAGAGATGATCTTTGAATGAACTTCAAAATTAAGTAGAATCAGTTATAGTAAACCTCTATACAGAAGTTTAATATGATAGAAGATGTTACCAACCTTGACTTGTCAGCAGAGGCAAAAGCTATATCAGATAAACCATTGTACAGTTCACAGCTGTGTCGAGAAAACTTAGATTTCCCTTTCTCAAACACCTATATTGGTTGCCAATACAAAGAAAACATCACATTATAGCCATGCATCAAATGCATGATAACAAAACGGATAATTATGAACCCTTTGAGATACAATTATAGGGAGTAAAAAAAAGGTAGAAATACTGTGATGAGAAAAATGAATAAAATTTGAAGGTTTATAATGCTAAATTTCTTCCATTAATTTGGTAGCCTAAGGAGTTCGGCATCATTAACAGACAAGGGAAAATGGACAGGGTTGAATATCCAGAATAAGAAGACTGAAATTTAGAATGAGACGAGATAGAACAAATTAGAAGGTAAAGCATGAACTGAACACGTCGGCCAAAGATTTTTTTTTTTAGCAATAACCAAAGGTAATTAATATCACTTACTTCAACAGGTTCAGATGAAATATAACCGATATCAAAAAGCATAATTTTATCATCTTGTCTAGATGCACAAGCAACCTGCAGAAATGTGATAAGCAAATTAGTCTCCTGATCTTACAAAGCATGTAGTACACCATGCCAGTCCATGATTGCTTACATAAACTTGCAAATATGTTAGGGTTCAACCTTGTTGCAATTGTTAATTGAGAATAGATAAACCAAAACCAAAGACAATTAACTGACGGGCAGAAACACCAATATTGATGCGTACATAGAAGTACATGTGCAACCTTTCGATGGATAGACATGCCAACTGACATCCACACATACACTACATATACGGCTGAAGGTGTGCAAGTATGTTCCCATGAAGATGTCTTTATTCATTGCAAGTTCACAAAACACAGACAAGTATCCTTAAAAACAAATGGACAGAAGAACACAGGACTAACAAATGGATAGCTGCGAATATATGTACATTGACCACTAATGAACAAATTTGTCCATGGTATATATTACATATGAACATAAACATACCAATCCTATATTATGAGAATATCAATGCAAATGTAAATTCACCTTAATCAATTCACGAAAAAATTATCATGCTAGGTATGTCCATTTTTACTATAGAATATTGTTCTGCGCTTTTGACATAATATCTAATATGAATTTAACTAAAAATAAGAAATAGAATCTATAAGATGACCATTCACTCCTTGTAGAACAAGTTTGAAAACTATGCTAATACTCCACCCCCCAAACTGAACACCCAGCATTGGGCAAAGAAGCTAAGAGAGGAAACCGCAAAATGTTAGCTCAGTATGTGCCTACTCAAAATCCTACACATAACAGGACCTTGTTCCATAACTCTTTAAACCATGGTACGCTATACCGGCCCGAACCGAGCGGTATGGAGTTTACTATACCGTACCGATATCCACTACGGGTGGCATATCGATACTCAATACGCCAAAAAAACTCCACACCTTACCGTACCGATACTGTGCTAGTGTGGCACCAGTACCGAGACGGCGAATCTTGCTTTAAACCTTATTTATGATTTCTACTTGCAGCAAAATATCATTCCTCAGATTTTAAATCAAAGGAAAAAACTTAAGTTTCCAGAACAAATGCTGCATAGAGAAGCATTGATAGAATATAAAAAGCAAACTCTATGGAGGCAACCATCAGTTGCTCAATGGACTATCTCATGGACAGCTGGATGAAAAGGGAAGCCATGCAGTGCAAACGTAGAAAGTATAAGAATATGTACGCATTCTGGCAAAGAAATAGGGATTTCATCGGTCCCTTTCTCATTCAAGTACTAAATAACATCTAATCAAATGGACGAACCACAGCCATCCATTTCTCTCATAAATGATATCTGATTAAACAAAGAAATCAAAGCTGTCATTTCTCCTCTTACATGACCTCAACAGGGAAATCGAAGAAGGGGGGAGCGTGGAACTTGCACACCTCTAGATAATTGGAAAGGAGAAGAGGGGGCATAATTGGAAATTATTTGGGAATCTCAATCTAGCCACTTCTCTATCAACACCTGAAGTACTAGATGCATTTTTGGTTATGTTATATTTGCTCTCTTTTAGGAGAGAAAAATAGCATAGGTTTAATAACCAAAACTGGAGTCTTATTATCAAGTGTCATAAACAAGAGAAGAAGAGGGTGTTTTGGTGGGGGGGGGGGGGGGACTTCGATCATGGAAGCTCAAAGCCATCCATGCTTTTCCTTGAGCATCACACATGCATGAGACTATCATAGTAAACATTCATAAAAAATGTTTAGATAAGGAGATCACAACCATCCTTCCTTATTATCATGAGCACCATATGCACCCAAGGCCATCACAACATCCAAGATTCTACTCAAAAGTATCAAGCTATATAAAAAATCTCAGCCACTAATTGTTCCCAGGAAGCAACTATGAAAAAGGAGGGAAAGAATGAAATATTTATGTAAATGCCTCGGTTTTATAATAGTCATGTTCTAAAATATGATAAGCTATTATTGTTTTACTATAGACCATGATTAGAGAAAAGCTATAAAAGTAATATGTTATTAGCTCTGTTGTCAGAACATAATGGTTTCCTTCTCAAATGCTTGAATGACTGTCATTATTAAATAATGTTCATAATGGTGATTACCATTGTGATATAACAATTAAAAACTTATTGTTTGTTGTATATGCATTTAGCATCATAAAAAGTCCTAAAATTGTAGTAATGGTTATTATTTGGACCATATACGTATAACAAACTTACATGTAATTAAAAATATTTAGAACTTTATTAACAATCAACTAAACAAAAGATTGTTGGAGTTCATTAAAGATCTAAATTTATATGATGGTATATTTCTTCTAAATCATGTAAATCATAATTGATCTAAACTACTATACCATAATACTAAGCATTTAGTTAATCTAAACAAACAAAATCACAGAAGCTCATCTCTTAGTGCCATAATGATCAAAATCAGATATATGTGTTAGAGGAACTACAATAGCTAATCTTTAACAATACAGTTTTCACAAGCCAAGAAATATTTATTATTCTAAAAAGTATGCAATTCAGATTGAATTTTAACTTCCATATGGAATTTAAATTCTAATAAACAAGAAAATCAAGGAACAAATCCAATTGATCCACCATTGATTCTTTTGCCATTATAAAAAATCTTAAGGAATGCACAAATATGTGGAGGTTTAGAGAGGGAAAGGGGCCCACCTAAGTTTTAATAGATGTGTGGTAGGGGTGCCTAACTCAAGGGGACAGGGAGCTGCGCCAAGGTGAATACTAGGATTTTGGGGAACCTTAAGGATTGTGCCCCCATAAATGGGGAGCCCCATTGCTCTGTCCCTGATAGTTGCTCTCTCGTACATTGCATGTGCCCTACACTAGTAATCATGAAATAGGTCTTTCTATCAAGATTTGTGCGACTTGCAAATATGCATATAATACATCTAAACGATTTTCCACTAGCATTCAACTGACGAATATATAAGGTCAAAAAAAAATGAAAGGTCAATTTAACCATTTGATGTCACAAAAGTTTTTTTCTCTTTTTTTTTTTTTTGGATACCAATAGCAGGCACCAAACAGATTCTTAAGTTAGATAACTGAAAGATGCAATAACATGCATCAGGGATAAGATGAACCATCTCACTCAGACCTCGTCTTGATTTGCTGGGTTCCATCGAACAACATTTAATGGCAGACATGTAGAAATATGTAGCAAAGGCTTCACTTCATCCGCTAATAAACCTGTCAAGAACCAATAGAAACCTAGCCCATAATGTTCAACCTCAAATATGTCTAATGGTTACTGAATTAACATAAAATATGCATATTTCCAGCAAACTGTTGTACCATAAGTACAGGTAAAATTTTCACATAAAATCATATATGAGAAAACATACAGCTAATATTAATTGTTGAAAAACAATTATTACACAAAGTGAAGCTAGACTGATATCAGTCCTGGTGAGAGTTTTGACTTTCACAAACCACATCATAAGTACCATTATTGAGCTGTACTACTACATATATATATCTAAGGCATGGAATATGTAGCCTATCTTTTAGCAAATTCTTTGAAAATATGATTATAAGCAGCTATCTTGTTAAGGATCAAGTGTGAGATTTAGTCCAATATGAAATAATTAGTGGGAGGGAGAATGATTTATATAGATGATCGGGCCCAAAATGTAACAGCTTTAGCCTTTAAATTGAGTTGGATTCCAACATGTATATCAGGTTCTGTTGGTTTTAGGACTCTGCCAAATGTACAATATTTACTCTTTCTGAATGTATCCCAGTATAAAATTCAAAATCATAATAGGCCTAAATATCTGAATTTGCAAGAAGATGAAAAACTCAATGAACATATACCTCATTACCCCATATCAGGAGGCCTGATTCGAAGAAAAGTTGCATCCATTCAAATTTCTTGGGCTTCACTCTATAAGGATTTCTAGTTCTATGTTGTCTGACATATGATGATTCTGACTGGCACAAAATTCTTTCTTCAGTTTAGGTTTGTATGGCACAAAGGCAGTGTCACTGTGACCAAATTCATTTTATTCCAGCCATTTTAAAGTTTCAGACATGGAGTCACTTAGTTTTCTCAGGATGTTTCAATGCTATCCTGTGTTTTCACATTTCTGCAGCATAGCTTAATCCTTGACTAATTAAGCTAAATACCTTCTGTATATATTTTCTATCACAGAAGATGACACTTAAAAGTTTTGTTATGATGCAATCTACAGGTTTGACTAAATCAGATGAACATTTCTGTGCCTTCTATAATATCTTCTTACCATGTTACCTGATCCTTAAACATAAATCATGAGTCAATGAAGAGATATAATCGATAAAAAAAAAGGTCCAAAAGTTCAAAAAGGGCTTGGAGATTGGAAGCAAGAAGGGCATAGGCTGAAATGTATTTGAGCCTGAAATGAGATTGTAAAAGGATTAATTTCTGAAAGGCTTCAACAGATAGTGGAGAACTGAATAATATCCAGAACAAGATTTCTAGAATTCAATGATTTGAATTTAGAGACCTTTTTATTTTGATGATTATTAGATATACAGCATCAAGATAATGGAAGCATAATGTTAATACCACACAAGCATGTATCTGTATTTAGGTTTGAAGTTGTATTAATTGCATATTTCCTACATGACATAAGTTATTTCACACTACTATGACAATAGAATTCAAAAAAAAACAAGGAATTGGAGATTATAATACTAGCTAATTCAAAGTGCAATCTCTGCTAATATTTGTAATTGCTGGTTTTAAGCCTCATACATCATTGACCCTTTCCCTAACAGCTTAAGATTTTGGAATCAAATAGTCAATTAATATGGTATGGAAGCTATGATTACACGAAATTTTTGGTTCAAGTCCCCTCCAAGTCAATTAATTAATCCAGTTGTCCTTTCAACCTGTCTCGTGCCTCTACTCATTTCTATCTCCAAATGTGTAGTCCAGCCTGCACATGAGAAGGGGACCTAATGTACATTGTTGACCCACTCCCTAACAGCTTAAGCATTGGGGATCAAGCGGTTAATCAACAAGTATATAGTTACTTCTTGCAGTCTTAGATAATCAAAGTACTTTAGGCAAAAAAAAAATAAAGAAGAAACCAACTTGTCAATCTGAGATTTAGTCCTGAATATTACATGATTAAGAAATATTTGAAGATAACTTTCATAAAAATATAAGCATATCGAACATCATCTCGTCATAAAACTAAATAATTAAAAAGATTGCATCAAACAGCTGATTATGTCCATCATAATATGGAAACTTACTTGATGCTGGACCATATGCTAGACAATAGAGAGTTTCAAAGTCATGCACTGTTAAACATCCTGATCTTGTTACTGATGCAAGATAGATTCCCTACAGAGTTCAAACACAATTAATCAAAAACCTCAATCTTTCTGAATACAAGGTAAAATAAGTGTGAGATCATAAGAGATTTATAAAACATTATATGCACAAAAAAATGATCAAGGTAACAAAAGTTAATGCTCTTGACAATTCTGCAACCGTGCTGGAAAATTGAATGCACGGAACATTGAACTACATTTAGTTTTCCTGATGCATTCTGTACTTCTGTCTAAGCTTGTCACTATTAACTCAACAGCTACGGAATAGTTACATTTTGCATGAGCTATCAAGCCAATAATAATCCACACCCACTATAACTATTCTCAGGTTAGTCAGAGAGAAAGCATGAATTTTAATACTCATCCAGATGATTCAATATTTAGTAAGAAAAAGAATTGCAGGCTTAAGCATTAGAATAGAATAATGGTGGTAGTGATTTATGCCTTCACTGATAAACCGCAACATGGACATGATTATCCATAGTTAATATTAGCAACTTGAATGGGCTATAACTCTAAATAATCTTTCTCGAGAGTTGAAGAGGGCTCAAAAACTCTGACGCATGCTAACGAACCAATTTAGCAACTACTGCCAGTTAGCACCAACTCAATCTTGCAGTCTAGCTCTTCTATTAAATAGCATGAATTGGCATCCGGAACTTGAAATGTCAGTTATGGAATCCTGGATTTGTTATTAGATACAGTATATATTCAGCGCCAGACTTAGATGGACAATTATAACATTCATGAATCGATAATTCAATACCCAGAAATTTTACAAAACAGGCAAAAATAAGAATTTGAGACTTTGGCTTGGAGATTGTTTCACAGCCAACACCAAAAACCAGCCCCAATTTACCCATAAATAGTAACATGCTTGATCATGTTGAGCTATATAAGACTTGGAAGCAGAACTGGCAACAGCAAAACATATACATTAGAAAAGAAAAGGCCTTCCATTTTAATATATCCAACATAAAGTTCAAAAATACCAAAGGTCAACCTTCATGTCAAATTCCAGTCCTAAAACTCCTTCCCTGCAAAAAAGTTAATAGCAAAAGGTTAATAGTATCCTGTAGAACACAGGAAAAAGTCCTTGGCAAGTGAAAATACAGCTGAAGTGCCATCAGCATGCAAATAAAATCATTGGACAAGATATAAATAACATGGTACAGAAGACAATTGGAGACAGGAGATACAATGCTATGGCAGACTAATTTTTGGTTTTATTATTTTTTTTAAAAAAAGGAAAATATATCAGCTATAACTTGGCTGGATAACATAAATGTCAGCATCAGTGAGTGCAGCTTTAAAAGATCACTGAAGATGATTTGGAATACTACATAGTGTATACATATTGTTCCGGTTGACACTCAATATTAAAGAAAAAGATAATATTTTGAAATGAATGTATACTAATAATAATTTGAAATGAATGTAAAGTGTAGTTCAAATTATTTATTGCATAACTTGCTCTTGCATGGTGTTAAGACTTATAACATAAAGTAGAAGATCATGATAATTTTTAAATCTTTAAATATTAAGATTGAACTGAGATAATTTGGAATACAACTTCAAAAAGGAGAAACATATGTACAGAGATAAGTTAATATGCTCCGGAGCAAGGTCTGCCGTACCGACTATATCGACGTACCGGTGGGTACCAGTACCGTACCGAATCGAACCAGTACCGTACCGGTTTGGCTGGTTTGGGGCATCAGTTTTTTTTTTTGGGGGGGGGGAGTTCTCTCACTTTTGGACTTTTTTTGATGTTTCTATATTTAGGTTAAAGGTTTAAACTAGATAATGCAACTTATTACTTCCAAATAATTCAAATTATGAGATGAAGAACATAAAATTTCTTTAAATTAAGATACAATCAATTACATATATTTAAAGCACTCTCGAATATCTAAAATCGGATCGAGTGGCGATGCTTCTTGTCGATATCCAGATCATCAGCATAATAAAGAGGCAAACAATCCATCCCTCTAACCAAGCGGTGTTATAGTCTTGTATGCTCAATCTCCGAGGAATGTGCGTCGAGTCATAAGAACTTTTGGATCTCTCGCTGAAACTCTGGCTCTGAAAGGTATCCTGTTGATAAAATCGTTGTGGAGGACATTAATTTATTTTTTAATTTTAAATTATTTTTTTAATTTTTTAATTATTTTAAATTTACCAAAAAATTCTGCCTCTAAAATGACTTCTAAATTATGTACAACGTACTACTATTTTATAAAAAAATTATTTTTTATTAAAAAATTAATTTTTAATTATTTTTTATTAAAATATAAACTATATATATTCTGAAAAAAATAATGTCACCATGCACATCGTCCATAAATCTATGACATATAAAAAATTCAAAATGAAATGAAAACACTGGGCATCATTTTCTATTTTTTGGCAATTTTTGACATTTTTTTAAGCACATTAAAAGATATATTAAAAAAATATAGGAAAAAGATTTTAATTAGCCTTTGCTGGATTTTTTTGGAAGGAAAACGACGCTCTCTCACCTCCTCAATATTTTTCACGCGGCCTCTGCAGAATCCCTACTCGATCCACCTTTCCTTCCTCTGTTGGATGTCTTCCTTTCCCTTCCCTTCCTTCGTCTTTTTTTGGCTAATCCATACCCTTCCCTTCCTCAATATTTTTTGGGCTAATCCTTACCCTTTTCTTTCCTTCCTCAATATTTTTTGGCTAATTCCTTCCCTTTCCTTCCCTTGCCTCACCTCTGAAATGTGTTCCTCGTTCGGCTTTTATAGCCGAGCGGGAAGAGGCCAACCTCAATTTGAATGGACAACCACGCGTTGTCGGAAAAATGCATGGCGATGTGGTTGAAAGGAAGACAGGCCACGCGCTGTCGGTCGCGGAGAAAAAAGGTCGTGCGTTGTGGTCAAAGGCCACAGCGCGCAGCAAAGTCGGTTCCACCGACGTACCGGTGCGAACCGAGTACGAGTATGGAACCGATCGGTTCCAACCCAGATAGGATCGAAACCGATTTTATATGCTGTACTGGAACGGGCTGAACGGACCGATTCCAGTCGGTTCAGCATAACTTGCTCCAGAGTGTAGTGTGAAAGCTTGTTAGTTCAAGTTTTGTTGTTTTATGGACCTCCTCTTCTGAACACATGCAACAGGTATCCATGCACTTCTTGCTCTTTTTTCTTCTATTGCAAAGTTGGTTGAAGCTGTAGTATCCTTATCTAAGTGAGAAGTAGTTTTGTCCTGGCATTAGCAATAAGGACAAAGAAAAAGATGGAGACTTGTTATTCGAGATTTTGTATACTAATATGGTTAGTGCAGAAAAAATCCATCTTTCTTATTGCATTGGAAAGCTAAATGGCACTACTTTGTATCGTAAAAGATTCCATGAACTTTCATCTTCTTTCTGGAATTAAACAAATATAAGTGTAAGACCTTGCTTTGTGGCTTAGATACATTGTTCAACCAAAAAGTTTTTTGACATTTTGCTACTTAATGTCGTGGTTTCCTTTTAAGTTTCCTGGTATGTTCCCAGTGCAACCCTCAGAATTCAAGATAACATAGACAAATAATCTTCAAAATAGCCTCAAGAGATTTATCTTACCCTAATCCTAGGATGTCTGATTTTATTCAGAAGGAACAAAACAATTGCAACAATGAAGCGCCAAATTCCTATAAGGCCTAATTTGCGGAGCAAAATACTATATCAGAGGACAGCACAATTTATCATGATTATATCCATTAACATTCATGAAATATGCCCATTACCATTCATAAAATAACTAAAGATGTCGATCAACACACCCAAGCTAAAATACAAGAAACATACGAAAACAAATATGTGCTCATAGGTTATCCACAAACATCTACAAGAAGCAGATCTTCAATAAATCCTAAAAACTGCAAAGATGGACAAGACAAAAAAATTCGAGTTCAATTTCTAATGTCATTTTCCCTTAAAAAAAAATTTAAAAAAGGACATGAAACTTTATTAATTAAAAAAAGAGAGAGAGACACTGACCTCGCATAAGATATTGACGTTTCTTGGTTGAAAGCATTAGCCATTCGAGCCATCTGAAAGGCAAAATTTTGTGACTAACTTATAAATAAAATAATTGCAGAGAAATCCTCAACTAGAAGCAAAAAAATTCAAAGAGTACTGCTAGAAAATAAGACAAGGTAGGACCCTTACATGAGTCGGACAGCTATCAGACCCATTACTGTAATTATGATCAAAAGCCCTAATCTATGTCAACATAAAGAAAACCAGTCAAATTCAAGAAACAATGAACCAACTGAATGCAAGCAAAAATTATCCTAAAAGCAAATTACAAACAGGAAAAGAACAATATCAAGATTGGGTCAAGCACCAGAGTTCAGGATCTCCATAAAGTGAGAGCAGACAGAGTCAAGAACACAGAACCAATTCAATGCAAGAAAACATCAAACTAAAACGAATTAAAAACAGAAAGGAAGCAATTCAATGCAACAAAATCAAAATCCAGTCAAATCCTAGATTTCAGAATCTCGCATAAACTGAAACCAACCAGCTCTAGAAATAAAGAACCAATTCATGGCAAACAAACGTTGTATTAGAAAGAACTACAAACAGGAAGGAAACAATATCAAGATCCTGTCAAACGTCAAACCCTAGATTTCAGAATCTCGGATTAAAAGAGACCAGTCAAATTCAAGAAAGAAAGAATCAACATTTAAGCAAATACTGTACTGCAACAACTTACAAACTGAAAAAGAATTAGCTCGAGATCCAGCGGTCAGATTCAAGAAAAAAAGAACCAATTCGATGCAACCAAACATTACACCAAAACGAATTGCAAATGGGAAAAGAACAATATCAAGATCCAGTAGAAACCCTAGATTCCAAACCTAAAGAAAATGAACGGATCAATATGGAACTCGAAGCTGAGCTGGAAATTGAAACCCACCTCGGCGTACGAATCAAGAAGAAGCTGAGAAGCTTCGTGGCGGTACCTGGAAGAGATCCTTCCATCCAGTTCTGGAGCACTTCGCTTCCATCCAGGCCTTCCACCGCAAGAAAACCAAATCGATTCGAACGAGTACGTTTCCATCAAGATTTCAGAGAGATTTCTTCACGAGAAAGCAAGGAATTGGGAAAAGAAAGAGGTGAGGGAAGTGCCTGGGAAGAGGTCTAGAGTTTTCCCGAGGGGGGACCGGGACGACGTAATTGTCCATGGACCGGGCTCTCGTCTCTCTGGACACCGGCGGAAAAGAGCCCTCCGAAAGCTTTTACTCGCCGGAGAAGGTGGTTCTCGCCCCAAACTCGGCGCCTGTTGGGGTGGGAGCGAGTCAACTCCGCTCCGAATCCAAGTTGAACGCCGAGTCGAGTGGAGCCTTGGGCCGGGCCCAAAGGAGCGCCGGGCTCGAGCTAGTGGGCCGCGTATTGTGGACGTTGACATGGCTAAGACGGGCTCCGGAGCGGGCCTTCTCAAGCGGGCCAGAAGCCCACCCTTGGACCGAGATAAGGCGATCCGGGAGGAGCCCAACCCGACTCGGGGTAGGGCCATGCTTCCTCCCCGGAGCCCGCGTCTTCTTCCTCTTGCCTCAAGTGCGATGGTCACCACCGCGCTCCGCTGGCGCTAGCAGCCACTCCCTTGCCGAAAATGCAAGGCGCCACTGTGGCGGGTGGCGAAGTGGACCCTACGATCGAGCCGGCTAGGAGGACCGGTGACTTGGAGCACAAGGGACGGCGGCGGTTGGGTACTGATGCAATGGCTGCTGGGGCGGCGACTGGTTCTGGATGTTGACGGCAACTGGTGAAGCAGTGGGGATGGAGCCGACAGGACCTGAATTGCCTGACAGGTGGAGTGGGCCATCGGACATGACTGTGTTGACCGGCAGCGCGAGGAGTTTGTGGAGGACGGGATGCAGAATCCCCGGCATTGGGGGCACTGTTGTGGCTGGGCCGTACTCGAAGATCCAGGAAGAGGCGGTTGGTGGTCATGCCCGAGCTGTCCAGTGGCTCTCAAGGCAGCCTTGGCGATCAAGGCAGAGAACCCAGGCTGTGGTGAGGGGGTAGTGGGAGAGGTGAGCAAGACGGGGGCCGGTGAGGGGACCGTGGACAACAGTCAGCTCGAGCCTCGAGGATTCCTCCTCATCAGCATGAAGCTGCTGCTCTGGAACTGCAGAGGGGCGGGAAGCCTTCCTTCCTATCCAGATTTAGTAGGTTAGTATACTTGTATGATCCAGGTGTGTGTACCCTCTTGGAGACAAGATTATTAGGTATTAGCTCGAGGATCCTTCCTCATCAGCATAAAGCTGCTGCTTTGCAATTGCAGAGGGGTCGGAAGCCTTCCTTCCTAGCCACCTTTAGAAGGTTAGTATACTTATACGTGACAATTTTGGAGATTGTCAGGTCAAAGCCTCCAGCGAGCCAGACGGCGCTTTCCTCCATTCTAAGGCTTCTATGCAATTGAGTCATTGGGCTTATCTGGGGGTGTAGTGGTGGTGTGGAAACTAGGCTTTGCCAATTTTGACATCTTTCATAGATGTAATCAACAAGCCATTATGGTGACTTCAACTGTATTGACGGCCTGCAAATGAAATGGAGGGTTAGGGCATTCTCTAGCAAGGCTGAGGTTATGGAGTTTCAAGATTTCATTGTTGCTAATGGCTTGGTGGACGTTGGTTTCATTAGGCTAAGGTTTACTTGGTGCAACAACAGCCACGATAGAACAAGGTTCTAGGAGAGGAATGATAGGGCCTCTGCCACGGCATGATGGATTTAGCAGTTTCTAGATTACCACATGTATCATCTGCCTCATATTCCGGTCCTTATCTACACGCAGTCCACCATTCCATATCGGTTTGAGAAAATCTAGCTTTCGTACCCGAGATCTTGGGACATTGTTAGGAAGGTGTACAGTATGGCGATGCGATGTGTGTGATGTACCATACGACCTGCAAGCTCCAATTACTCAAATGCCAGCTTTGGAGGTGGAACAAAGAGAAAGTGGGTAACATTTTCAGGAGACCAGAAGAGGTCGAAGACTCGGTTGTCTCTCTCCTGTGAAAGGAGGAATGGGACAGGGGTTTGTCTTCGGAGGATTTGGCTGAGTTGAGATCTAAATTGTCTATGCATCATTGTCTCCTGCATCAACATGGGACCTTCTAGCGGCAAAATCTAGAGTCTAGTGGATCATGGAGGGCGACCGAAACACTAGATTCTTTCATTGATCGATAGTGATTAGAAGATAAAGGAACAAGATCCAGAACCTTAGAGACAGAAATGGAGTGATGACGAAGGATGTGGAGGTCATTAGTTGGAAGCTCTTGTAGTTTTTTAATCAAAGGTGGTCCTAAGCATGGATGTCGGCCCTGTTCTTAAGGCGAGAGTTTCGGAGGCTGAGAAGAGGGCTCTCTCTATGCCAGTCACAGCTTTGGAGGTCCAGGCAGCATTGTGGTCATTGGCAAAGGACAAAGCTTCAGGCCCCAATCATTTTTCCCCCTTCTTCTACAGAAGGTACTGGACTATTATTCATCATGAGGAGGTAGCTTCTATCCAGCATTTCTTTGACACGGCATCGATATCGAGGGAATAGAAGGAGATTTTCATTACTATGTTTCCCAAGTGGTAGGGTGCCACTAAGCCTGGCCATTATAGGCCTATTAGTATTTGCTCTACTCTTTATAGGGCTACTGTGAAAATCTTGGTTGCAAGACTCAGAGGATCCTTTCTAGACTCATTAGCTCTGAGCAGGTGCCTTTATTGGTGGTCGTAGCATCTCTAACAACATTCTCATTGCCCAAAAATTCATACATGACCTACGGAGAGCCCCTTGTAGACCGAGCCTCATGGTCGTTAAGCTGAATATGGAGGGAGCCTACGACCAAATGAGCCGGCGCTTTCCCTCCTATTCCTTGGAGAGTTTCGAGATTGGTGAGGACTTGATCTAGTGGGTTATGGGATGTGTTCAGTTTCCATCCTTCGCCATTCTAGGGAATGACATGCCTGCTCCTTTCTTCGACCCCACCATTGGCCTTCGGCGAGGTTGTCCTCTTTCTCCCTACTTGTTCATCATTTGTGTCGATGCTTTGTCTAAAACCCTTCGGGTTGCTTCTTTGACGCGAGTCATCAAGTCCTATAGGCCTACTCCGAAGGCCAAACCGATCTCCCGCCTCCTTTTTGTGGACGACTGCATGCTCCTAGGTTGAGCCACGAGATAGGGTGTCATGAGAATTAAAGGCATATTGGAAGACTATTGTGCTGCATCAGGCCAACGAGTCAACTTTGCAAAGTCAACAGTCCACTTTAGCCCGAAGACTAAGCCATCACTCAAAGGCTGCATCAGGGAGATCTTGGGGGTTGGAGAGCAAGTTGGCTGCTACATGTATCTGGTGATACCCATCAATGGGAGACTTCTATGGAGGGCTAATTGTGGCGAGGTTGAGAGAGCATCAGTAAGAGGCTGAAGAAGTGGCAGGTGAGTGCCCTCTCTATGATAGGCAGAGTAACACTGGTGAGATCAGTCCTTAGTTCTGTTCTGATGTATCTCTTGTCCAACACCCTTTTGCCCAAGATGTTGTTGCTGAGATTGGAGCAGATGTTTAGAAACTTTCTTTGGAGAATGCAAGATAGAAGAAGAGGTGTTCATCTACTAGTAGATTTCTTCAGATTCCATAATGCTGTTTCAGTGCTTTTTTGAGGATTTAAACACACTTCACTTTTGTATGCACAATTCTGCTTCCATGGGTTCACAATGGTACGAGATAAGGCACCACTAGTAAGCCTATATAGGGGAAGTGCTTAAATTAAGATTGACTATGATCACTCTTCCAGCATAGATGTGGTGGAATTTAGTTTGTACCGAACACTGATAAAGACAGAAGAGAAAGCATAAGCTTAGCCTGCAACATCTGAAGCGCAGCCATTCAAATACACGACATATAATAAGAAGTATTTCCATGCACAGATATGCCAAAGAGTATCACAACTTCTGTAAGTGATTATTGGATAAATAACCGGTTAGGATACACAAACCAAGACCAGCCTCCTACCTGGATTACCCTTAAACAAAGCTTATAAGAAACATGAATCAAACTTTATTTCCTCCAGGCTTGGCCTACGAGTATCCTTTCTTTCCTTTGAGATTGATCACTGCAAGCTCTTGTTCGACAAAATCTCCAGCACAGATGGGAGGGTACTTGCCTGCATGGGGTGCCTCAGCAAAATGGCCTAGTGGCTGTAGTGTTGCATCAGAAGCAATATGTGCGAAGAGCTAAGCAAGGACCAATACGAGAGAACAAGGTGATTAATCAAGCAACTCAGGAGCAACAGAAGGGAAGTGGGGAAGCGAGTGAAAGTTGAATTCTCATATAAAATTAAGTCAGCTTAACAGGCAGTTTGTAGTACTTACTGTTGATGAGACCCTCCACAGGCTGCGGTTTTGCTGGCGAGCCAGTTCAATAGCTTCGAGAGTCCTCTTAGTCACAACAACCTCATGCATTCCAGCTAAACACTCACCCCCAGTCAGCCACTCTAGCTGTATACAAGCACAACCATCAACTGAGCTATTACCATGATATTGTTCTATTTATGTTCTTTTGACAGGAAATTTTTATGCTATCAAGGACAATTAGCCAGCCTCATTGACTATAGTGAGTATTATGCTGTCATGCAGCAAGCAGATCCAGCATTACTGTTGTCATAGTCCAGCCATATACTAGCATATTTTGAAACTTAAAGAATGACAAAATGAAAAGGATAAATAATAAAGTAATCAGAGATGAAATAATCAGAGATCACAAAATACTGATAGAATACTGTCACTTTGTTGGCTCATGCTGGCATATATGGTTGTCTCTGTTTGTACATCTCATGGTATTACAGATATTTCAGTGTATTACTAATATGAAATTTGCTTCCTAACAATCAGTTGAAATTTGAACTCGAGATACTATAGTTGCGATGCTTTTGAATGTGGCATTATCAAAGAGCAAAACCATAGTTTACCTGTTTTCCTGTTTGAATGAGAAGGCACCCGACAGGGACCTTCACTTCCACTTTCTGTCCACTTCGCAACCAGATATTAAGGCCAGGAAACCTGCTCCTGCCATGTATAGTCAAGAAATTGAGGTCATAATGATATCCTGCAAATACTGTGCCCTTGGTTCCATGATGCTGAAGGTCGCTTCCTGTTGGAGCAAGGAGGTGAGGTCCCTAGTTTCAAAGAAAAGGTAGAACTTTGTAAGAGACGGAACATAGATATGATAGTGAGAGGAATACTTTTGGTAAAAAAAATGATATGGTTGGTAAGATGCAATCGAAAACTTTAAGAACAATTATCAGCAATTAAGTGCAATACTTTACTAATAATGCATGAAAAGATTCAGTCTAAATACTCCATCAAAAGTGTTCGCTTTATTTAAACCACTTCCATATGGAACAAATATTCATAACTAAACACACTGATTAAACTCATTACCATCAACTTTCAGCTTTTTTGACAGTTAAAAGTCAAAAACTGTAGTTTTTCTTGAAATAAGAAATGGTGATGTCATCATAAAAAGTTTGATTGTACCACTAAACACTCAATAAAGCAAAGAGTTGGCTTCTTCAATCTTGAACAAGATTTACGCATGAAACATAAACAAAAATGGTGAGTGTTAAAAGGCTGCCAGAAAAGATAGTATGAGCAAAGCTGTAATTTCAGATTATCATATTCCACCTCAAAATGATAATCAAGCTGGAAAAGTAAATAAATCCCAATCCTGAATATTTTAAAAACAAGCAGAGTGGAATATGCAATCATAACATATTCTCATAACCATTAGATTAACTGAATTTAGTAAAATATCACCAAGAAGCACATGATGTTACCAAGATCATATTGGTAAACACCTTGATTCCACAAGATAATGCCTATGAAAATTTTAACATAAATACATAAGAAATCCATGGTCTTCAGTCTGTGAAGTTTGTCTTACAAGCTGAGAGGAAAAACCAATCTGTCCCTCTTCCCTTTCAACTACCAACCAGCAACCACCAACTTCAGAAAGACACAAGAAAGGGAGCGCCCTTTATTTCTCTTTCTTTGCCATATGTACTTCATGACTCTATTTTGTGATGCAACACAAACTACTGCAAATAAAGTTGAAGTGGGAATAAAAGATATACCAAAGTAGGCAACAATGAAGTGAAAAAATGTTAGATTATCAAGATTCAGTGGAGAAATGTTTATAAAACATGAAGTTAGAAATGCCATATGGGCTGGTATCTTAGCCAATAAAGAGAGTAAGCTTAAAAAAGGTGAGACCGTCTTTTTTTCAAAAAAAATGAGGTAAGTGGTGAATTTGCATGAAGGATGGATACTTCAGAGAAAAAAGAACAAAAACCATTAGACAGACCAAAAAAAAAAAAGAATTAAGAATTCCTTGGAGCGAGTTTATTTCATTATAATGTGACTATAACATAACCGAACAGGGGACAGACGCAGATTTTATATGTAGGTGGTAACATATTGGCTAAGACATACACTAAAGCAGCTTTTTACATTTTTACGTAGATAAATGGAGAGAGAGATGAAGGATCTCCAAGATATAATAAGCTATTGACACAAAATTATGAAAGGCACATCTGAAGCTGATATGATAGACCTAAAGGAGTCAAAGGAAATTTTGCCCAAAAGAAAGGAGAACAAAAGATGTAGCCAAGAATATTGTGTGGATTAGTTCGTTAAAATGAAAGAAAATACACATAAGAAGAGTATGAAATAGATCAATACATTGAGATGGGTTATGGAGGAATTAAGACCTTAGGAAAGATTCGAACCATGCGAAAACAAAGAAGTCAAGCGAATAGGTTAATAAGCACCATGAATTCCTAATTCCTATGCGTCATGACTCAATCAATGAATTAAATTTGTACACATTGTCTTGGATGTTCTGCACTTTGTATCACTATGGGATGCATCAGCATGTAATAACAGGTTCATTGATGCTTCGCATACGCTTATCAAATTCCAAGTTCTCAAGGCCTAAGAATTAATATGTTCTACATTCACTTGGACATCCAGAATTATGAAAGTCAAGATTTTCTATATTTGCTACTTGTAATATACCAGATTGCAAGACTACTTTAAAGCATATTGTAATAGATAATTTGTGTTAAAAATAAAAAGTCGAGGATTTTCTGCGTAACATCATTACATAGCTAAGTACTATTGTTGCCTCTTAAAATTCACAAGGAGAAGAAATGAGCATAAACATGGGAAGTTGAACAATTTCATCTTCATTTTTATACCACAAAAGGTGGAGAAAATCTTTTTTGCTGAGGAATTACAAAGGCTCCTGGCATAATCCCTAGGCTAGATCAGATCTGGAGCTAGGATGTTTAAGGTCTTATAGGACAGTGGGTTGATGAAAATGTTGATGTCTTAGAATTCTTCTCGTGTCTCAAAAACAGTATTTAGGAGCACAAGTGGAATATCAACTTGATATGAAGAAGCATGGAGAGGGTTAAGGGAGGAGGCACTAAATTGGAGAAGGTAGGACTTGTTTTTAAAAGATCTACAAGAGATTGGATGTTTAATGCTTGATTAGTGTCAAATTCCTGTATATATTTGAACTGCCGGGGCGAGACTTGGCACAACACTAAGGTTGTTCCATTATAACCTAGAGGTCATGAGTTTGAAACAAGGAAGCAGCCTCTCCGCATGCGTGGGTAAGCTACATATATCTAACCCTCCCCAGACCTCACAATTGGATGAGCCTCATGCACTTTTTTTCCTGTATATATGAATTGCGAAGTTCCATGATACAAGGACTTTGGATTCTCTAGAGACTTCGACCCATTTCACAAAGAACTAATGGAACCAAAGTTAAGGCACTAACTAAGCATTCTACAAAGGTGGCAATGTTTAAAATCATGATGCATGTTTAACCTATCTGAGTTCTCTTCAATAGCTGCTGTATTTAGTCTAACAATTAATACTTAAAGTCCTAAATGGTGCACTGGTTTCCATTAATACGAAGTAGGAACATTGTCACATGATTAATTGCTATTTTGATCAATTCTAACATTTAGCTTCCAAGAACTATCTAGGCCTGTAGCATGTCACCATGCCATGTCAGTTTGAATGCCATCAAAGTAAATGATTGCCTGAGATCTTGTCTTGGGGATACAGAAAATCTGTCAAAATCAAGGCTCCACCACCATGTGCCCATATGGGGCTAAAAACAAATTCTCTACACATTGATAAGGTAAGTAGTCAACCAAGAAAAGAGTAAAAATCAGCAAATTGAGCTGAGAAGATTCTCTTGCTCTATAGCAAAATATACTGAGCTCAACTAGCCCCATCCTGCCTACAATGAATATTATAATTCTCACACATTCATACATATCAAGTGCTACACATCCTTAAGTTGATTTTCCTGCTATTATATCTACCATTTAAATACTTATAGGCCCTTAATCCATTCAACACATTTCTTTGTTCCTCTCCTTACTAGTTCCTCCCATGATATTTGGATGTGGCTGTACCATGCAGATTCGTCAAGCCACCTAAGCAATGAAGCTCTAGACAGCCTATACTGCCTAGCAAGTGCAACTGAAGTTGAAAATCTGAACAACTTATCAGGATATTCAACAAATGTAAGACTACTTGGCACTACATATAGTATTATTAATTAGTTTGCACTAGTAAACTAAATAAGCTTGTAACATGATGAGAAATTTGCATTGCAAGCTCGGTTTTGGTTGATTAGAAAGCATAAGTGACAATATCTGCAACAATATGTCACCGGTACCTGTTTCATCAAAGAAGTGAATGCATCCTGCGACAAGCCAAAACCAATTGCAGCCATCTCAGCAACAGCCTGCACCAGAATATGCATCATATAAATTTATAATCTGGAGTTTATAACCTGTCACCTCAGAGGGCAACAAAAAAAATTGCCTTCGTAGAAAAGGACACTAGTGTTGTACCTCAATTGCGGCTATCATCTTGAATCCCCATAGGTCCATGGTTTCTTTCCACTCAGGAAACCCTTCTGGTATGACAGGTTCAGAATTCAGTTCCTGCATGAAAGAAAACAATAGTTCCACAGTGCCCTAACCATGTAGAGAAGAATATTTTGTTTTAAAATAAATGTACACAGAAAGATCTTGCTAGAAAGAAATTCACAATGCTTGATACCTGAAAGCAGGTATTTGCTGGTCGAGGACCTATCCTCCACATGTATCGCCATTTAGGATCTGGTCCTGTAGGAGTGAATGGCCGAAACTCCTCTGGCATCATTTTTATTTTTTCTTGCATGTCCTTATCCACTAGACTGCGTGGTATCTCCACCCCTTCAGGTGTTACACCAACCTGTTTCCACTCAACAAAAACTTTCCAGGTAAATATGCTAATGAACAGTGAAGAATAAGAATGGTCCTTATCTCTAACAACAGTTCAGAGCTAATATTTTTCTTTATTTTTTCTGGCTGAAAATGAGTCATAATAAAACTAAAACGATACACCAAAATATCATGGTCTGTACATATATACTATGATTATGGATTAAATTGCTCATTTCTTAGGCTATATCAGTTTTTCCATTTGAGATAGTCTTGCAGATCTCCATACGCTTGTAGTGACCACAAGAAAGTTGTCATAAATTATTTCATTCTGAGGGCTCATTTTCGCAATGATGATCAACAAAAGGCAAGGACAAAGAGAAATTGCAAAAATATTGTGAGATGGGAGTAAAAACTTTTAGCTTTGACAAAGAAGGTGATCGTGGTAGGAATGGATGGTGGAGAAGATTCACAAGGCCAAGCCTAAACATTAGGGATAAGGAGATGAGATATGATAAGAAATCTAAGCTTCAGACAGAGACTGAACAAAATGAGGCGGAGAAGGAACCTAACTCAATAATATTGTGATGACTATAGTCTCAGAATTCTGAAGAGTTTTTCCTTGTACCACAAATATATTAAAGGAGCATTCCTACATCAGCAACACTAATCCTAGTATCTGCTTCATAGATAAGAGGGTCAGAAGTTTGCTCGTGATGCGTAACAAGAAATGTCACAACCTCAGTTTGTACCGGGAGTAAACATGAATTAATTGTTTTAATATAATTTGTGTTTGCACTAAGATGGCACTTATCTGATCTTTGTTTTTCTGCAAATCACTAATCTTTTTTGATGTAAAGGGGAGGCAAAAAAAGCCACCCAGTCTGCAAATCATTAATCATTAGCATGTCCCTTGTATGTTCTGTATTCAGAACATATGAAAATTCTCAGAGTGCTTTAGCAGTCACCTTATAATTTCTTTTACTACCAAAAACCAAACTTGGTAGTTACTTACCCAGGATCATTTAATTTATAAAGAAAAGTCAATACCTTAAATCATGTAACTAGGTGGGGAAAGTGCGAGGGATATAACCCAATCTCAACCAACCATTAAATAGAAAGCCTAATGCTATCCATATCAAGTCTATATCACTAATCAAAGTTTGGGAAAGCTCTTCATGGCCAATTTTCAATCTGACTTCAACCCTCAAATTAGTCTCCAGAGATCAGAGTACGGCCTCGGCAACTTCAGGACAGAGAATGACATGCTATAAGATCTAGAGGGCTAGTCGGCGCGTAGGAAGATGACATGTTTTTGCTTACGCAATGTAACAAGTACCCTCCGGAACTTCCTGAGACTTGAAGAGCTTCAAAATTTAATTTAGAAAATTACATTCGACTCCGAGGCCCAAGTTACAGGCTAACGAGCCAGAAATAACACATGATGCACAGGATGGCACGACCACTAGATCAAGTTTATATACATACTGGAGAAAATGATCCTTTTTTCAACAATTGCACATAAAATCTTTCCAATGCCCCCCTCCCCAAAGAAAAAAAAAATAAACCCAACCCCATCAAATTTCAACCAATCCTAAACTTCGATTCCATCTTTAAATTACAATGTCAAACATCAAAATAAATAAATAAATAAAACTCAAAAACAATGAATCGGCGACTTTTCCCTTAAGATGCTACCAAAAATTTCTTTTAGAAAAGGGGGAAAAGAAGAAGAAAAATGGGACCTGGTAATGGAGGTGGGGGCGCTCTTGGAGCCGCTTGAATTCCTCGGATCGCTCGAAGTACCTCTCCATCATATCCAGGAACCGATCGTTGTCCTCGGCGGAACACCGGGGGTCCTTCACCAAGAGCGCCCCAGTGTCCCTCAGGCTTCTACTCACCACCGCGCATAGCTCCCTCAGCTCCTCATCCGCCGCCGCCGCCGCCGCCGCCGGATAGGGGGATCCGGCGATTGCCAGGTACGGGGCAAGGTCCACGACGGGCAGGTCCATCGCCCTAGGTTGCGGGTCCTCGGAGGCGGCGATCACTGCGCTGCTGAATTGGCGATGTCCTCGAGTGGCGGGAGAATAAATTTACGAAGAAGGAAAGCGTGGGGAGTCCAACTGGAATGACGAGGGTGAGACGTATCCGACTCATGATGTGAAACCAGGGGCGCACAAAATCCGGGATCGGGTGGGGAAGTTGGAGTAGGGCACTGCAACACCTGCACGTTTCCAGGGCTGGAAGTAGCTCATGGGCCATGGCCAGCCCGACGTTCGACGGGCAGGGTCGGCCTGCGGTTGGGCCCTGGGTTCGGTCTACGATAATTTGTCACGAGCTTGAACGTACATATAAAATCCGATGCTAGGCCCAGTCCGGGCCTCACCTGAAGCCCAAGCCAGGACCAGGCCTGAAAACCCAGCCTGGAATCAAGTCCCAATCTAGCGCTGAACTAGGCCCAGAAATCTACTCCCCAATTCTCCAAAACCGTAGGCTTATCAGAGAAACCGAAATGGGTCCGGGGCGCCGGGGCTCATCTTTTTTTTTTTTTTTTTTTTTTTTTTTTTTTTTTTTTTTTTTTTTTTTTTTTTTTTTTTTTTTTTTTTTTTTTTTTTTTTGTCAAAACGGCAAATTATATAGCTCTAAAGTGAGTACATCCTGCCAGATCACGATAAAGTAAAGAGTACAAATCTGAAGAAATCTCTCCTACAGATGTCCAAAGGAACTCCCCAGAGTGTCGTGCGACGAAGGAGGCGACCCAGTCTGCTGCCCTGTTCGCCTCCCGATATACGTGGGCTACCTGGAAGCCACCGAACTCCTGAGCCAGTCTCCGAATCTCTCTAATGAGGGGATGACCATCCCCATATCTATCCACACCTCGGATCCAATCAACCACCACAGAGGAATCCCCCTCCAGTAGCACCCACTCGGCACCAAGGACTCTCTTCGCAAAAGACAAACCCTCCCATGCAGCTCGAAGCTCAGCCCCAACAACTGAGAGACCCATCGTGCGCTGACCCCCTGCTGCCACCATCCTACCCCAGGAGTCCCTGATCACAAATCCAACCCCTCCAAATACACCATCCATCATCATGCTCCCATCGAAATTCACTTTGAGATGACCAAGGGGTGGGGGCACCCAAGAGACGAGGGCGAACCTGGGCGCTGTAAAAGCGGGTGAAGTGCCCCAGATGTCCCTAGCCATCTCACTAGTGAATACCGCTGAGGCTGCCGTGACCTCCCCAACCTGTAATAGAGCTCTATCAACCACCATCCTCGATGAAATCCTCCGACCCTCAAAAATGCCAGCATTCCTGTCCAACCAGATATGGTAAGCCAGATATGCTCTAAGAATACCCTCCTCCCACAAGCTGGGGCTCCGCATAGATCCTCTCAATAAAGAAATCAAGGCCTGAGCCGACTCCACCGACTGGGGCAGGGGAACCGGCGATCTACTCCAGATCTCTCTTGCCCTCGGGCACTGCACAAGAACATGATCAATAGTCTCCTCCGCCTCCGTACACACCATGCACCACTGCGAGATCCGTACTCCTCTTCGAACAAGTACGCTTCTGGAAGGTAGGCAACCCCACGCCACCTTCCAGATGAACAAAGCCACACGCGGGTGAACCCGCAACCTCCAAATCCAACCTCCCTCTATCTGCCGACCGGACTCCCTCCTGAATAGGGGAAGAAGATCTCTAGCTCGGACCCGCGTCCGTCCCGACGGCCTCCACACTAGCCTATCTGACTCCTCCCGCAAAAGAGCCGGTAAAGCCAGAATCGCCTCTGCCAGCTGCTCTCCAAAAGTCTCCCGAACCAGCCCCTCCCTCCACTGACCCCCAGCCTGGTCATATAAGTCACAAACTCTGCATCCAACCAATCTCGCCGAGTCCACCAGAGTCGGCAGAAGACTAATCGGCTGCTCAGTCACCCATCTGTCCGCCAGAACATCTATCGACCGACCATCCCCAATAGACCATGTAATCTCCGGAAGCACCTGCACAGCTCTGGCACACATCTCCCTCCAGACCGGCGAATGGTGTCGTCCTGCCCGAATCCCCGGAACTAGGGCCCCATATTTGGCCCTCATCAATGAAGACCACAAACTGTCAGGCTCTAGGGCTCATCTTCTTCGTCCCCGCGCCCCTTCCTTTGTCACTCCCAAAGAGCCGGGGGAGTTGGAGGTCTCGAATCCACTAACGAGGAAGAAGGCTACGAAGAAAAAGATCAGGGTGAAGGAAAAAAAAAAAAGAAGCTTTGATGACAATGACGTTGTTGTACATGCCACACTCTGAGGGCATAACAAATGCCACATATCTACATAGTGGATCATATAAGTATTTAAAACTACAGATCATATCAAAGTAATAATAATTTTTTAAAATATATTTAATCAAAAATTTATTCAAATAATTTTTATAATAATTCCAACGAGTCAATATATGTTAACTATTTATTTAAATTAAATTAAATATTCTAACTAGTTTAAATAGTCTCACTAGAATTCTAATAAGTGAAAGTATCTTCAGAAGATGCAGCGCACTCCTCCAAATCTTGAGCAATCATGCATTTAGATCTGAAAAATAGAAAAAGTATAATAATAAATTATACTAGCCCAATAAGCAACATAATACCCCAAAGTGGATCTAAGCATGTCAAATAAATAAGTAATTAAAGAGGATGATACTAACCGAGAATAAATCAATTTTCAAATAATACATATATCTCTTTTGAAATTTATTATTATTTTTATAAGCTGATACTAGAAACCCAACATTAGACTATGGCCATGTAACTCAGCGGCATGAGTCAGAATGCACAAAGTGCCAAACACCACTATTATTAATCACCGGTGGTACAGTATCCAAATATCATTATTTTAATTACTAGTGGTGCAGTGTCGAAAGTAATTTCTCATATTACAAGTCGACAAGTTCAACAAATAATCTCTATTGGCGGAGCCAGATCATAATCGTGTTGAGAATACATATATATATATATATATGTTGCTGGTGGTCCAAACCGAGAACGATTGGCACAGCGGTGTGAACGGGGTTCCGTTTGGGTTGCCTTGGTTGGTGTTGATTGCGCTCCACTTTCCACCGGGAAACCTGCAAGCAAGCCTCGCACCACCACTGGGGTAGTGGGGGCCCTCCGACGATCAAGTCAGAGGAGATTGGAGGAGAAGGAAAGATAATAGTAGCAAGTAGGAGAATGCTCTGGAAGTTCTTGCTTACCCTCCCCCTTCTCCCCCCAGCCGCATATATACCAGGCTGGGGGGTCCTTTTGGGGGGTTGGTCATCGTGTAGCACGATGGAGCTGCCACTGACATGGCCGTTACAGGGCGTCGTGGGGCAGCGCTGGGTACGGCCATGACAGGGCGTAGTGGAGCTCCGCTTTGTACGGCTGTTACAGGGGATCGTGGAGCAGCGCCGGATACGACCGTTGCTGGGTGTAGTGGAGCAGAGGGCCGCGGCGTGCCTCTGGGGAATAGCCTGTCGTTGTCGAGAGATGTCCGACTCGGGGTCGGGCTGCGGAGACGAAGATGTCCGACTCGGGGTCGGATTGCTGGATCAAGGGGCTGCCGTAGTCTTCCTGGGCGCGCGTGCCGGTCACGTGGGGCATGGTGGCTAAGTTCCCCCGTAACAGTAGCCCCCCACTTCCGAGCCTGGAACCAGAAGGAGAACGGGTGAAGGGAGTGATGCTTCGAGATTGCCGCCATCCCTCGGAGAGGCGCGCGCGCTTCGAGCTCCCCGCCTTCTTTATGGCGTATGGCGGTTGTTGCTGACCTGGCAGTCTGAGGATTTCGGCGGACATCCTTCCTTAATGGCGTCGATTCGCCTTTGGGGCGCGAGCGACCCTTCGGCAGCCAGGCGTCCTCTGGCGTCACCGAGGCGTCACCCACCTTTCCGCCTATTTAACCGGGGGCCCTCCTCCGTCCGCCTTTCTCTTTACAGACATCTTCGTGTTTCTCCTTTGCGCTGCCGTCATTGCCGTCGGACCGTTCGCTTGCTCCTCCTTTGACGCTCTCGGAGCCGTTCTTCCTTCTCTTCCGGTGAGTTGCCCCATTCTTCAATTTAAGGCTCTCCATACTTTCTCCTTTTGTATTAGGGTACTCCAGTCGTTCCGGTCCTTTCTCCCTTCCTGACCCCGTCCTGACCGTAGATTCACTGGCCATTAGGGATGGGCGAAGTGAGAGCAGACCGCATTAAGTCGGAGCTGGTCGCTGAAGACCTAGATAGGTTCGTGGCTCGATACCACCTTCCCGAGGCCTGCAATGTTACGCTCCCGGGGCCTGAGGAGAGGATGTCCCATCCTCCTCCAGGGAAGGTTGCCATCAATGAGGGCATTCTTCAGGCTGGGTTTCGCTTTCCCCCCTCGGACTTAGTTGTGCAGGTGCTTCGGGGTTTAAGAGTGGCGCCGACGCAGCTGGTGCCGAACTCATGGCGCGCCCTGACGGCCTTCCAGGTTCTCTGCCGCATGCACGAGGTTCCCGCCACTCTGAATGTCTTTTGGGAATGCTACGGCCTGAGCGGCCACCCCCAGGACAAAGGGTGGTGGTGCTTTGCGGCGCGGCGAGGGTGCGGCCTCGTCAAGGAGGCTCCTTCCTCCATTCACGGCTGGAAGGAGCGTTTCTTTTTCGTTGACGCAGATCCCTCTTGGGGAATCAGGGCTACCTGGGAGACGCCGATGAAGTCCCCGATTGGCCTATCGAGGTTGTCGAGGGAGGAATCCGATGGCGTCGCCGTCTTGAAGGGGTTGGTTGCCGAGGGCCGGCTCCCCCCGGTGGCTTGCCTTATTTCCGAGGATACCTTGGTGAACGTTGGTCTGAGCTCGGTCCCCACTGACCGTGAGCCCGCCACCATTTCTTTTTTAGCTCTTTTCTCCTCTTTCGTCTCGTTCTTTCCTTCAGTTTCTCAACCTCCGACCACCTCATCCTTTTTGCAGAGATCGACGACGTCATGCAGTCGGACAAGGCAACGGCTGTTGGTAGGACGTCCCTACTGGAAGCAGTCCGGAGGAAGAAACGAGCTCCTCCGAGCGGGGCCCCACCGGCGAAGAAGTCCCGCCGGCAGGCGACTCCGACTCCGACAGACGGGTCCGGACCCACCGATCAGGGGGACGCCACGGGCGCGGACCGGGAGTTGACGCTGTATCAGCCCTCCGATGCCGAGACTACCGTTTCTCCGGAGGCATCACCCGGGCGTGCCCGAGATGGACGGGTCGGACGTAATCGGTCCCCAGCCCAGCCTTCGACTCGGTCGGCTCCGGATGATACGAGGAGGGACGCGCCGAGGCCCCGTCCGAGCGGGACCCTGTCAATTCCAGGGGCGGTCCCCGCCCCGAGCATGGTCAGCATGACTCTTCCCCAAGCGATGGGTAAGGGTAAGGCTGCAGAACCACCGTCCGACTCCGGGGAGAAGTCGGGGTCGGCCTTCACTTTCGCCGGCGCCCGAAACCTCATCGAGACGGTACTGCTGGAGAAGGACCGCAGGCAGGTCCGGGAGATGAGGGTCCCTGACGTTGGGGCTGCCAGCTGCGTCTGTCTCATGTCGGTGAGTGTTCTTTTGGTCGCTTTCATCATTTATAGGCTCTGTTGATCCCCGCCTGACGCCCTCGTTTTTCCTATCTCTTAGCTCGCCCAGTACATGATCCGCCTGGAGGAGTGCTACGAGGAACAGGCGAGGCTTCTGGCGAGGGCCGAGAGCCAACTGAAGGCAGTAGAGGAGGGAGGTCAGGCTGCGGCGGGGAGGACGACCAGGGACCTCGAGATGAGGCTCCGGGTGGCCGAAGAGCGGGCACTCGGCTTCGTCACCCTCGAGAAGCAACTGTTGGAGGCTCAGGAGCAACTCAAGGTTGCCTCGGGTCTCGAGGGCGAGATCAAGAAGGCGGAGGAGCGGGCCGAGAAGCAGTCCCGGAAGGCTGCCGACTACCGGGAGAGGTGGGAGAAGGCCTAGCGGTCAGCCGACAACGCCCGCAACCGAACCCGGTCTCTTGAAGCCAAGCTGGGCGAATTGGAGTCGGCCTTGGAGAAGTCCCGCGCGAGCGACCGGGAGCTTCATTCGCGCCTGGAGGAGGCTGAGGCTGCTCGCATTGCTGCCGAGGCGAAGCACAAGGAGGCTCAGGCTGATCTGCTGAGGGTCTCCTCCGAGGCGGACGACCGGATTGTGGCGAAGGTCTTGGAGGCGAAGGCTCAGATTATGGAGCGGGCAGAGGCGGCGCTGGCCGAGAAGAGTGCGGAGATCGGGCGTCAGGCGGTACAGGCTTATCGTCAGTCCGCCGAGTTCACCCGTGATATGTCGGAGGCGGTACAGGCCTATCGTCAGTCTGACGAGTTCGTCCGTGACATGTCGGACGCGGGGTCCGACTCCTTTGTCTTAGGCTTCGAGGAAGGCCTGGCAAGGGTGTCGGCTAAGTACCCCGAAATTGACCTGAGTGGGATCTCCCTTCTCGACTCCCCTCCGGCGCCATTGCCTGCTGCTTCTCCAACCGTCTCCCTACCCCCTGCGGACGTGGCCGGCGTTCCCGACCCGGGGGTTCCTCCAAGCTGACCTTCTGTATTTTCATTCTTTTCTTTGTGTGTTGGCGTTTTGCCAAGTTGTATGGGTCTCGGCCCTGAAACAATGAAAGTTAATGCAAATAGAGTTTCTTCATTTCACTTTCGTCCTTCTTCTTTTTAACTCTTGGTAGCGTCTCGCTGACTCCCGACTCTTGAAATTCTTCTGGCGCTAGGCCAGGTATCTGAGGGTTAGGCCTCAGGGAATTCTTCCGGCGCTAAGCCAGGCATCCGAGGGTTAGGCCTCAGGAACTTCTTCCGGCGCTAAGCCAGGCATCCGAGGGTTTGGCCTCAGGAACTTCTTCCGGCGCTAAGCCAGGCGTCCGAGGGTTAGGCCTCAGGAACTTCTTCTGGCGCTAAGCCAGGCGTCCGAGGGTTAGGCCTCAGGAACTTCTTCCGGCGCTAAGCCAGGCTTCCGAGGGTTAGGCCTCAGGAACTTCTTCCGGCGCTAAGCCAGGCATCCGAGGGTTAGGCCTCAGGAACTTCTTCCGGCGCTAAGCCAGGCGTCCGAGGGTTAGGCCTCAGGAACTTCTTCCGGCGCTAAGCCAGGCATCCGAGGGTTTGGCCTCAGGAACTTCTTCCGGCGCTAAGCCAGGCATCCGAGGGTTAGGCCTCAGGAACTTCTTCCGGCGCTAAGCCAGGCATCCGAGGGTCAGGCCTCAGGAACTTCTTCCGGCGCTAAGCCAGGCATCCGAGGGTCAGGCCTCAGGAACTTCTAACTTCTTCCGGCGCTAAGCCAGGCATCCGAGGGTTAGGCCTCAGGAACTTCTTCCGGCGCTAAGCCAGGCATCCGAGGGTTAGGCCTCAGGAACTTCTTCCGGCGCTAAGCCAGGCATCCGAGGGTTAGGCCTCAGGAAATTCTTCCGGCGCTAAGCCAGGCATCCGAGGGTTAGGCCTCAGGAACTTCTTCCGGCGCTAAGCCAGGCATCCGAGGGTTAGGCCTCAGAAAATTCCGCTCGTTGGTCGGCCAAGGCTGGCGCAAGCCGAGGCGACCGGTCGGGGCTTCAGGCTAGTCTGCTCCCGGGATGATCATCGGGTTAGCCTGGCATCCGAGGGCCGAGCCTCGGAAGATTCCGCTCGTTGGTCGGCCAAGGCTGGCGCAAGCCGAGGCGACCGGTCGGGGCTTCAGGCTAGTCTGCTCCCGGGATGACCATCGGATTAGCCTGGCATCCGAGGGCCGAGCCTCGGGAAATTCCGCTCGTTGGTCGGCCAAGGCTGGCGCAAGCCGAGGCGACCGGTCGGGGCTTCAGGCTAGTCTGCTCCCGGGATGATCATCGGGTTAGCCTGGCATCTGAGGGTTGTCAGGCCTCAGGAAATTCCGCTCGTTGGTCGGCCAAGGCTGGCGCAAGCCGAGGCGACCGGTCGGGGCTTCAGGCTAGTCTGCTCCCGGGATGATCATCGGGTTAGCCTGGCATCCGAGGGCCGAGCCTCGGAAAATTCCGCTCGTTGGTCGGCCAAGGCTGGCGCAAGCCGAGGCGACCGGTCGGGGCTTCAGGCTAGTCTGCTCCCGGGATGATCATCGGGTTAGCCTGGCATCTGAGGGTTGTCAGGCCTCAGGAAATTCCGCTCGTTGGTCGGCCAAGGCTGGCGCAAGCCGAGGCGACCGGTCGGGGCTTCAGGCTAGTCTGCTCCCGGGATGATCATCGGGTTAGCCTGGCATCCGAGGGCCGAGCCTCGGAAAATTCCGCTCGTTGGTCGGCCAAGGCTGGCGCAAGCCGAGGCGACCGGTCGGGGCTTCAGGCTAGTCTGCTCCCGGGATGATCATCGGGTTAGCCTGGCATCCGAGGGCCGAGCCTCGGAAAATTCCGTTCGCTGGTCGTGCGCCTGTCGCTTGCCGCCCGACGGGATTTCTCCGTGGCCAGCTGCGATCGTATTTCTCCTCCTCTCCAAGCGTCGCCTGGGGAACACCAGATGGGCATTAAATGCTAATTGAGGGGTTACCTGGGAAATCGGATCGCCAGTTGCTGCTTGCGAGGAGTGTCAGTTAAGCGGCCGCGATACGCGCGTTCTTCGAGGCGGATGCGGCCTGGGCGCGAGCGGAGATATGTGGACCTAGGGGTACAGGCCACCCGGAGTGTCCTGCACAAAGAATGCGATTAAGGAGAATAACGCTTAGGAAATCGCGGGAAGATACGCCTCGAGAGCCGGATCGGCTCCGGATTCAATGCGCCCGCATTTATTGGAGCCACCCGCAGCGGAACGACCGGGGGGCCGCAGTTTGGCTATAAATATAGGTGCAGGTGCGATGGAGCCTGCCAAGCCGGAGCTGTTCAGGTTGCCATGGATCGTGGGCCTCCTCTCCGGCGCATGGTTGAGAGACCCCTATCGAAGGAACGGGAGGCGCGCCCTTCGCGACTTCCGCCAACTAGCCGTTTCATCTGGGATCAACAAGAAGGTTCTCCCCGGCGGAACTCCGCTCTAGGCGTTTCATCCGGGATCACGTCTCCCCTCCTTGAAGTTCGGCCTCCCGATTGAGCTCCGCACCAGGCGCTTGATCCGGGACCGCGCCTCCATATGCTCTTCTCCCTTGTATTCCTTCTCTCCCCTAACACTGGGGAGGACCGGAATATCCCTTGGAGGTGGCGTTCCCCTAGAGGCAGCGGGAGCTTCGTCTGCGGCGGCTCCTCGTCTTTTTCGTGAGGCGTGGATGGCGCCTCTGGGTAGGAGCAGTGTGGACTTCTCCTTCGTCCAGTTCTTCTTCATCCGCGCCGGCTCTTCGTCTTCTTCGTGAGACGCCGATGGCGCCTCCGGTTGGAAGCACCCACTCCCGGCGGGATTGCAGCCGCTTCGGATGGAGGTTTCGGGATCCCAGATCTTCAGCTCCTCGGAGTCTCCACCTCTTCTTTACTTTCTTTACACCCTAATTCCCCTCTGGGAATTCCTTGTAATCACACGAGCACGCCATTGTAACCAGAAATTATTGAAATGAAAAGTGTTATACATTTTTGAACTGTCTTTCTGGCATTGTCGTTCTACTGGTAATACATCCGCAGGTTAGTGGAATTCCAGCTCCTTGGAATTTCTCGACCATCTAGGGCCTCCAACTGGTAGGAGCCAGGTCGGTTTACCCAGCGAACCCTATACGGGCCTTCCCAATTTGGCGCTAGCTTCCCACCTTCCGCAGGTTGAGATGCTTTAGCTCGCCTTAGCACCAGATCTCCGATTCTGAAAAGCTTCGGTCGGACCTTGGAGTTGTAATATCGGGCCACCCTCCGCTGATACATCGCCATCCGAACCTGCGCCATTTCCCTTGCTTCTTCCAAGAGATCCAGGTTCCCTCGGAGTTGCTCCGAATTGGCCTCGGGTCGGTGCGCGGCCACCCGAGGTGAGGGGAGTCCGAGCTCCACGGGGACAACGGCTTCCGTGCCATAGGTTAGGCTGAAAGGCGTCTCCCCGGTAGGGGTCCGATGCGTGGTCCGATACGCCCAAAGGACATTCTCGAGTTCTTCGACCCAAGCTTGCCCCGTCTGACCGATTCGCGCTTTGATTCCTTGGAGGATTGTCCGATTTGTGACCTCGGCCTCGCCGTTGGTTTGGGGATGCGACACAGATGTGAACCGATGCTCGATCCCGAACTCCTCGCAGAAGTCACGGAAATGCTTGTTGTCGAACTGTCGGCCATTATCCGAGATGAGGACCCGAGGTACCCCAAATCGGACAATGATGTTCTTCTTCACGAACTTCCGGACTTGCGCCTCCGTGATAGCGGCCAGCGGCTCTGCCTCCACCCACTTGGTGAAGTAGTCGATTGCAACAATCAAAAATTTCCGCTGAGCTGAAGCGACGGGGAATGGTCCGAGGATATCCATTCCCCACTGGGCGAAGGGCCAGGGTGCAGTGATTGGTGCCAAGGGGACAGAAGGGACTCTCTGGACGTTGGCGTGGCGCTGGCAGGCGTCGCATTTCCGTACATGATCCTTTGAGTCCTCCAACAAGGTAGGCCAATAATAGCCTTGCCTCATGATCTTGTGCGCCAAGGACCTAGCCCCCAAGTGTGATCCGCAAACGCCTTCGTGGACTTCGCCGAGGACGTAGGTCGCTTCCGAGGGGCGGAGGCACTTTAAGAGGGGGGCGGTGAACGAGGTCCGATACAGCCTCCCTTCATAGAGTACGTAGTGGGCGGACTTCATAACAAGTCGCCGAGCTTGATCTTCGTCTTCAGGGAGGATCCCTTCGGCGAGGTAGGCGACAAGCGGGTCCATCCAAGATGGCTCCGGATCAATCGCCATCACCGCTCCAGCCTCGCCGATGCTCGGGGCATCCAGGGTCTCCAGGTAGATCGCCCTCGACAAGTTGTGCGCGTCTGCGCCCACTAAGCGGGACAACCTGTCGGCCCTGGCATTTTCACTTCTTGGGACCTGCTGGATGTCGACACTGCCGAGGTCGGGAATGAGTGCTTGCACCTTCCGGACGTAATTCTGCATGGTCGGGTTCCGGGCCTCGAACTCCCCACGGACCTGCCCGACCACCAGCTGGGAGTCGGTAAAGACCTTCAGGCGCCGGATGCCGAGCTCCTTGGTGAGTTTGAGTCCCGTGACTAGGGCCTCGTACTCCGCCTCGTTGTTGGTCACTGGAAATCCGAACCTCAAGGCATACTCGGCTATCACTCCATCTGGACTGGTAAGGACCAGCCCGGCCCCTCCACCTTCGGGGTTCGACGACCCATCGATGTGAAGCGTCCAAATCGGGAGGTCGAGGCTGGGTGTTTCCGGCGACCTAGGTTCCGCCTCCTGCACCGTGCACTCAGCGAGGAAATCCGCGAGCGCCTGGGCCTTGATGGCGGGTCGGGGCTGGTAGCGGATGTCGAACTCACCAAGTTCTATTGCCCACTTCACCAGCCGTCCCGCATTCTCTGGATTGCTGAGGATCTGCCGCAGCGGTTGATCGGTCAAGAGGGTGACAGAATGGGCCTGGAAATAGGGGCGAAGCCTCCTGGTCGCGGTCAGCAGCGCGAAGGCGATCTTTTCAGCCTTCGTATACCGCGTCTCGGCATCCCGTAGGACCCGGCTGATGTAGTACACAGGCTTCTGGAGCTTTGCCTCTTTCCGAACCAGTACCGCACTGACTGCGGTTGGGGAGACCGCCAGATAGAGGTAGAGCATCTCCCCTTCTTGCGGCTTGGACAGCAGGGGAGGAGACGCCAAGTATTCCTTGAGCTGGTCGAATGCTGCTTGACATTCGGCCGTCCAGAGGAAGTCTTTCGGGCATTTCAACACCTTGAAGAAAGGTTGGCAGCGTTCGGCCGATTTTGCCACAAATCGTCCGAGCGCGGCGACCCTCCCAGCGAGCTCCTGAACCTCCTTCACTTTGGTCGGAGGGGACATATCTTGGATGGCCTTGATTTTGTCCGGGTTGGCTTCGATCCCCCGCTGGTTGACAATGAAACCGAGGAACCTCCCGGCCGAAGCGCCAAAGGCGCACTTCGCTGGGTTCAGCTTCATGTGAAACTTCCGCAAGGTGGCGAAAGTCTCCTCCAGATCCGCGATGTGCTGGTCTGCATGGCGGCTCTTCACCAGCATATCGTTCACGTACACCTCCATGTTCCGGCCGATTTGCTCTTTGAAGACTTTGTTGACGAGGCGCTGGTAAGTGGCGCCAGCATTCTTCAGACCGAAGGGCATTACCTTGTAACAGTACAGCCCCCGGTCTGTTATAAAGGCAGTTTTCTCCTCGTCCTGTGGAGCCATCATTATCTGGTTGTAGCCGGAGAAGGCGTCCATGAAAGACAGCAGCTGATATCCGGAAGTTGCGTCGACCAGTTGGTCTATCCGCGGAAGCGGAAAGCTATCCTTGGGGCATGCCTTGTTCAGGTCGGTGTAGTCGACGCACATCCTCCACTTTCCGCTCGCCTTCCGGACAAGTACGACATTTGCCAGCCATTCGGGGTAGCTGACCTCCCTTATGAATCCTGCCTCCAAGAGTTTGTCTACCTCCTGGTCGACCACTTGGATCCGATCCGGGGCACAGTGTCTCTTCTTCTGTTTTACCGGTCGGTGGGTCGGGTCGACGTTGAGGGCGTGAGAAATGACCTCCGGGTCGATCCCAGGTACATCGGCCGCCGACCAGGCAAACACATCGACATTGGCTCGGAGGAATTCCACCAACCGGGCCCGAGCTCCCAGGTCGAGATTGACGCCGACCCGGATCGTCCTGTCCGGGCGACCTTCCTCGAGGGGAACTTCGATCACACCCTCGGCCGGCTCCCCGTGCCGCAAGGCCACCTCGTCTCTGGCGTCGAGGGGCTCGACGCTTAAGGCTTCTACGGGCTTCTTCCCTTTGAGAGTTGCTAGGAAACATTGCCTTGCGGTCGGTTGGTCACCTCGGACCTCTCCAATCCCGGCCGCCGTGGGGAACCGCATGAGCAAGTGGTACGTAGAGACCACCGCGCGAAGGGCGTTCAGTCCGGGTCGTCCGAGGATAGCGTTGTAGGCCGAGGGAACACGGACGACCAAGAACCCGAGCCGCACCGTGGCTTCTGCGGGTGCAACGCCCGCAGTCACAGGCAGCTCAACGACACCTTCGGCCGAGATAGCGTCACCAGTGAATCCTATGAGGGGGGTGGATGTTTTGTGCAACAATTGTCTGGACAAGCTCATCTTTTGGAAGGCCTCGTAAAACAAAATATCAGCTGAGCTTCCACTATCCACAAGAACACGCCTTACATCATAGTTTGCCATAGTGAGGGAGATCACCATGGCGTCATCGTGGGGGGTCTGAACCCCCTTTACATCTTCATCACAAAAAGTGATTACATTACCGACCCTCTGCCTCTTTGCGACGGCTGCCCCTGACGCTTCAGTCGAGCCCCCTGCGTTCCTCTCGGGCCGGGGGCAGCCCCCAGTGATAGTGTGGATCACGCCCGCGACGGGTCGATTCTGCTCCCGAGGCTCCTGAGGGGCCGGATCGGCCGGACGCGGGTCTGCGGGGGGACGTCGGTCGTTCACATATCGACCGAGACGCCCTCGGCGGATGAGAGCCTCGATCTCGTCCCGAAGCTGGAAGCAGTCTTCGGTGTCGTGGCCGTGGTCCCGGTGGTACTCACAGTACGCCCGAGAGGGCCTCCTCCCAGGAATCTTCTTCATCTGTCTCGGGACCGGGAGGTCCTCCTGCCCCTTGATTTCCATGAGGATCTGGGCCCGGGGAGTCAGGAGAGGAGTGTACCGGTTGAAACGTCGGGGCGGAGAACGAGGGCGTAGGGCGCCGTGGTTCCTCGCCGGCGACAGGCTCCTGCGCCGACGTTGAGGCGTCGGGCTCCTCCTCTGGCGTGCCTCTTTTCGCCTTTTCTTCCCGAGCTTTGGAGGGATCTCGGCGGCCTCCTTGCTCCGGTGGGCGGCCGCCTCCTCGGCGTCCGCATACTGGTTCGCCCGGGACAACAGCTCCGGGAAGCTCCGCGGCAGGCGTTTGTCCAGGGAGAAGGTGAGTCTGCCCTTTCGGAAGCCACGCTTCAAGGCTGAAAGAGCCACTTCCTGGCTCAGGTTCCGGACTTCCAGCGTAGCCTTGTTAAAGCGGGTAAGATAATCCCGCAAGCTTTCTCCCTCGTTTTGCCGGACATCAAAGAGGGAGTCGGAGACCAGTCGCCGCCGGCTACTGACGGCGAAATGGGTGATGAAGAGGCGAGTAAACTGGTCGAAGGACTGGATTGAGTTAGTCTCCAAGCCGGCGAACCACGCCCTTGCCGGGCCATGGAGGGTCGCCGGGAAGGCCTTGCAGAGGAGAGGATCTGATGCTCCGTGGAGGAGCATAAGGGTCCTGAAACTCTCGACGTGATCCCGCGGGTCCGCCGCCCCGTCATAGGGCTCGATCGCCGGCATTTTAAACCCCGGCGGATTCGGGGTCCGCAGGATCCTCGAGGCAAGCGCCGGCTGGGAGGAGATCTCCAAGTCGGCGAAGGGATCTTTGGAGTGGCCCTTCAGGACCTGGAGTTGTCGGTGGAGATCGTCCACCCGCCGGTCCAGGGAGCGCGACCGATGGGTGGGAGACAAGGTGCACCGAGAGGGGGACCGACTGGAGCGCGGGTTCCTTGAGGACTGGGGGGTCTGGGAACGCGCCCGGGCCCGCCTCTCGTACCCCGCGCAGCTCCGATGGGAAGGTCCCGGCAGAATGGACCGTGCTCGAGAATCTTCCTCGCGCCGGCGCTCCTCCCCATGGGAGAGGAAGGAGCACGGGTTGAGGTGGACAGGTGAGCGCTCAGGGAGCAGCGGCTCCTGGGCCCGCTGCGGCGCTCGAGACATCACACCCTGCAGGTTCTGCACTGCCTCCGCGAGGGTGCGAACCTGCTGGGCTAACTGGTCGAACTGAGCGGCTTCGACCATCTGAATAGGGGGTGGAACGGTGGAGTGTTGCTGAGAATGTGTTGGAGACGCAGCGGCCTCCCGGCCGGAGGCGCGAGAGGCCCCGCGACCGGAGGCATTGGAAGCTCCACGACCACCTCGCCGTGCCATTACGATCGCTCTGAGATTCGGGCCCTCCCTCTAGCGCCAACTGTTGCTGGTGGTCCAAACCGAGAACGATTGGCACAGCGGTGTGAATGGGGTTCCGTTTGGGTTGCCTTGGTTGGTGTTGATTGCGCTCCACTTTCCACCGGGAAACCTGTAAGCAAGCCTCGCACCACCACTGGGGTAGTGGGGGCCCTCCGACGATCAAGTCAGAGGAGATTGGAGGAGAAGGAAAGATAATAGTAGCAAGTAGGAGAATGCTCTGGAAGTTCTTGCTTACCCTCCCCCTTCTCCCCCCAGCCGCATATATACCAGGCTGGGGGGTCCTTTTGGGGGGTTGGTCATCGTGTAGCACGATGGAGCTGCCACTGACATGGCCGTTACAGGGCGTCGTGGGGCAGCGCTGGGTACGGCCATGACAGGGCGTAGTGGAGCTCCGCTTTGTACGGCTGTTACAGGGGATCGTGGAGCAGCGCCGGATACGACCGTTGCTGGGTGTAGTGGAGCAGAGGGCCGCGGCGTGCCTCTGGGGAATAGCCTGTCGTTGTCGAGAGATGTCCGACTCGGGGTCGGGCTGCGGAGACGAAGATGTCCGACTCGGGGTCGGATTGCTGGATCAAGGGGCAGCCGACTCGGGGTCGGGCTGCGGAGACGAAGATGTCCGACTCGGGGTCGGATTGCTGGATCAAGGGGCTGCCGTAGTCTTCCTGGGCGCGCGTGCCGGTCACGTGGGGCATGGTGGCTAAGTTCCCCGTAACAATATATATAACAGATTTTTCATAATTTGCTTGGCCATATTTTTCAAATTTCATAACATAGCACGTAATATATTTTAAAATAATTACTATCATAGCATTAATATGCCCGATCCATTTAACTAAGTGTAAAACATATATTATAATTAAATTTAATTAACTATTTATTATTTTATTAAAAAAATGAAAAATACACTTTGAAGCATTAGGTTACGTACCTCTTATCACTTCAAAATCCCACTCCAGTTAGACGGGTTAGATTCGCCTGCTTTAATATTATTAAAATATAATTAACTTTTATTAATATCTTAAAAGCAAAGCAAAGTCAAAATTAAAATACTATTGCGGATACAGCCTCATGCCCAAATCAGATTGGTCATGTGGCAGTGCATAACTACTTGGGTCGATCTGAATAAGATGAACTGAACTGGTCAAGCGAAGATTAATAGTAGCCAAATTTTAAAAGATCTGGCTAGGATTGAAGTAATGGGTTGGTCTTCCGTCCGAGTATCGGGGCGGTTCAAGATCCCCACACTGGATCAACTTAGATTTGAGTAATAAAGAAAGCAAGGCTTACAATAGGATCCCTGAGCCTGTCTAGAGATAGAAAGTGAGAGAAAGGAGAGAGAATCTCGACTTGTGTTCAACCAGGGGTCTAGGTTTGGTCCGTCGATGGCACCACCATCCTGGATCACCAATGTATGTGGTCCACAAGTCAAGTAGAGAGAGAAAAAGAAGTGGATTTTTTTTAAATTAATTACAATTAGGGGAAAAATGGAAAGAAAAATATAAGAAATAAGAAGAAGAAGAACGGAGGGAGGAAGAGAGGGAAGAGAAGGCTCGGGGTGGGTTTCGGGGATCCGGTGCCAGGTATGGTGGAGCCGGTGGCGGCGGCGGCCTCGGCAATCTCGGTGATGGCCAAGGACCACACTCGCAGCCATAGATGGTGGTGATCTCTGAACAGGTCGAATCAAGGCCCCATTATGGATTTAAAACTAAAGAAGTAGGCTCGACTTGAAGGAAGAAGAGGAAAGGAGGAAGGGAGCTCACCGGCAATGGCGATGGTGGATCTCTACCGACTATGATGGTGGATTCCAATGGATCCCGTCGAGATAGGTCTCGAAAAAGAGCAACAAAGTAACAGAGAAAAATAGAGAGGGGAGGAGGGAGCTTCGGGCACTGGTGCTTGGCCAAAGTGGCACGCCGACCACCGGAGAAGAGAAAGGAAAAGGGAGGAAGCAGGGAGGGTCTCGGTGGTGATCTGTCGCAAGGGATGAAGGGATTTAAAAGCTTTCGGATTAACATGGCTTAACAGTGGATGAGGCCGGCCATTCGCCAGTCACACCAGCCCCAAACGGTCGTCGGTCATTCGAACCAGCCCCAGGAAGCTCGCGGCAACGACCTTATCCCCCAGCGGTGGATGCTCAGGCGAGGGATTGCGATCCTCTGATTCCCCAATATGGGCTAATTTGGGCTAGTTATAACAATACATGGCGATGTCCGGGGCGGTAGCGATGCGGATCCCATGGACGGAGGCAGAGGCGTCAGAAATGCTAAAGGCGATGGAGGTCCTTATCGCCGAGAAGCAATCAAAGATGAAGGTCACATGGTCATTTGATTAGAACATCAAGATGCTGAGAGAGATCATCGATCTCCTCCACGACGACATGTGCATGTCATTTAACTAGTCGAAAACAGCCCATGAGCGCCTCGACCTCGTTCGCCCGCTCCCCATTTCCTAGCCAGCCTTCAAGTCCCTTAGTAACACCTTTGAGGAAGAGGGCGACAAAAGAGCAAGAGGTAGGGAGATGGAGAGGGCAATTCAGTCGAGGTGGGAAGCGGGGGAGAGATAGCGGCGCGGCATATCTCAATGATGCAAATACTGTCGGAATCAGGTAACTATAGTGGCGACACTGCCGATGGGATCCATCAGCGACGGCAGCGAGGGGCCTCTCTCTCATTCTTCTCTCCTCTAATCTCGTCCCCTAAATAGCAAGCAGAAGAAAGTCAACAATGGGAGTTATGGTTTCAACCCAATTAGCTTTCGCGCCGAGCTTGGGACCAAGGTCGGCTCAGGCCGACATTTTGAAAAAATAAATCTTCGGGCCTTCATGCCTGATCCCAGCCCGAAGCCCCAAAAATTTCGACTTGGGTTGAGGCTAGGGAGTAGATTGACCCGATCTGATCCAACCTGTATCCCGCAAGCTAAGTGGACCAAACTTTATTATTATTATTTTTTAGTTTACACAACCAAACCAATTTGACCTCAGCCGAGCATGATCTGCATCCAACGTGTCCAACTTATTTGGTTCAGACAATTTGTTGGGGGGAATAAAGTTTCCCCCCAAATGACATAAATGCCCCTAAGAAGCCGTACAACCTCCGACCCCGGACAGCCGAAGTCAGCGTCCGACCTCGGAACGCTCGGCCACAAGACGACCGACCCCGAAACCTCCGACCTAAGAGAAACCCCGATGTCCGAGGACCGTACTCTAACACCCCTCCGGCATTTATTGCGCATGGCCGCTGTAATCTTCCGGCACACTCAACAATAAATGCGGATCTCCGGCTTACTCCACCATTAATGCGGATCTCCGGCTTACTCCACCATTAATGCGGATCTCCGACTTACTCCACAATAAATGCGCATGGCTCCTGACATCTACGGATCCCCAGCTCTCCACGGCAAATCGACCCAGCAGGGTCTAGTCGACTATGATAAGTCTCTGATCTCGGCCATACCGCCGACATCAGTGCAATGATTCGCCTGACCGAGCGCCGACCTGAACAACATGCCAAGCCGTACTACGGCCTCGCCCTGTTACATCACAGGTAAACCGACCCCCGCATATAAAAGGGAGCCTTGGCCTCTCAAGAGGGAATTGGAACATTCATACACCCAAAAATCACTGTTTATCTCCTTCTCCCCACTATTTGCCCCCTCCCTGACTTGAGCGTCGGAGGGCCGGCGCCGGAGAACCCGGCCACCGGTTCGTGTGCAGGCACCCGGACGGAGGACGCCGCCAGCCAACGGATCGCCGCCCCGCTGCGAGGACCTGCTGTTCCTTCTCTCCGACCGCCCCGGACGGAGGACGCCGCCCGCCGACAGACCGCCGCCCCGCCGTGAGGACTAACAGTCGCTCCCTCTCCTCGACCGAAGATTGCCCCCGGGTCCAATTTCCAGCAACAGTTGGCGCTAGAGGAAGGGCCCGAGTAGCAGTCATGAAGTTGAGAAGTAAGGGAGCCTCTAACGTCTCCCGGCGTCCCCCGCAAAGTCCTGGACACTCCGTCCAGAATTCTCCAACTCCGGCTGACCCAGCTCCTCAGGTCCAGCCGGAACAGTTCAATGCCCTGGTACAGCAAGTCCAGGCCCTGGCCGCCGCCGTTCAGGGCCTGCGGCGCGTGGAGGCTTTACCGGCACTTTCCCCGCAGGCCCCGCCGGAGTGTCTCCCCAACGGCCCGGTTCTCCCCAGCCAAAATTTGCATGGCTCCTCCAGAGCCAACAATAGAGAACGAGCTTCTCCCCGGAGAGAGTTACCGGGAGAAGGTTTCGACCGGAGACCCCAACTTTCTGAGGCGGAGTCAGCCCCGGATCACCGTGAGCTGGCGCAAACCACAGCGACAATCCCACGGGTGGGGGAGCTCGACCGAAAAGTCGAGCATCTGGAGCGCCAGATTGCGGCACTCCACAGCAAGAAGGCAAGACAGGAAGGGGACTTTGAGTTCACTACCAAGTCCCCCTTCTCCCGCCAGATCGAGGACGAGCCAGTTCCCGCGAGGTTCAAAATGCCTCAGGTGGAGCCCTACAGCGGAATCACCGACCCCCTCGACCACTTGGAGAGTTATCGGGCCCTCATGGCCCTACAAGGGTCCTCGGAGGCCATACTCTGCAAGGCCTTCCCAGCAACCCTCCGAGGGACCGCTCGGCTTTGGTTCTCTGGTCTGAAGCCGAACACGGTGTCCTCTTTTGAGCAGCTCGGCAGGCAGTTCGCCACCAACTTTGCTGCCAGCCGGCGCCAGCGACGGACATCAGACTCCCTCCTAGACATCAAGCAGAAGGAGGGGGAGTCCCTCAAAGAGTACCTGGACCGCTTTACCGCCGCCACATGGGAGGTTCGCGAGCTAGACCAGTCGATAGCCATGTCGGCTCTGAAGACTGGGGTCCGCTCCTACCGATTCCTCTTCTCCATCGAGAAGAGCTTTCCGGCCGACTTCACCGAAATGCTGGCCCGAGCCCGGAAGTACGCCAAGGCCGAGGAGGCAGTCGCCTCCAGGCGGGGGGCAATCGAGCCCACCTCGAAGAAGCGGAAGAAGCGCCGCGAGGAGCGCGGTCGACAAAGGAGCCGGTCTCCCCGCCGAGAGAAGAATCTCCCCAGACTGAGGAGCCCGCCCCGTCAGCAGGGGCGACCTCAGCAGAGGACACCTCCTCGTCCGAGGTCTCCACCACGGCCCCGGACGTACCAGGCGAGGTACGAGAACTATACACCCGTCAATGCTCCTCGGGCCGAGATCCTGATGGAAATTGAGGGTCGGGACTTCTTCCGACCCCCGCCTCCTATGCGAGACACGGGATTTCCCCGAAATTCCAGGAAGTACTGCCGCTTCCACCGAGATCGCGGGCACGACACGGAGGACTGCTTCCAACTCCGGGACGAGATAGAAGCGCTCATCAGACGGGGAGTACTCAACCGGTTCGTGAGGAACTGACATGAGGAAAGGAGGCCGGCGGAGAATATCGCACCAACCGAAAATCCTGGCGGCAACAGGCCTATCGCCGGCACCATCAACATGATTGGGCGGACCTCGGCAGGAACAGCCGCCCAGGGAGCACCCCCGAAGCGCCCACGCACTGATGAAGTCATCTCGTTCTCGGACGAGGACTTAGAAGGGGTCGAGACCCCTCACGATGACGCTGTGGTCATCTCAATGATTGTAAATAGGTTTGATGTAAAGCGTGTCCTAGTTGACAATGGAAGCTCAGCCAACATTTTGTACTACCATGCCTACCAAAAAATGGGGTTGACAGAAGGACACCTCCGGAGAATCAATGCCCCGCTGGTCGGGTTTACCGAAATGCGGTCCCGGTTGAAGGTGAGGCTAGCTTCCTTGTCACAGTTGGCCTCGCCCCCCGGGAGAGCACTGTGAGGATGGACTTCCTGGTGGTCCGTCTGCCCTCGGTCTACAACGCCATCCTTGGGCGCCCAGGGTTAAACGCCCTTCGAGCCGTGGTTTCAACTCGCCATTTGCTCATGCGGTTCCCCACCGGCCAAGGAGTGGGCGAGGTCCGCGGAGACCAACTGGTCGCCAAGCAATGCTACATGGCGGCCCACACAGTAAAGCAACCAGCCGAGGCACCAGACCGCCCGATGGGCCCTTCACTGCCCATAGAAACCCTCGATGCGAGGGACACTCTCTGGAAGAAGCAAGTAGAGCCCGGTGAGCTCCTTATTCAAATCCCACTACAAGAAAATTTTCCCGAGCTAACCGTGCAGGTTGGCTCCGGCCTCGGCGCCCATGAGAGGAATCGCCTCGTCAGCTTCCTGCGGGACAACGCTGACGTCTTCGCCTGGTCGCCCGCGGACGTGCCAGGAATTGACCCCGAGGTCATGGTCCACCGACTCCAGGTGAGGCCAACCAGCAGGCCTGTAAAGCAGAAGAAAAGAGGCTCCACCCCTGAGCGACAACGAGCTGCGGCCGAGGAGGTGGACAAACTCCTCGGAGCCGGCTTCATCCGGGAGGTCTCCTACCCGGATTGGCTCGCCAACGTAGTCCTCGTAAAGAAGGCCAACGGAAAATGGCGTATGTGCGTGGACTACACCGACCTGAACAAGGCCTGCCCAAAAGACAGCTTCCCTCTCCCGAGCATCGACCAGCTCGTCGACTCCACTTCAGGACACCAACTGCTAACTTTTATGGACGCCTTTTCAGGATACAACCAAATCCGAATGGCGCCAGAAGACGAGGAGAAGACGGCCTTCATCACCGACAAGGGCACCTACTGCTACAAGGTGATGCCCTTTGGCCTGAAAAACGCTGGGGCCACCTATCAGAGACTGGTCAGCCAAATCTTTAAAGACCAGATCGGCCGGAACATGGAAGTCTATGTGGACGACATGCTGGTAAAGAGCCAAGCGGCGGAACACCACATAGCCGATCTCAACGAGACATTCGCCAAGCTCAGAAAATACCAAATGAAACTCAATCCGGCGAAGTGCGCGTTCGGGGTCACCTCGGGCAAGTTCCTGGGTTTCATAGTGACCCAACGCGGAATTGAAGCCAACCCGGAGAAAATCCGGGCACTGCAAGAGATGTCGCCTCCAAAGATAGTTAAGGAGGTGCAGCGGCTCGCGGGGCGGGTAGCCGCCCTGGGAAGGTTTGTTTCTCGATCAGCCGAGCGTTGCCTCCCCTTCTTCAAGAGCCTCAAACGGCCGAAAGACTTCCGGTGGACAGAAGAATGCCAGCAAGCCTTTGAAGAGCTTCGGAGCCTTCTGGCCTCTCCCCCGCTGCTCACCAAGCCCCAGAAGGGCGAAATTCTTTACTTATATCTGGCCGTCTCCCCAGCTGCAGTAAGCTCGGTCCTCGTCCGGGAAGAAGACAAGCTCCAAAAGCCGGTCTATTACACCAGCCGGGTTCTCAGGGATGCTGAGACCCGATATTCTAAACTTGAGAAGACCATCTTCGCTCTCATCATCTCGGCTCGGAGACTCAGGCCTTACTTCCAAGCCCACACGATAGCTATATTAACCGACCAGCCTATGAAGCAGATATTGCAGAGGTTGGATCGTGCGGGGAGGATCGCCAAATGGGCGGTCGAGCTCGGGGAATTCGACCTAGAATATCGGCCCAGGCCGGCTATCAAAGCTCAGATACTCGCCGACTTCATCGTGGAGTGCACCCTTCCGGACGACCCCGAGCCGCCATCTGAGTCCGTGGAGGAGACCCCGAAGTAGCCATGGGTCCTGCACTCGGATGGGTCTTCGACCCCGGGGGGCAGCGGGGCCGAACTTATCCTCACCAGTCCAGATGGAGTGGTGGCCGAGCAAGCTCTGCGCCTCGAGTTCCCGGCCTCGAACAATGAGGCCGAGTATGAGGCTCTCATCGCCGGGCTCAAGCTGGCGAAAGAACTAAAAGTGGGAGACCTGACGGCCTTCAGCGACTCCCAGCTGGTGGTGAACCAGGTCCAAGGAGATTTTGAAGCTAAAGAGCCATCCATGCAAAAGTATCTCCAAAAGGTGCGGGAACTCACATCTGCCCTGAATTCTTTCAATATTCAGTATATTCCCAGAGCGGAAAACCTCAGGGCAGACCAGCTATCCAAACTGGCCACCTCCCGCATGAGCGAGCTTCCCAAGGGAAAAGCGCTCGAGTATCTTCGGGTCCCCAGCACGGAGGAACCCGAGCCCACTATGTGCGTCGACTCCGAGCCAAGCTGGATCGACGGGCTCGTCTGCTATCTTCAGGACGGAACTCTACCTCATGACGAGACGGAGGCTCGCCGAATCAAGCGCCAGGCTCCCCGGTATGTCTTGTACGAGAATAAACTCTATCGACGATCATTTACTTCTCCCCTTCTCAGATGCCTCCGCCCCTCCGAGGCGGACTACGCCCTCCGAGAGGTCCATGAAGGGATCTGCGGAAATCACCTGGGGGGTCGAGCCTTGGCCCATAAGATCCTGCGGCAGGGATACTACTGGCCCACACTCCAGAAGGACGCAACAGATTTCGTCCGCAAGTGCGATCGGTGCCAACGAAACGCCAATATCCAGCGCCGACCTTCAGCTCTGCTGACCTCCATCATCGCCCCCTGGCCGTTTGCCCAATGGGGGATCGACATCCTGGGGCCCTTTTTCCTGGCCACCGGACAGAGAAAGTTCCTGGTCGTCTCCATCGACTACTTCACCAAATGGGTCGAGGCCGAACCTATTGCCCGGATCACCGAGCAAAAGATGCGGGACTTCGTGTGGAAGTCTATAATCTGCCGATTCGGACTACTCCGTATCCTTATATCTGACAATTTGACAATGTTCATTTCAGGGAGTTTTGCTCTGAGCTCGGCATTGATCATCGCTTCACCTCGGTTGCCCATCCCCAGACAAACGGGAAAACTGAGGTAACTAACCGAACTATTTTGCAGGGACTCAAAGCTAGGCTTGATCGGTCCAAAGGACAGTGGGTCGAGGACTTGTACAATGTCCTTTGGGCGTACCGGACCACGTTCCGACTGCCCACGGGAGAGACCCCCTTCAACCTAGCATACGGCACTGAGGCCGTCATCCCATTGGAGATCGGCTTGCCTTCTCCGAGGGTGGAGCATTACGACCCCGATACCAATTCCTCCCAGCTCAGGAGCAATTTGAACCTCGTCGAAGAGACAAGAGAGGTCGCCCGGGTGCGTATGGCGAGATATCAACAGCGAACGGCCCAATACTACAACTCCAGAGTTAAGCCCAAGCTCTTCAAAGTAGGGGACCTCGTCCTCAGGAAAGCCGAGGCTTCTCAACCAACCGAGCAAGGAAAGCTCGCCCCAAACTGGGAAGGACCGTATCAAATCGCCCGGGTACAACGGCCAGGGGCGTACAAATTGAAGTCCCTGGAAGGGACTCTGATCCCACGAAGCTGGAACTCCGAGAATTTACGAATGTACTACCAGTGAAACCCCAAGGGGTTCAAGATAATCAGGATAATGGACTCAGCTCCTTTTTCTGCAAATATTTCTCTCATTTTGATGACTGTAATCCTCTTCTAATATTGGGGCTTCTGTGATCCTCAGATTCCCCGGCCAAAATCGGGATGCCTCGAGGCTCGACCGTAGAGTCCCAAACTCCCTCGACCTCGGGAAGAATCGCAGGACGGTGAAACGTCGACTGGTGCAAGATTCCTCGACTAAGGTCGAGATGCCCCAAGTGTCGACAGTGCGTGCCCAGACCCCTCGACACTTCGGAAAGACGGGGTAGTACCTTCGCAGTCTCCCGTGGCGCTCAACACCAACAACGGGGTAGTACCTTCGCGGCCCCCCGTAGCGCCTCCTCGACTAAGGTCGGGATGCCCCGAGGGTCGACCGTAGAGAACCAGACTCCCTCGACCTCGGGAAGGCGCCGTGAGGGGTGGAAAGGGTGGCTCCACCCGGGGCGCCACAAAGTGGACCCCCGGGAGCGGTCGACGATCCCCGATCCCCGAAGCGAGCGATCCCTCGACTAAGGTCGGGATGCCCCGAGGGTCGACCGTAGAGAACCAGACTCCCTCGACCTCGGGAAGCGTCGCCGGTCGGTAGAGCGTGCCCAGACCAGCCGACCTGACGAACGATCCCTCGACTAAGGTCGGGATGCCCCGAGGGTCGACCGTAGAGAACCAGACTCCCTCGACCTCGGGAAGGCGCCGTGAGGGGTGGAAAGGGTGGCTCCACCCGGGGCGCCACAAAGTGGACCCCCGGGAGCGGTCGACGATCCCCGATCCCCGAAGCGAGCGATCCCTCGACTAAGGTCGGGATGCCCCGAGGGTCGACCGTAGAGAACCGGACTCCCTCGACCTCGGGAAGCGTCGCCGGTCGGTAGAGCGTGCCCAGACCAGCCGACCTGACGAACGATCCCTCGACTAAGGTCGGGATGCCCCGAGGGTCGACCGTAGAGAACCAGACTCCCTCGACCTCGGAAAGGCGCCATGAGGGGTGGAAAGGCTGGCTCCACCCGGGGCGCCACAAAGTGGACCCCCGGGAGCGGTCGACGATCCCCGATCCCCGAAGCGAGCGATCCCTCGACTAAGGTCGGGATGCCCCGAGGGTCGACCGTAGAGAACCAGACTCCCTCGACCTCGGGAAGCGTTGCCGGTCGGTAGAGCGTGCCCAGACCAGCCGACCTGACGAACGATCCCTCGACTAGGGTCGGGATGCCCCGAGGGTCGACCGTAGAGAACCAGACTCCCTCGACCTCGGGAAGGCGCCGTGAGGGGTGGAAAGGGTGGCTCCACCCGGGGCGCCACAAAGTGGACCCCCGGGAGCGGTCGACGATCCCCGATCCCCGAAGCGAGCGATCCCTCGACTAAGGTCGGGATGCCCCGAGGGTCGACCGTAGAGAACCGGACTCCCTCGACTTCGGGAAGCGTCGCCGGTCGGTAGAGCGTGCCCAGACCAGCCGACCTGACGAACGATCCCTCGACTAAGGTCGGGATGCCCCGAGGGTCGACCGTAAAGAACCAGACTCCCTCGACCTCGGGAAGGCGCCATGAGGGGTGGAAAGGGTGGCTCCACCCGGGGCGCCGCAAAGTGGACCCCCGGGAGCGGTCGACGATCCCCGATCCCCGAAGCGAACGATCCCTCGACTAAGGTCGGGATGCCCCGAGGGTCGACCGTAGCGAACCAGACTCCCTCGATCTCGGGAAGCGCCGCCGGTCGGTAGAGCGTGCCCAGACCAGCCGACCTGACGAACGATCCCTCGACTAAGGTCGGGATGCCCCGAGGGTCGACCGTAGAGAACCAGACTCCCTCGACCTCGGAAGGTATCACAGGTCAGCAAAGCGTCCACGAACCCGCCGACCTGACGTGAGATCCCTCGACCAAGGTTGAGGCGCTCCGAGGTCCGACCATAGGGTCTTAAGCCCCCTCGATCTCAAAAAGGGCTACAAATCAACAGAGCCTCCCCAGATCCTCTCAACTCCGGCAGGAGTCGCCGGGTCCATGGGAAGCCCGAGCCCCTTTTACAAGTCAAAAATGACTCCGGAGGTCGACGAGGAAGGGAAGCGACCTACTCCACCATGCGAAGCATGACCCCGAGAATGCAAGAGGTACACCCAACTAGACGCCCTCCTTGTCAAATTTTATCTACATATTGCCGAGCGGGATCTCGTCCAATGTTGGAGTCTTATTTTGCCCCAAAGCCGGGCTTCTTCGCTGGGTCGGCTTAAGACCGACCTCCCAACTTCATTATGCCTGCTCTGTTCGTCAAGTCTCCGCAATCCGTACTAAGGCTTCATAAAGTAGGGCCCAACTCGGCTCTTCTAAGTAAACTCCGACGTCCAGCTGAGAAAGTGGTCCCGGCCACGAATGTACCAGCCAAGCACAGGTACCAAGGCAATCTTTGGGAATCCCAGCCTTGTTCACCGAAATCTCGGCAGGGTCCGAGAACGATAACTATGAAAACCTTCGGCAATAACTTGTTTATTAGCCCGCGCTCCCTATGAGAGGTTCGGAGTTGAGTTCGGAAACCCGACTAAACTCCCCGAATAGCGGCACGAATAGACCTATTCCGGTCCCACTTGAAGGGCTAAGGCCCGACCTCGGTGCCTTAAGATTTTCCTAAAGGCCAAACGTGGCAACTCCCACGACTCTAAGATCCGAGTTATAGGACTTAGAGAAATTTTCTAGAAACCTAAGCTCAGAGCTCTCTTTGGTCGAGACGACTGGAATCCGAGAAGGCTAAGATATAGCCAGGAAAAAGGGCAGCTTCGTTAAGCAGCCCAAAGATTAAAATGTGAAGTTAGAGGTCGTCGAGGCGGTTAGCTAAGGTTCTAGCCTCATCCACGACAACAGAGGGAAAGATGAACACAGAATGACAAAAACATTTCTTCATTAACAAAGGGCCGGAAGGCCAATTACAAAATTGGAAGTCGGCCACTCAAGGGCCGACCCCGGATACAATGAAAAAGAAAAGAAAAATATGCTAAGTCCTAAGCGGCGGAAGCCACATCCGGGGGGTCATCCGGCACATTGATGACCTCATGATCTTCCTCCGGAACAGGCTCGGGGCCGGGAGCAGGAGCTTCGGGCGCCGCCTCCGGGACAGCGTCGATCTCGGCCGCCGGAGCCGCCTCCATGACACCGTCCGCCTCAACTACCCCCGTCGAAGGCTCGGCGGGGTCCTGCTCGTATATTCCCGCCTCGGACGTCAGGATGGCAGGAAGGGCTTGCACGTCGGACCCCCAGCCCCGGTCCTCCCTCGGACGGACCGTCGAGAAGTCGTACTGAGGGCAGTACCGGTGCACCTGCTCCCGGAAGTTCTCGAAGCCTCGAAGGAAACCGTCGACCGTCTCCTCCTCCAACATGTCGCGGAACTCTTGCGACTCTTTGAAGAGTTCCACAGCATGCTCGGCTCGTTCGAGGGCCCTCCTCTCCCGGGCCTCAAGTTGCCCGAGTCGGAGGCGGAAGACCCCCTCCTCATACTCGAGGGCCGCGACCCTGGCCTGGACCTCCCCTAAGCGCGCCTCCGTGCCGCGCATGGTTGCCCTGGTCAGGGCATGAGCCGCCTTCTCCTCCTCGAGCGCCCCCACCATGGCAAGGCGCTCAGCCTCGGTGGCTGTCCACCGAGCCTCGGCCGCGGCCAACGCCGCCTCCAGCTCGGCGACTCTTTTCTTGGCCGGCTCCAGTTGCTGGCCGAGCTGTTGAACTTCTTCCCGATACCCATGGGCGATGAACGCCATGGTGTCGAGCTCGAGAATATGCTGAAAAGAAAGAAACGAGGGTATTGTGAGTTGAAAAGCACATATGTACGCTAAAAACTCGGGAAAATTAAGAAGGAAGCTTACACGGGCGGTGTTGCAGTAAGCACTGCCGACGACTTCCTCCAGCGAAATACCCCGGAACACGGCCCGGTCCGCTGGAAGCACCGCACGCCGCAACATGGAGCGTGCGACCTCGGCATCTTGAAAGGCCGAGCGCTCCTCGGGAATAGAAGAGTCCGGCTCGACCGACTCTTCTCGGAAAGCCCGGGAAGAGCTCGGCACGATCGAACCCGAGGTCCCGGAGCCGCTTGCCTTGGTGCCTCGGGTAAGCCCGGGTCCTGGCTGCTGCGGCCGGACCACGGACGGCTCCCCCCGCTGGGCAAGGGGGGTAGGGCAAGGAGGGGCCGACGGGCCCGCATCACCAACAACCCGCTCCCGCCTCGGGTCGGCTGCAGGGGCCCCCGCCTCGGGGCCACTCGTCCCGGCCGACGAAGAAGCACCGTCCGTCCTCGCCCTCTTCCGAGGCTGGGGCGCAGCACCCCCGGCCTCGGCCTCTCGCCTCCTCAGGCGAGAGAAAAGTGATGTGTTGCTGGTCGGCATGCGTGGAATATCTGAAATCAAGAATTTTGTTAAGAGTCAGACCAGTGACCGTAAAGACGGAGACAAGAAATAAATAAATAGAATAATGCAACCGCCCTTACCCTCGGGGCGCGCCGAGCTCAGACCCACGCTCGCCAGGGCGTCCTCCCGCAGGAGCTCGGTCAGGTCGTTGCCCCTCCCGAGGGCTCGCAAAGAGTCCAGGGTCCTCAGCTCCCTCTCCGTGGGCTCGGAGAGTTTGTTGAGGGCCTTCAGCCGAGGGTGTCCCCACCTTGGCTCGAACCCCCAAGGCGCCGCAGACGCCAGAAAGAAAAACTTCCTCTTCCACTCGTGAATCGAAGAAGGGGCGCCCCGGAAGAGTGACATACCGCCCCGAAAGGCGAAATATAACCACCCTACGTCCGCCGGGTTTTTCTTTAACAGAAAACACCGGCGAAAAAGGCCTACCGAAATCGGGATCCCGTGCCCGAGGCACAGGGATAAAAACCCGATTATGGTCCTCCATGAGTTCGGAGCCAACTGCGCCGGGACGAGCTGGTACTCGGCCAGCAAGTTGCTCACGAACTCATGGGCGGGAAAACGCAGGCCCGCCCAAAGTGTCTCGCGGTAAACCGCGATCCGACCTGGGGGCGGCTGCGTCACCCTGTCTTCCGGCCCTGCGGTTTCAAGGCGAAACCCGGGCTGGAAGAAGAAACGGGAGCGGATTAACTCCAGCTCCTCTTCCGACAGACTCGACCCAACCTCTTCGAGACCGGAACCCATTCTCACGGAAGAGTGGAGCAAAAGTTAAGAGTAGAAAATGGAAGTTGACGAGGAGGAGAAAAGAGGAAACCCTAGTGAAAACAGGAAGAAAACCTACTGGACATTGCCGGAAATCGCTCCGGGCACCACCAGCAAGATTCAGCTGAGGGAGGAAACAGGGGGGAAAGACGACGAAAATAAGAGGCAGCCAAACAAGACCTTTAGGGCAGACTCGTGGGGTTTATATAGACCCCCCTGACGGCTCAGATCGACGGGGTCGGTTCCCATCCTCCCGACCGGGTTGCGCCACGTGTCGACCTCGGAAGCCGAGGCACCGTATTCACTCCGGTTTGATAAATCGGATACGAAATCGAAGCGTTGTCCCATCGGATCTCGGGGCCTCATCATGGGTCCACAGAATCAAATCGTCTTGAGGAACGAGCGGACGTAACCCCCGCTCCCCTCGTTTAATAAGATCTGGGACACGTGGAGCCCCGATGAGGCCTCCACTTCTTCGGAATTATGATCCAGTAACATGAAATCGAAAGCGTCCGACCTCGGGTCGCGCCGCGTGTCCGTTTCAAACCCCGTAACGGCACACTCATTAATGAGCCAGAAACGTCGATTACGGAATCGAGACACCGCCTCGACGAGCTCGAGGTCCCCCATCATTAATCCGCCGTAAAATGATCCTGGCGATTCAAGAAGCATGATAATACGAGCTCCATCATTAGCTCACCGAATAAAGCAGCCTCGAGACGCCAAAGGGCGCATATCTCACCATGAAAGCTCCGGAAAGCACAAGGGGGCGGGCGAGACCTTCCCCCCAACCTTAGTGACAGACTTTACTTCCCACGTCCGAGCCCCACAAGCCGCTCGAACTCGGAAGTCGGGGGGTAGTGTTGGGGGGAATAAAGTTTCCCCCCAAATGACATAAATGCCCCTAAGAAGCCGTACAACCTCCGACCCCGGACAGCCGAAGTCAGCGTCCGACCTCGGAACGCTCGACCACAAGACGACCGACCCCGAAACCTCCGACCTAAGAGAAACCCCGATGTCCGAGGACCGTACTCTAACACCCCTCCGGCATTTATTGCGCATGGCCGCTGTAATCTTCCGGCACACTCAACAATAAATGCGGATCTCCGGCTTACTCCACCATTAATGCGGATCTCCGGCTTACTCCACCATTAATGCGGATCTCCGACTTACTCCACAATAAATGCGCATGGCTCCTGACATCTACGGATCCCCAGCTCTCCACGGCAAATCGACCCAGCAGGGTCTAGTCGACTATGATAAGTCTCTGATCTCGGCCATACCGCCGACATCAGTGCAATGATTCGCCTGACCGAGCGCCGACCTGAACAACATGCCAAGCCGTACTACGGCCTCGCCCTGTTACATCACAGGTAAACCGACCCCCGCATATAAAAGGGAGCCTTGGCCTTTCAAGAGGGAATTGGAACATTCATACACCCAAAAATCACTGTTTATCTCCTTCTCCCCACTATTTGCCCCCTCCCTGACTTGAGCGTCGGAGGGCCGGCGCCGGAGAACCCGGCCACCGGTTCGTGTGCAGGCACCCGGACGGAGGACGCCGCCAGCCAACGGATCGCCGCCCCGCTGCGAGGACCTGCTGTTCCTTCTCTCCGACCGCCCCGGACGGAGGACGCCGCCCGCCGACAGACCGCCGCCCCGCCGTGAGGACTAACAGTCGCTCCCTCTCCTCAACCGAAGATTGCCCCCGGGTCCAATTTCCAGCAACATAATTAATGCTTACACATCTGGTTGATGCAATAGGTGAAAACATGTGATGGATAGTTCTAATTTTATTAATTAATTAGCAGTTTTACTTAAATAAATTGATAAATTTACTTAATTAATATACTCCCCACTTTCATGAATATCACATATAACAACATTTGAGGAGAGGATCAAACTCATGGTGTCTTTGAAAATAAACTTGTTGAAACAACGTAATGTTTGAGGGTAGGAGGGCCATCTTGAGGGCTGTTGTTGAGCGGGCTCTCCATCAGACTGTGGAGGTCATTGAGTCGACTGTGTTGGATTCATCGGTGATGGTTAGGGACATCTAAGACCCCTCTTTGCTTCCATAGCGCCTAAGTTTATTTTCGTCTCTTGGAAGCTCCCATCCTTTAGCTATCTTAAGGTGAATTTTGATGAAATCCTGCTTGCCAGTAGAGATTGGACAAGTGTGGCATTTGTCATCAGATACCATGGTGCTAGGTTGATTGTTGCGGGAGGACGTCATTCCACTGAGGCCTCGATGTTTGGGGCAAAGCTCAAGGTTGTCTGGGAGAGGCTATCTTATGCGTGACATATGATGGAGGTTGACAGGATCATTCTGAAGGGTGATTCCATTGTTTTGATTGAAAACCTTCAGTCGGAGAGATAGAAGAAGATGGAACATCTGCTACTGTACAACATGCATCAGATGATACGGAAATATCGGGCCATCTAGGTCAAACACGTTCTTCGGAAGACAAACCAAGCTACTAATTGAGTCGCCTCCTTCACTGCTCACCATTTCGAAGAGTTTTTATAGATCCAACAATTCTTAGTTCCTCCTGTCTTTTGTAGCCTCCTAATTAGTGATGTAGCTAGCTGTACTCATATGAGAGCCCGTTTAAGCAGCCGACCCACCTAAAAAAAAAAGAAAAACAACATAGAACCAATCTTTTGGAAAAGCAAATGTGATTTGGGTAGTAACAAGAAGATGAATGCCATATGAACCCAATTTTTCATGGAAAGCCTCGTCTCACCCCTAGACAAAGCGGAGGGGCTAAAACGAAAAAGAAAAAACAAGAAAGAGAAAAAAGAAAATCTCGTCCGAAATAGAACACATGGATCGGACGGCACTCCATCCATTCCCCATTCATTCATTCATCAAAGACAAGCGATCTCAGAATATCTAGGCGCGCTCGCCGCGGATGCGACGGGCGAGCTGCATGTCCTTGGGCATGATGGTGACACGCTTGGCGTGGATGGCGCAGAGGTTGGTGTCCTCAAAGAGACCTACCAAATAGGCCTCGGCGGCCTCCTGAAGGGCGGCGACGGCGGAGCTCTGAAAGCGGAGGTCAGTCTTGAAGTCCTGGGCAATCTCGCGGACGAGGCGCTGGAAGGGGAGTTTCCGGATGAGGAGCTCCGTGCTCTTCTGGTACTTGCGGATCTCTCGCAGAGCCACAGTCCCTGGCCGGAACCTGTGCGGCTTCTTCACTCCTCCCGTCGCCGGCGCCGACTTCCGGGCCGCCTTCGTCGCAAGCTGCTTCCGCGGCGCCTTCCCGCCCGTCGACTTCCGCGCCGTCTGCTTCGTCCGTGCCATCTCAAAGTATCTCTGTCTCGACCTCGATCGAAGATAAAAGCTGAGATTGAAGAGAACTAAGTGCAGGAAGAAAGGGGAATGGGGATTTGGTCAGGGTTTCTTCAATTGCTATGCAGGAGAGAGGAAGGGAATGGGGCTTTATTTGCAGCGCTCGGCGAGGGAGAAATTAAAAAGAGGACTGGAAGCGGGAATTTTGCCGATCACCTTTTCGGGCAGCTGGGTTTCGAGTTTGGGAATGGTTTCTGTACGTCCGATTCAGGTAAATTGACGGACTACATTTGTTCTAGCGAGAGCACGCGGATCGCGATCCGGGTTCCGCTGTATGACACGTGGTCGGGAAGAAGAACCTTTTAGAATCAACACGGAAATTCATATCTTTATCATACACAATTACATACAAGTGATAGAATAATAGCGGCATTGGTGCACGTTCTTTACACCATGACACGGGGATTAAAAATATTATTATATATATATATGATTAAGTTTACTATTATCATGCTATAATAGAAAAGTAAACGATTCATCTGCAATTCTAATTGTAAGATTTGACACCTTTTTTTTATAGTTCCACCACGTCTGCATTCATAATTGTATTCATTTAAGTAGTTTTAGATATATATACTTCGGTTGCGAGATTTGTAAGTGTAACAATAACATGTCCAGTTGCAGATAAATAAACAATTTCTTAGACCGTTCCCTTAATTAATTTTTTGTTGCACAATAAGCAATGAACCTTAAGGATGGTCAAGCACATTAATGGCAGCATCATAGATATATATCTCATATTAATAAATAAACTTTAATGATGGCTAAGCACATATATTAATACCAGCATCACATGATAAATAGAAAACTTTGTACAATATATATATATATATATATATATAGAGAGAGAGAGAGAGAGAGAGAGAGAGAGAGAGTAGCAATTGGGTAGTTATTCCTCCCGTCAACGAATGTCAAGGTAAAAAGAGGCAGGGTTTCATTGGAGGAGGCTTAATGCTAGAATAACCATATGAACACAGCTCTTCTACAATCCATGTGAGGAATCCGACCAACAACATACATACGTTTCAATTAGTCATACCACTGTACTTCTTTTACTTTTCCTAGTGCTGGTTGTCATCCTCTGTGTTACTTGTCCCACCATTTTCATTCCTTTCATTTCACTAGCAAGTTGAAATCTCAGGGCTTTTATAATAGAAGAACATTGGTCACCTGTTTGTCAAAAAAGTTGCTCAAATTTGTTTTAGAGGTTTCATAATTTGCCACCAATTAAAATATGGTTTTGTAAACTTTCGTTAAGCATCAATTTCATTTGAATAACTTAATTTAGAGCAACATCCATGTCACCAGTAAATAATACCAGATGACTTGCATAATATTTTAACAATGGCTTTCTACTGTAACGTGAAAAAAAATTATTGTACTTTCCTCAGTAAATGGATCCCCCTGCTCATTTGTCTGATAAACCTGCAAACATGCCAGCTCTAAATCTTAGGGGTTTCATCAACATAGGAAGTAGTAGACACAAGGTACTTTCAGTTGCTCAGTTTGATCATCAGCTAAATCATTAACAGTTTGCCCTAAATTTTAGTAGAATCAGTCACACAAAGCAAAATCCTACTGAACATATTATCTTGTTCATATTCATTTCAACTGGTACACGAAATGCTCTTTAACATTAGTCAAATGAAAATTACAATCTTCCCTCACTGAGATGAGAGGCTGATTCAGATATGACAGTCTGTTAAAAGCCTAAATTTACTATAAAAAAAAGCATCAGAATGAATGGTTATGCTACAGATCTGTACCTGCACAGAACTCTGCATCTGAGAACCTTCTCCTGAACATAAAATCCTGGCATTACCATGATCTTGACTTGAGCTGGGGCTCGTGCTCTGTGCCGGTCAAAGAGGATATCCTCCATATAAAGGTGATCAAAACTTCTATTCTCCCCAACCCGCAAGATCGCCAGGGGTGGGCTGAAGGAGAAGGCCAGCAGATGAAGCAACCAAATGCACTTGGCAGCAACAAAGAATGACTGGAGCAGCTGTTCAGGCCATGGCCTTGACCAATTCAGTATAGAAATGATGCAACTCATTTTTTGATCACAGAACTTGCTGAATTCTTCACTGTAGTACTTAGTTCCCTTCTGCAAGACCTCATTCCAGCTCAAGTTCCGCAGCGCAACAAAAGCTGAGAAGTTCTCCTGGTGATCTTGCTGGGGATCCAGAAATTTTCGTGATCCATTCTTCTGGAACACACAGTTCTCAAAGTCCTCATATAGGGATTGATTTATGAGAGCTTCCAAATGATACAGTACTCCTTTTGAGTACTTATTGCTTAATGTCACATGATGAGGTTGGAGAAGCAAGTTTAGCTTCTCCATCAGATCACTATCAGTTTCTTCAATCTGGTGGATGAGTGTCTTGCAGAGTTGTTTGACAGAGAGCCTTGCTTCGGATACTATCTGTAAGAAACCTTCTACCATTACTTCAAGACTGACAGGAATTAAATTGTCTCTGCTGCCACTGATGGATTTTGCTCTCTTTGACAAATTTGGCACGCCCAGAACCTGAGTGTCCTTTGCTTGTACTGCCTGTTTTAGAGCCTTCTTCATCTCTTCACAGTATGTTTCTAAGCTTGCTAGCTTCTGTCTCAGTTCTCCTAAAGAAGATTTCATCTCTGCAACTTCTGCCAATGCAGCATCCCTTTTCTCATTGGCCTCAAGCAGCTCTTTCTTCAATGACACGAGGGAAAACAACCCCCAGTCTTTTAAACACTGGGACATATCCTCAGATTCTATCATGTTTGGGGACATCTCTGACTTGGTTTTCTTCTTAGATTTGGGAAACAACCATGAAAGTATTGGCCCTCTCTGCTTTCTATGCAACTGTATGGACGGCTGTGTGTCAGGCACCGGTGCTGTGCTAGTAATGTTCTTATGGTTCTTGCGATCATTTTCAGATTCCCTGTTGCTAGTAGCAGGCTTGCATGTATTGGATGTTGCAACGGTTTTGAATTCTCCTGAACTGGTTCTCCTACTCGCAGATTTATCAGCTCCAGGAGCAATTTGCAGAAGGGACATGTGGTTTAAATATGGGCTTCCGTTGGATAAATAGTTATTCGAAGAGCAAATATGTTGTTCGCTGTTTGAGGAAGAAAATTTATTTACACTTTTATTATCGGAGGAAATGGCTTCATCATCTCTGTCTTCTCCTCCCAGCACAATTCCGCTCCAGATTTCTGATAAGCTTTGGTTCTCTGGACAAATGTAGTGATTCCCAGGTAAGGTTTCTGCTTCATAACTCTGCAAGAAAAAATAAATCACAAAGCCGTCTTTACAAACCCAATAAATAAATAAATATACTACTTAGGAGATACTTCTTCTATCCGCGTAGATTTTAATAATGAATGATATCTCTCCATTAGAATCTGTAAAACTTAATATTTTGTCTGCTGACAATATTACTCATTGGGAAGTTCAATTATTGACAGCTCTAGTAATATAAAGATCTCAGAATCCACAGCAACATAATCTCACCGAGAATTCTACTTAAAGACTAAACCGGAAAATGATATTTCAATGGATATTTTGCTCAACTACTATCTTCCAGTAAAAATGAAATGTTGACAAAATATATAGAGATCTTTGTTTTTCACTGCACCATGCTCATTGTTCTAATAATAGTCATTCAATTGCCAAGACAGTGTAGTTAGAAAATATTAAAAACGCATAGGCATACAAAACTATGCAGCCGTACTGGACAAATATCAGAAGCTGATGCCAAGCCTTAACAAACAAAGAAGTGAACCCATGTCACCACCACTGCCCAACAAAAATGATTAGGACTACCCCGTCACCCATGAAAAAGCAGCAAGAGTAAGGGAAGCTGAAATCCTGAAAGAGCTTAGCTCTTTCGACTTATCAATCCCATTCTTTCTATTCAACATTTAGAAAATTTTGTTTCAAACACAGATAACATCGACGCAATATGCAAGGCCAATTCAATATGGATAAATCAACAGAACAAAAAAATACATTTCACTAATAAAACTAACAGCTTTGGCAATTAATCTTCATTATAAATATTCAAGCGCCACAAACACATGCACAGAAGAGCAAGAACCAAGTTGAAAGCAATGTCCAAGCCTTCAATATTTCTGGGTACATATAGGAGCTAAAAGTTAGTATAAATCTTTACTTTGAGAATGCAGTTTTCAAAGGAGTACTGATAGCCCTTGATGAAATTTTAGGTTCTAGAATTACCAATAAGAACACTCAATTAGGCCAAGTAGAGCCACTTCATAAAGATTTATAACTAGAGGGCTTTACTCACAAGAAGGCTAGGGTAATCTGCTTGGGCCGGCACAACCCTATTCCACGAGGAAAATTAACAAATATGTGCACCATTGAGATTCATGAGGAATGATCTCGCCCATATGCTTGGACAGTTCAACAATTGATTCAGCTTTTCTGAGTTATTGAGGGATCTAAATGATGGTAGTCAGCTCGGAGTAATGGCTTACAATGAACAAGTCCTGATTTTTATAAAATTTGGCTAATATTTAAATCATATTATTATCTGAAAACACCCAGGAAGGGGATGGAAAAATGAGGGAAAAAAACATTCTAACAAGGTTGAGGACCAAGCAGAAGCAAATGTAGAGAATGCTAGGAAGTTAGTACCCGCCTTATTAGAAAGTGGACATTATGTTTAAGTCTAATCAGGATACCCAAATTTTCCAAGAAAGAAAAGTCTAGCATGGTTGTTTATGAGAGCAAGGTACAAAATCGAGCATTGTTTTCTCACAGTTTTGTGCAAACCGTCCTTGCCAGTTGCCACTAAGAAGGTAAGCTTCATAAAGGAAGAGAATGAAGAAAAAAAGAAAAGGGGTATTAGTGGGTTTTTAGAAGAGAAAATCACCATACATAAGAAGAACTATGGAGAAGCATCAGAAAAGTAGGGTCCTTTTATTTGTATGGAAGAAAATAAACAACCGGGTGGTTAATTTATACTTGCGGATTGCTTTCCATAACTGAATCATCTCCTTCTTGTTGATCATGGGTGTAGTCCTCTTTTCATAGCACACAAATCAAAAGTTTCCTACTTGCGTTCGTTTTTCTTTACATAGAGCAAGCTTCTTTATAATCTTCTTCAAATCTCGTCTTACAAGTTGCATAAAGGATACCAAAAACAACAGAGACATCTAGAGGTTTTATTAAAAAAAAAAAAAGCAGCTTGGATAAACATAGAACTACTTAACACTTCATGAAAGATGCCACAAATACCCATCTCACAAAAGTGCCAAAGGCAGCTATAACACACTCGAGAACACATGATGAATGCGAAGGTATCAATTGAAGGAACCAAAACACCGTAGTAACATGCACCCGTTGAATTAAAATATATATCAGTTTAAAGAGCCTGAGGAACTCTATTTATATAGATTACGAACTATCCACGAACCTTACATGAAATTCCAATGCCAAACCAAGATAACCAAATAAAAAGAGAAATTCCACTGCACCACAACATCAGAAATCCATCAAAATCCAGAGAATGACTAAGAAACACACCTCCACCCAATCATAAAGACATAAACCAACACTATGAACCCATCAAACTCAACCGAAAAAAAAAGAGATTCATGCAATAATATCCACCAAAAACTACCTTTCTGGAAAACCAACTTTCTCAGCTCAAAACCAAAATAACGCACAGAAAAAAGAAGAAGAAGAAGAAGAAGATGGGAACAACTTGAGCAAGAGCCGCAAGAACTCACCGGCGCGAAGACGGGGTAATCGTCGGCGGAGCATTGGTTAGGACCCCTGGAAAGAGAAGGGGAAGCGCCAGGCTGGAGCCTCTGGACGGCGGGGCTGCCGCCGCTTCCCTGGAGCAGCGCCGCATGGAGGGCCCTGAGCTCGACGGCCTTGGCCATGGCGGCCTGGACGTCACGCCTCTGGATCCCCTGCGCCTGCGTAGCAGTAGAAGAAGCCATGGAGCTCGGAAGCGCTCGGAGGGTGGGGATTGAGCTCCAGAGGCGATACTAGTTTGACCATATCCGTAGAAACTACCTGGGAGCCAGAGAAAATGAGAGAGAGTGTGCGTACGTGTTGGGATTCTGGAAATCTAAGGTCTGCGGTAAAAGGGTAAGACCCCCAAGAGGCGGGGTGACGAGTGGAGAGTGAAAGCAGCTGCCTTTTTTTAGTGCCCAATGGAATGAATGGCAGCAATATAATAGCATGGAGCATGCCTTGTGAGGCGTCACTTTGGTCAGAATTACTCCAAAGCCTTTGCTATCTACTTATCAGCATATAATTATTTGGATTTTTCAAATTTTAATTATAGTTGTAATGTTAATAAAAATGATAAAAAGTTGAGTACCTCTCTCTCTCTCTCTCTCTCTCTGTCCCTCTCTTCTTGTGTTTTTGTTGTTGTTGTTGTTGTTGAGAAGGTTCCTTTATTTTGAGATGAGAAGACACCGACTCTATTTATTGTTTGGATTAGATTATGTAAGCATTAGGTGTGGAGGACCTTTGATTAGATTAATGTAAACTGCACATGACAAGTGGATATCAATTTCATCTTTATTCAAATGATGAGAATGAACTTGATTAATGATGCAATTAGTCCTTGAGATGGACAGCATTATTAGCTTTTGCCAGGCTGCTGTTTGTTTTAGCTGCTAACAGGATGGATCTTATGTTAGAAAATATGGTGGATATTATTGCTAACCAACCACGCAATAAGCTCTAAATTGGAGCTTTGGTTCTCGTAATGGACAAAATTATTAGTACGTGACAGAGTTTCAATTTTCTACTATATTATATTATATATATATATATATATTGTAGCAATATGCAAGATGGATTTTATGCAAGAAAAGGTTGAAGATATCATGATCAACCAACTAAACTATAGGCCCTAAATTAAATTTTGTGTGTTTCAATTGTTGAACAGCTAGCTTTGATGGATTAGAGGACCTTTTGGCTTATTATGCTAATAATGCACTCCATTTCATGAGTAGCAGAGTAGCCTTTTCCCAAGAAAGAGGCCAAGAGGCAAGAAGATGGTGATTCCCTTGGAGTTCTGTCTGCACGCGAATGTTAAAAACCGTCTCTTGAAAGGCCAAAACATAAAAAACTAGCTTCATGCGGCCAGCAAGAGCAAAGTCTTGCTTCCTGGCTGTACAGGTGTTATTTAATCAAGAATTTAAGTGGTATCAAGCATCATTCTAGAAAAGAAAGAATTCTGGGTTCATGTGCAAGAATTAGAATATTTAGAAAATCAGGCATAGTTTGAATCACATCATACTTGAGATATCTGAATAACACTTAAATTCTCAAGAAAAAAAACTAGATGTCTTAGAATCTGGGAACTTCAAAAAAAAGGTTCTATAAGAACAGAGTGTTTCAAAACAAATAGTTCTAAATCTCGAGAAAGTAGAGAAGGAAATGATTCAAAACCTAAATTTAGCATATCAAATTCTTGGCTTTAGTAACATTGTCCACTGGATGGTAAAGAGGAATAGATGCCATCAGGGGAATGCATACGTTTCTCATGCACAATTAAGCTTCTCCAGGAAAGCGAAGGATAATAATTTTAATGGAATATACAAAAGAAAATTAAGAAGCCACTGTAACTATCCATTTCTGATATTTGTGCATGTTCTCCTAATATTTGCTTCTATATGTATAATGTTATCACAATCATTTTCAATCAGTATTATTATTATTTTAACATTAAAATCTTAAAAGCATGAAGGGATTATAATGTAATGTTGGCATATTTTTCTAGTATACGCGGTCCTAGCACCCACTATTCTATGACATTGAGCTTGGTACCGGCCCAGTCTCTGAGAGCAATTTGGTCTGATAAAAGCATGGCCAAAAGGTAAAAGCCGAAGTGTGGATGAAGGTGAGGAAGATGGAAAAACTCTTACTTTTGGCCCCTTGGCCCCCTCCACATAGGTCACCTTTTCTCTTCAAAGATTGTTTTATTCTGTCCATATGGATGGTAATTTATGATCTGACCCGTCAATTCGACCCATAAACGACTCGCTTTAAGGAGGTTTGAATTTGAGATAAACGAGTTTAGATCGTAAATGGGTTAATCCGTCTAAATCTATATATCAAATAGGTTGGGTTCAGATTTAAATCTTTAACCCATTTCACCCATTTTGACCTTTTTTAATAATTAGGTCCAGTTATGATCCGACCTGTTTAACCTGTTTAAAACCTGTTTAATTTTTTTTAAAACCTGTTTGAAACTTACTTAATCTGTTTTTGATCTGTTTAACCCGATCCGCTTAATCTATTCAATCTATTTAAATCTATTTGATCCGTCTAACCCATTTAATCTGTTTAATAAATAGATTATGTGGGTCGGATCAAGTTATCTGTTTAATAAATAGGTCGAATCTAGATTTAAAATTTTAATCTATTTAATAAATAGATTAGGTTTGGGTTAATAAATTTTTGATCTGACTCGTATCCAATCCAATCTATATAAAAAATTCATCCGATCCTATTGCCACCCTTATCTGTCTTAGAAATTTTTTTGAAAGAGCAGGCCTTGTTTTGGGGAGGAGGCCATTATATTATTTAGGAAGGTGGGGTTTGCTTTATTCCCCCGCTGTCATGAGATCTAATGAAGGGCGTGGTTGTCGGAGGGAGTTGGGGAGAGTACAGTGGCGAATTAGTGTTCCAATAACCGCTTTTCCCTTTTTTATAGGTAAGGTTTCGTTGCACGGCCAACCACCCAATACGACGCACTGCCAACCTCCGCATGAATGGAAAGATCCAATTTTTATCAGGTTTCCTCCACATTAAACCTAAGGAACACTTATGTATATTTTCGCAGCCACCGAACACCCAAGCCTATTAGGAATCTGGGAATATACACCTTGAAAATTTCATTCAGAAACGTATAAATTTTGCATAGAAATAATTACATCGCAGATAGGTAATTAACCCAGATAACAAATGAGTTACTAGAAATAAATGACACACAGTGGTTGAGAGACATTCATTTTCTTAATAAATGACAGCACTTCTAACAGCAGAACCTACGTAAAAGTGCAGGACTCACAGCAAAACCCTCCCATTTGCTTTCCTGTTTCTCGCCAATTGCCATCATGTGCTCCTCTTAACTTTTTGTTCTTCTCGGTATATGAGGGATAAGGTTTTCGGTACACTAGCCTTTGTTTGGATCCTTCAATGGCCTTTGTGGTTGTAACTCAATGGCTGTCTTTCAAGCTTCTTAATTCTTATCACCACCTTGGATGGATACAGAGAACAAAAGCATACAAGGACATATTGGCATGGACCTCAAAAGAGGAATCAATGGGCTCCCAGAAAGAGCCAACTACTACCCATCCGAGCCCTCCAATTTTAAAGAACCAGAAAAGTTTACTGAACTTAGATGGATCGCTTTACTTTATTCACTGGAAGGCATGACACCTGGTACAGACATCTCTCAAGACCATGCAGGATTAAGCAAGCACACAGAGCATGACAAATTTGATGCTCTGGTTGCAAATTTAGGAGAAGTCGTTGCTAACACATACAAAATTCATATTTTTTTGGAAAAAGAGAAACTAGATAAAGATAAATATAGGAAAGTTAATTCAATTATTGGACACACTTTTGCTAGTTCTTACACAAAATAATGGTCGTTGGCGTATTTTCATTAAATGAAGGCTCCCTTAAAAAAATTTAACTACTGCATTCTTACTTGGTTAAGGTTTGTGACTAAGCTTGTCTGCACAAACTAAAAGCTAACTATGGATGCTCAAAGTGAGGTTACTAACCCAAGCTAACCTTGTTATATTTGCGGATTGCTTCATTTTTTTTTGTTGGTAATGGGTAACTTTAATTAGCACAGCACATCTTGGAAACTTATGCAAGTGGGATCCACAAACATGGGTCACTCCCTCTGCCCCGAAGGTGGTAGTACTTTGGCCCTTCAAAGCTGAAGTGAGACTGAGGAAAGAAGCAGGGGATCGAAGAGTTTGTACCCATGAGGATGGCAACAAGGCTTGCAAAGAATTACCTCTACTCCTGTGCACTTGCTTCTCCTAGCTCTCTAGCTTGGATCCTTCCATATGCCCGTTTGAGATAACAAAATATGGTGATCGGACAATTTTAGAAAACTTCCTTTCAATAACAAATAATGATGATGGTGATGATAGTAATAGTTATAATAAGAATACTAAGAAAGGAGCTTTAAGGTACTATAAAACAGGGGAAGGTCATTCCTACCCCAAAAAATAACGAGTGGTCCCTCCTATCGTGAAAAACAGCCCAAATTAACAGACTCGTAAAATTTCTTTTCCTGAAGAAAGAGTGTATGATCCTTAATCAGCAAGTGAGTTAGTAGATTTAGTTGCTAATTATTTTACTAACCGATTACAAGTGGCCATGGTGCAAGGAACACCAGCATGATAGTTTAATACGTAAATAGTCAACTAGGAAATGAAAAAAATAAGATCGAATCAAACACGGATTGAGCGGGTCAACAAAAGTCACAGGTCGAGCCAATGGATGGAGGGGTCGATGAATGGGTTGAAATAAGGCAACGGCCCAAGTGCGTGACCAAAAATGGCCCATCTTGGGCCAGAGTGTTAAAAGAGTTCATGGCACGTCTCATGAAGTAGGAATGCATAGATCAGTTCTTACTCACTAGCAAATCCTTGCTCTCAAATTGAATTCTACATTGAACAAAAACTAAAGAGGCAGACCAGGAAGGCTACGTTTCATAAAACCAGAGTACCTTCTTCAGTTCCCACCACTCAAAGTTATATATATATATATAAAAAGAGAGAATCCATCTCCAGATCGTTGCTCTTCCCGAGTAGAAGTGAAGAGGGCTAATGCAATTCATATTAGTGGAGGAAGTAAAGAGAGGCGTCGGCCAGTTTAAAAGGAACAATAGACCCTGCTGTGATGATAGTCACCTTTGGTTTTCTTGGATGTTTCACTTCTTCTGTTGCAGGCCAATGTAGCTGTTCTTTTGCGATCTCCGTTAGCTGCTTCTCCAACCATCTTTTTTACTTGTTTGGCTGTAAACTAGCAGTTTCCTTCTTCCGTTCTTTGCTTCAATTTAGACTGATTTTATAATTGTTGGGGGGAGTGCAAGAATATTTCTGAACAAAACGACTTCACCTGAATGACTGCACATTAACGAACAACAGCACGCACTAACGGCTGGTCTATACTTTGTTTTTAAAAACAACTACCGGACGCAAATAATTTTTTTCTCATATCTAGTGAAGATAAATTTCTCTTGTCGGATGTATGGATTTTTTTTTCTCCCGTCAGATGCATCGTTCATCTTAGTAAATAAGTTTGAAATGGGTTAATGCAGATTGAACTGGTTAAAGGAAGCAATTCTCTTGCCTTGGTAAGTCACGGCAACAAAGCTTCGCCAAATGTTAGCAGAGTAGAAGAAATATTTGATTACGAGAAAGTTTGCTATGGTATATTTTCTTTGATCAGTAGACAAAAACAACCATGTACAAGAGAACATGACATTTTCTGTGATGATGGATCGCAAATAGTGGGTAGAATGACGTTTTAAATTTCTTTCATTGGATGTCCAATACCCATAAGACAAACGGTATGGAAAATTATAGGACTACTACTGTAAACCCTTTGATGGCCCTGTAGCACTCCACCAAAAACTAACAGAGAAGCTCGGGGAAAGCGACCTCACGTAATGCCACCACTTGGGTGGAATGTAGAGCATATCACCTTCCTCTAAGATACAATCCATGAAGTCCAGATCTTCTACCTTAGGAAACTCTTTCACGTCAATGTTGTCAAGGTCTACCTGCAAGTATAATTTCATCAGAAATCAGAACACTATAAAAAAACTTGGAAACAATCTTTAGATATGGTATATAAACTGATTTTACAAAGAGATGAGAGCAGTCTGCACATCATAAGTAATGTTTGATGGGGAAAAAATCTTCGAAAGATAGTCCTCAGAATAGTGCCGAGTTCAAACTACACAAGCATCAAACACTATATATCAGCACTACTAACACAGTTCTTATCTGAAAAATACAAAAACTAGATTTTGCCTGTTCGTATCTATGTTAACACATGTAAATGCTTCATCTGTATTGGAGCAGTAGAGCATTGTGCACTGGAAATGTTCACAATGGAACAAAGCCATGCCCCCTATTGGGTTTCAAAGACAAAAATCATATGGGGATAACTGCCATTCTTGTTTGAAGATCAACACCATCATCCCTGGTTCTTTCTAAGAGATTCTAAGAGAAATTGCATGTACCTGGCTGGAATTGCTCAGCATGGACTCACTATGAGGGTACAAGTCCTCCGAAACCGAATCTGGATAGAGTCTTATGTACTTTCTGCCAACAACCTATAAATATATCAGGAAAAAAAAGAGAATAATAAGCCTCGTGACTGTTGATGTGCCTACCTTCCAACAATTTATATGAAGAGAAAATACAAAAACACAAATCAGATTGCCCACATGTTACCTCTTTAAGGGCTTCGGGGGTTAGTTGCACCAGCACAAATTATGATCTAACAATTCGTAGCACCTTTAGATCAGATTTTTGTTAACATGTTAGGAACTGAGATAAAGCTCACATGGGCTCGGTATTTCTTGATCAGCTAGTTGCGTGGATGGACTGAGACATGTCTTAGGCTATGATGACCATTATGCTTGGATTACCAATTTATGAAATTTTGAACTGCATGCTATGAAAACATGTGTTTGACAACTTTCATCTAAACTTATGACGAGCATTGCCAATCAAATTATCCAGGATAGAATTTTGGTGGGATTAACTCAGATGTTGCCGTTCAAACTGACCAGAACAAATCCACTATACAATATGTATACTGAATTTTCAAGGGATCCATAAATTGTCGTATAGTCTTGAGGTACTACTTGACCATTAACATAGAGGATTAATTGTCACTGAATTATTCTTGGAGAAATTTTTTAAAGGATGTTGCTAAAAATTTAGTGGATGTCACCTACTTGTGGGGCTCTCAACTATGCATTACACATGCATCATTTCAAGGGAATGTACACAATGCAAGGGACCAAGATGGGAATCTCTTCCCAAAATATATTAATCCAAATGTCTCCTTCCAAGATAAGGACATGATGATAAACTCTTTTGGACATTAAGGAGGTCCTACGATGTCTAAACCTGTGCTTTGTTCTTGCTAGACATTGTGAACTTGGCAAGAGGAAGAGAAGCTAAAGGAAGATTTTTAAAAAAGAAAGAGAAAAAGAAAGAAGAGCGAGAGTGATAATCGAATAAGAAAAAGTTCTAAAGATACAAAATGAATAGTGAAAGAGAAGAAAACAATTGAAAAAGAATGTGGAAGCAAAAGAAAACGAGGAAGGAGACAAGGGACTACTGAAAGATGATTTTATGATAAACATGCAAGTGTAAGTGAAAAACCACTCTTTCTTTTCCTTTGCTAACAAGCCACGGCTTGGTTTCAGCTTCATTTGCACATAACATTGATGATTACCAGTAGTCAAAATATAAATTTAAAAATAGCATTTTATATTATATACAACTGTGAGCATAGCCAGCGCCCCAGTTGAAACACCAGGGCATCACTTGCTCATATTAAATAGGCAGCCGCAGCAGGTTAATCATTTGTGGTAAAAATACATCTCAATGGCAACTCCATCCGCAATCTATAGAATGCTCGACAACTCAGTAGCAAACCTAAGCAACCCTCTGGCAAGACACCAGACATGCTGTACCTTCTCCAACACAAACCAGATTATCAAAAGGATCCATACTAAAGAGTGTAATTTTTTGAAATTCCTTTTACACAAATGATCAGAATAAACTAGCAAATGCTTGACAGAATATTTCAAAGTAGTTTGCTGCATACACAACATCGTTTTGGATCCGATCACAGAACATAGTTCCATTTGGTTGATGAAAGACAAAAAGCATCTTTCTACTGGATTCACAGGAACAAAGGCTTTATATAATTTTTTTATAGCAAGTATCAAATATAAAATATCATTCTAATTCAGGAAAAATTTAAAAAACAAAAACACAGAGGGCATGTCTAGCACCCTCATAAGAACATAAACAATGTTGTCATAATCATTCTCAAGTATTGGCATGTGAGCTTGGGGAAAAATGATGCAATGAGACCCTCAAAGAGATTCTACAGAGCTTAGATGTTGAACTTCAGGAGAATCATGGATAAGAATGATTGGCTTACAAGTGTTGCAAGAACTGTGAACACTGAAAGCAAATCAGAATTGAAAAAATTATGGAAGCAAATCCATGGTAGAAACATGTGCATCAGATTTCCTACATTTGCAATGCTCTTGGGTGCTACAAAATTGCAAGTCTTCAGTTAGAAGAACCTTTGCAACTCTTCAGTTAGATGAACCAGCGCAAAGGCTATAGTTTTGTTATACTTTAACAGCTGGAAAAAACAATCAGCACCTAATTTGAGGCTAATATGAATGATGCAGAGGCATATAACCAAAAAATGTCCATATTTACAAAGTCTTAATTATGGTAGTTGGCGACAATATGGAGATGGACTAGAAGAAATATAAGCAAGAAATGATAATAGAATGAATATACCTGAACATCAACTTATTACTTTCCATGATGAGTCATGCAATAACTTGTTGTATAGCAAATGCATATTTTTGGCCTCCCTAATGGGAAAAACTCTGTTTCCAACTTCCAATTCAAATCTAGGGTGGTAAGCAAAACATATGGCTGAACCAAGAGTTTCATATAGCATACATTAGTAACCTAAAGCTTGCAATATTTGAAGCGTGATTTCCAATGAGAACAATAGAAAAGGATTGATCAAGTCGATCCCAATTCCCAAACAGACGAGATCCACGTTGCTTTTGCAACGGTCACAGTAAACAAAAGCATATGCAAATCCCAGCTTCCTTAAGTGAATTCTAAATGTTCCTTAATAAAAAAAATCATAAATTAGAGTTGAATTCAGAATGAATGCAATAGAAATGAGGGAGATGCCTTCTGCATTATTGTGCACAAATGTGTGATCCTGTGCCTTTCCATCAAGAATCACGATGATAAAGATCATTTCACTGTTACTGCTGTCTAAAATTCTACACAATGCAAGATTAATGATCATGACTCAGGAAATCATTTTTATTTGACAATTTACTAAATCTAGAAGAAGGTTGCATGTACTAGGAAGAACCCTTTATAAAAGTAAAAAAGAAAATTTTCAATGGAATCACTCTAATGGCAATAAGTACCAGGAGCAATCTATTGGGTCTAACAATATAAATATAAAGCATTTAAAGTTATAACATTGTCAAATATCAGCTACCATGTTTAGCATGGTTCTCTCAATATACCTGTGCAAAAAGATTATGGTGTGGATCATGGTGCAGTGGTGTCACTGTTCCAAGTGGACCAAACCAAGCATTTAGAGACTGGAGTTCCCCGCCACCAGCAAAACAGTAGTCTGGAATCATTATGTCATTGTGCAGCTCTTGTATCTAAAATTAAATAGTTAGTAGTGACAAAAATAAAAAATCACCATTTTACTACTATATAATCCTAACATGGTGCAGAAATTTAGCATTAGAACATGACTAAGAAACCTGATCGAATAAGGGATGCTGAGCTAGGTATGTCAGGTTGGCAGGACTGTCAGCAGACCAGATCCTCTCAAGAAACTGAGAGAAGGTGATTAGCTCTTGCTTCCACTCAGAGCAGAGATAGTTCTTTCCAACCTGAAAATGTTATCAACTTTACCAGACTTCAGCTCAAATATTAAACATAAGCCAAAAGCAATTCCCTTTCAAGTAAGAAGCATGAAACCTGAATGAACAAGCAAACGAGAGCATGCATGCAGACAAATGCATACAGATATAAGCATCAAAATAAAGTAGCACTTAGTCAACGGAACAAATGTAAAATAGAACAGAGAGAGGTACATATAAATTTTAACTGATATATCTTCCCATGTATCAACCAGATAAAGATTACCTAATGAAGAAAACTTGTTGATTAGTTATATTACCGCATTACCAAAACCAAGTTGAAAAACCTCAGACTTGTTTGATTGTTTGACTCAGGCTATTCAGAGTTGGACAAGTCATGATTATTTTATGAACTATTGAAAACATAAAGAAATTTTCCAAATATCATATAAAAAATGCTATCATGTAAGTATTTATGTTTTTGATTCAACTGAAGAATATGTAGAACCCAAACTAAGACAAAACACTTATGATTTATCTAAAAGCATGCGTGCATACATGCATGTATGTATTTATACATATATAACCTCATATCACAAAACAATCATCTTAGCTACCTTTAAAAATCAATAATTTGAGGGTAAATAGTTCACTTTTGATCTGCCAACAACAACACATTCCAAAGTTCGTTATCTCTAAAAAACATAGTATCATAATTCATAAGACTTAATAAATTTATGAAAACCAAAGAGTGAAGGATGTAAAATTACTAATATCTTAAACAGGTACATTTGAATAAAACCACAAAGACTAATATCCAAAAGCATGAGCCCTAAAATATAAACACAATATCCATTGGAGAGGTCACATCAAAATCTGCATTTTTATCCACATCATGCTTGATTTGATTGATTACATCAGTTTCACACACCAAGTGATTGGTCCAAGATAACTGAGTCATGAGTCAACTTGGTGGATTTCCCAACTTTGTCTTCAATCATAAGCCTTGCTTATTGGATATGATGATAGGTTTTATTTTTGTCAACAAAGAGCATTTGCTTGAGGAAAGGTGCATAGATCATGTTCACAAATTCTGTGTTTAAGTTCAGAATTCTCAAGTATATAGATCCAACATAAACAACTGATCGACAATAAGCAACTTGCTCTCCAAATATCATGCCACGATGTGTGAAGATCAAATATCACCTACAAAGAGAAAGGCTATTCACCTCAACAGGGATAGTTCGATCTCCTGCAATCCTTTTCAAATACTCAAGGTCTTTCCATTTTGTCCTTGCAGGCCAATGATCAATGTAGCCACTGATTATAACCGGAGAATCACGTAAAAAATAATCACGTACAAATGTCTCCAAAGAAAGGGATGACCGTTTCTCGATTATTTTGCAGGATAATGATCTGCTTGGCAGAACTCGAAGCACCTACAAGATGAGAATCAATAGACAATAGCATAAACTCATTTACTTTCCAATCTGTTCTGCATCATCTATAAAATAATAAAAGCGCAAGAAGGTTCTTGAGTTAACTAATAGTACAGAACTTTAAAATTGTACATGTAAAATCTAATTGTTTTGATATAAAAGATTGCCAATATTGAAATTTAACGAAATGGATTGGCCATTAAATAAAACACAAATTCACGATGATGATAATATAATAAGCCAATTTTAAATCCGCAAACCCAGAATTATTTTTTAAAAAATCCAACTCTACAAAGATATAAAACTAAAGAACTTGCATTTCAATGAAATTGCACAAATGGTAGGATAATTCATAAATACTTCACATGCTTGTAAATAAATCTGGAAATTGCAACAAGAAAGCAAGCAAACAAACAAATAAATAAATGCCAGGGCTATATCATATTCAAGCAATGGCCTATCTAAGCTTGATGAGCTCAGTTGTACGGTCGAGATCGACCATGTCCAAACAAATTAGACAAGGAGGAGCATTAGGTAACAAATCAAGATTAAATTTCCAGCGTAAGTATAACGCTAATCTAAACCCTATCAGTCTATCAGTCCCACCAAAAGTTCATTACAATCGCATTGCAATGAATTCTTCCCAATAAATTAAAGATAATAGTAATAAATGAAAAATACAAATCTACTCGGAAAAGAAATACAAATCTAAACCTCTGTCAAGTTCCAGTTCTTGGAGAACTCCTCCTTCCACCTCTCCACAGAATCCCCACCGTCGGATCCATCAACCTCCCCTTCGCCCATCCTCGCCATGATTCTCTCCACCGCGGCGTGGAGGTCGCAGCGGAGGAGCGAGCCGCCCATGATCAGCCCCATGTCGAGCGCCCGGAGGGCCTCCCGGCGATCGCCGGCGCCGGCCCGGAGCTCCGCCACCTGGAGGCAAGCCATGGCGTACGCGTCCCGCCATGCAGGGACGACCTCGTGCCAAGGCCCGGAGTGGAGCTGCTCCCACGCCATCTCCTTTGCCGCTTCCGCCGCCCGGAGGTCCCCGCCGGCCGCCAGCTCCGCCGAGCTCACGTACGCGAAACCCCCCTCCACCGTTATTTTCCGCAGCAGCGCCGCCCGTGTCTCCTCGTCCACCACCACCGTCATCGCCTCCTCCGCCGCCCGCGGGGCCGCGTCGGCGCCGCCACCGGGTTCGCCTCCCATGGGGCGCGAGCCGGAAACGGATTTGGAATCACGAGCTCCGGACTAGAAATCTTCAAAAAGAGCAGACGAAGATCTTTTAGACCAAGGAACTAGAGTGTCCCGTTACCTCCCTTTAAGTTACCTCCTTCGGTAACGGGTATTTAATCAATCCCATGGTCCTAGTTCTGAGACGCAGGCCGGTATTCAACTTAGAATACGCCGCTAGTCCGACCGGTGGTGACGGTAGTCGCATTCGTGGGTATGGGAAGAGTTGAAGACCTGTTGACGTGGGGTCGCGTTTCCAACCCGAGCTCGCTGGTGTCTTATCTACATGGTGGGTGAGAAAGTTGCGGTCACCTCCCAGTCAAACGGGCCCCGTGCACTAATACTAGATTACTATCCGTCCACATATGTGACATGTGGAAGCGGTAAGCATTATGGTGGTGCTCGGAATTTTACCACGTCGCGGTTTTGGGGCCCGATCCGGTTCAGCTTTTGGGAGTCCGAGTTCCGGCGGGGGTCACACCAAAGTCTACAGAAGATGGCAATCAATGTACGATTAAAGCTCATATATATGAAACGCTTGATTATTGCAAAAGGTTTTGCACGTCGCATTAATGTTCACGTGACTCGGGGGGCACCCTGGCACTTTTCATGTATATATGATACTTCTGCGACCTTAAATGCTTGAGTGCTTAAATCTGACACTTTGTTAATTAACAACTCGTGATGTTGCTTAGATTTGTTTGAAGGGAGTACAGATAAGTACCGCGCTTTGGAGTAATGGGCCCCATGACCGTCAAGGTATCTAGCTAGGGCATCATTATGCAGCCTTGCAAATTTTCTCAAGAAACATCGTGGGCTTGTTTGATTCGCGTGAACAGAAGGAAAAAAAAAAGTGGTCCAAAAAATAATGAGATGCCTCTTATTTGGTTGGAATTTTTAAAGAAGAAAGAAGAAAAAGTTATATTTCTATGGAAATATGATTCTCACATTTCATGAGAAAGTTTTTTTCATTAGAAATATGGAAAAGTTACTTTCCCATGAGACGAAAATCACTCCATTTTTACTTTTTTCTAAAAAATCCCTTTAGCATTAAAAAAGCATTAAAGAGTCATTAAAAATTTAATTTTTGTTAAGGGCATAATAGGAATTATACATAACTTTTCTAGAAAAGTGGATGGCCAACCAAACATAAGCACTTTGAAAATTTGTCACTTTCTCATAGTCAACCAAATATTCCAAAAATACTTTCCTAGGCATTCTCTTCCTAGGAATTTGTTTTCCAGAAATCATATTCCTAGGAGGGAAAATGCTTCCCGCGAACCAAACGAGCCCCGCAGGTTTTTTGAGAGCCTCCATCCCCGACTACCTCAAAATGAACTTTTTTTTTTTTTGTTAAAAACGGCAGTTCATATAACTCTAATTTGAGTACATCCAGCCATATCAAAAGAAAGTAAAGATAACAACGGAGTGGGACTATCAGCTGCTGAAGTCCAAAGAAACTCTCCGGAATGCCTAGCTACGTAAGAGGCGACCCAGTCAGCAGCTCTGTTCGCCTCCCGATACACATGTGTAGCATGAGAATCACCCATCTCCTGAACCAGCCTTCTAATCTCAAAATGAACTTTGACTATCATATTTTAACAAGCAAATATAGTAGAGACGAAATTGGTAATCCGAGACTACATCTCCAGGCTAGTTGTGGCAGACCGGCAATGCATTTGTAATATGATTATTATTGGAGTCGAGCTTAGGGCAACATAAGAGAAGATCACTTATGCGATGAGTGTCTTAGGGCCTGACTACATTATCTTGGAGGCAGGCTCTACTATGGTGATTGATTGGAATCGGCAGGATGAGCGACAAGACGATGGCCATCCATTACTTAGAGACACTTGGAGATTGGTGTCCGAATGTCGTCCTATCCAGATTGCTCATGTTTATCTAAAAGTGAATAGGGTTGCCGACTGGGTCGCCTCCTTTACTGCTCATCACTCAGGAGAGGTCCTGTGGACAGTGTCCGACCCTACCCCTTCACCCCTATGTTACCTCATTTTTCTTGACTCCACTGGTAGTACTCATGCTAGTTGACATGAACTACTGTTGTACCAAAAAAAATTAGTTAATTATTAAAAAAATAGTACATTCCATAGTGATTTATATTTAATTGAACATCTATTTTTGTAAAAAAATTATGTGAAATATAATTTATATTTTTAATAATAAAAAAAGATCTTGATTTGATGACTTGAGGGTAGTTTTTGAAGAAAAAAAAAATCAATTCCTAACCAGTAAAAAAGTAGTTTTCTATGTTTTCCATAAATTTTTTGTTTCTATGAAGCATGAAAATTTTATTATCATAAAAATACTATTTTTTTAAAAAAAAATCTAATTAAATAAATAAATTATTTTTTTGTTGACCATATTTTTTTTCTTTTTTTGGGTTAACCAACTACATAGCCACAAGTATCCCTCTTATAAGTCATAAACAACCTCACGTGAATAAGTTTGAAAAATACCATTTTAACGCTATGCCACATCTGGCGTGCTACATCTTGTTGACATGACATTAGCATATTTGCCTTCTATGATCTTTGATTATCAAAAAAAAAAACAACCTATGAACTCACAACATAAAATTAATAGGTTGCTTCCATAATACTTATTTATTCTAATAATTATGCTCTTACTAGGCTTTTTTCGTGTATGCTGTCCCCGGCTAAGTTAGAGATCCATATAACACATCAAAAAAAAAAGTTAAGTGTTTAGAGCGGTACAAAGATCACAATAAAAAGGCAGTCTCGTTGAACATGCTTCAGAGTTCAAGTTTACTGGTTGAATAGAGATTTTGTAGAAAGAAACAAGCTTCTATTGATGCACAAATTTTGTCCGACTATGGAAGTCTAGAGAGCACCAGTCAATTCACGGAGAGATGTTGATCTGCAAACAAAAAGAAGAAAAAGACTTGTTGAATTGGCTTTGGCCGGACCCTCCGATACCTAAGTCGGGAAGGGCTTTCAAATAATAATAGAAAAATAGAAAATATAAGAGAAAAAATCAATGTAGAATATTGCTTTCTTCTTGTTGGCCTTCTCGCCCTGGCCTTTTCACCTTGATCTTCTTAGGTTGGTCGTCTCACCTCGGCCTTTTTACTTCAGCTTTATCAAGTTGGCCTTCTCACCTTGGCCTTTTCACCTCTATCTTTTCTCCTCGGCTTTCTCAAGTCAGCCTTCTCATCTTGGCCTTCTTATATCGGCCTTCTGGTTCTAAATAACCTTTTGGTCAACTTTGGGAGCTCGACCTCATTCTCCTCGCTTCAACCTCGGCCTTCTCATCTCGGCCTCGATCTTCACCTCGGCCATAGCCTTCTCACCTTAGGTCCTTAGCTACAACCGTCTTAGGTAGGCCTTCTCAAGTCGGCCTTCTCACCCCAGCCTTTTGATGTTGGTCGGCCTTCTTGTCAACTTTAGGAGCTCTACCTCAAGCTCCTCGCCTCGGCCTCGGTCTCCTCACCTAAGCCACGAGCGTCACCTTAGCCTTCTCATCTCGGCCTCGGCCTCGGTATTCACTTTGGCCTTAGAGTTCACCTCAGCATTGGTTTTCGCCTCGATCTTAGTCTTCACCTCAGCCTTTCTCCTCGGCTACAGTTTCTCACCTCGACCTTGGAAGCTCATAGACCTATTGACCTGCCAAAAAAGAAGAGCAAAATAATGGATGAAGGCTTGAGAGCCTCACACCATGAGAGCTTTGAGCTATAAGTGCCTTTGACTATGAGAGCTTCTAGCTAATAAAACTCCTCTCTTTGGGAACACTTAGCCTTATTTATATAGGCATGAGAGCAAGGATCCGTTACAATTGAAGGCAAAAATTAAGAGATAAGCCATAACTCCTCTACGAGCCATAACGATTCATCCTTATGAGCCATAACCATCCATCCATTTTGGATTCTCTTAATTTTAAAGTTGTAACCACTTAGAATTCAAATCTTTTCAAACTTGCCTGCCATGTGTCCATTCACAATAGGGAGGCAGTTTTATACCATATCACCTCCCATTGCAGCTGATACAAGCTGCTCGGATGGCATTCTTTTAATAAGGGGCATCAAACCATATGTAGCAATCTGCACCTTGTGACTAGAAGGAATATTCTTTTTTTTCCTAACATATTGCACCTAGAAAAAACCAAATCTTTTCTGAGACTAGACATGCTATTTCTAACCCTTGACCATCTACCCACTTTATCCCACCTGGGATGGCATTTGGATTAGACCTATTGAGTTAGATATAGGTTGGGTCGGATGTAGGTTAGGCCAAAAAGTTGGTCAAGCCATGCTCGACTTGTTCATCCAATATTTTAAAAATTCAAATTTGAACCTAAACCTTTTTTATTAAATTGATATCTTGATCCGACCCGCATAGCCCATTTATTTAATGGGTTAAATAATGTTAAACATGTTAAATATGTTAAGTAATTTTTTTTTGGTACAGTAAGGGATGCTAGGAGAATTAAGAGCAAATAGAGCAACAATCCATGTAACCAAATTGAGCCAAGATGTCAAATTCAGTAGGAAGACTTAAATATGCAATGAAGTCACAATTTAGATACCTCTCAGCTAGCCAATCTACTAGGGCCCTAGCTTCTCTAAATGTATGCAATATTTGGAAGGAAGCCGGCCTCGACATAATAACCTAAGTATCTTGAAGAAGTGGATGCAAAGAACCTAAAAAAACATCATTTCTAATCCTGTTGATGACAACGGGGGAGTTGCCTTCCAAGACACTCATCGTGCGCTTTAGAATATAAAAAACAATTGGAATATCCTTCCAAATAGCCTGTAGTCTAGCAAATGCAGCCATAGTAACTGGAAAAACTCTAGCCCCTACATGAATGTCACGCCAAGATGATCCTTAAAAATGAAACCAACCCTTGCAAGTCCTTCATTAAGTGGGCTTTTAATAGATTAAATAGGTAGAAATAGGGTAAACAAGTTAAACTTGTCGTGTTAAATAGATTTGAAATGGGTTAAATAGGTTTGCTAGAACGTGACTTAATTATTAAATGGGTCAAAAAATATTAACTAGGTTGAAGGTCTAAATTTGAACCTAACCTGTTTAATAAATAGGTCAAAGCAGGTTGACACATTTATCAATTAGAACTCATTTATACCAAACCCAAATATGCTTAAAGTGGGTCCATTATGGACCAACTTGAAGGGCCAATTCATAAGTTTTTGTCCTTAACTCCAATAAGGCGGAGGTTGTAGGATGGATCAAGCTACTCCTTGGCAAACCAAAACTTAGTATAATGGGGCGTTGAAGCAAGGGTTGACATCTACCAAAGAGAACTCCTCATCCCATGTCTAAAGTGGCAAAGATCGTATTTTTGAATCACATTTGGTTTAAAAGGACCTTACATCCCATTCACCTTTCAGCATGGGCGAGATATAAACAGGTTTGAGGCCACGCATAGCCATGTGGGCGCCACAAATTACACAGACCATTTTTGAAAAAAAAGTAAATTATAAAAATCTCCAAAGAGATTAGGGATAAATTATACTTGTATTCAATAATATGAAAAATCTATGTTTACCTTTTTGAGATTTCTTTTTCTCCAATACTTCAAGTCTTCAACCATAACCTAATAGAATGTTAGTTAAACTGTTAACTTTTTATAGGACCCAAATGCCATATCTGGAAAAAAATAAAAATATCCAAAATAACCTTACAAAAACCTTCTTGAGGTTTACGTTTATTATACTTACACCAGCATGTTGTAAAAACCTATACTTACACCCATTTAAATTGGCAGTGTTAGTAAAACTGCTTATCTATTATAAAAAGTCAAAATTATCTCTATAAGAAAATAAGGCTCCTCTTTTACTTTACAACTCTTGAAACTCTTCAAAGTATTACATCTTTAAGAGTTTTCTTCTCTTGGAGATTAAGCGACTAAAGTTTTTTTCCCACTTTGCCAATCCACACGAGCGTTCCTTTATGACGAGCGACCAATGATAAGCTTTCTTCCGAACCGATATCCGATGACAAGCATCTTTTCCAATCAGCCTTTGTTCTTTATAATCAGATTTTATTCTCGCTTTTTCACTCACCACATCATAAAGATCGGAGATGCTTGTATATTATTTGCTGATTTTGAGTTTTACTTGTCAAATACTGTAGACATGATTTTTTAATATTGTTGCTGCGAGTAAGAATTCCTATATCTACATAGCTCTGGCAACTTATCATCAAAAAGATCTAAATCAATACATACATGAAAACTCTTCGTTTTGGAGGGTGCATCAATTGCGGTTCCATAGCTTGGTTTGGACTTTGGACAAGCTGGCTCAAGTGATAAAACTCTTGGTGTTAATTTCTTGCAACAGAAAATTTTAAAGGTATCAACTTATTTGAGAAATCTAAATTGCTTTTTTCTTTGTATATGACTATTTTCTAATAACTTATTGAGATCAAGTTCAAAAGCTTTCTTGGTTGATCTTCTCTTTGAATTGATATTATATCACTTAAGGCTAGTTTGGTCATTTTTTATATTTTTTATGAACGTGGCATTTAGGTCCCATTTAAGTTAATAGTTTGGCTAACATTCTGCTAAGTTATGGGTTAAAGTGTTAGATAAAAACAAATTTCATGGATAAGCGTAGATTTTTCAAACTATTGGATGCAAGTATAATTTATCTCTAATTGTAGAGGTTTTTTGTAATTTACTTATCACATACGAGTAATTTTGACTTTTTATATGATGTAAGTGAATACCATTAATTTAATTGGATAAAAGTATATATTCAATAAATTAGTGGGTATAAGTATAATAAAAGTAAACCTGAGAAAGATTTATATAATTTATTTTTTAAAAAAAAATCAAAGTTTTCCTTGCTCTGCAAGGGGCGAATCATGGAATGCAGGAAGGCCAAACATATTCTCCATGGTGTTTCCTGTTCCTTGCGGACAAGCAAATCCCCGGCACAAATATTTTACAGTAGTTTAAAGTAAAAACCAAATTGGAGGAAGTTGATTCATCCGGGCCAATGGCATCTCAGCCCTCAGGACCCAATGAAGCGCTAATATGCCAAAACCCAACCAAAACCCTAACTAGTAAGTATCGCACACTTATATATCATCACACATTTTTGTATCTTTTAATCCCCTCACCATACATCAAAAAGTCAGCCGAAAATAAAAACAATCTCCGGTCATCTCCCTGTCCGTGTGAACTTTTTTCCAAAAAATATATAAAAGGGAATAAAGGCCTATTTCCAAGAACGCCTTCCAAGGAGAAGGGCTCCAATCATCATCTCCTTGGGCGCCGCCGTCTCCTCCTCATTGCTGTCTCTCCCTCAACGCCTGTTCACTTTCTCTCAGGTTTTTCTCTACCATTTCCCTCCCAATCTCGCTCCCTCGGCGCTCTTTAATTTTCCGCTACGTCCTGTAGTTCTCTTGCGCCTCCCCGTCCGAAGAACTCGATTGATTTCATCCGCTCCGGATCGTCTTGTCGTTGAGGTTTCGATCATAATGATGTTTTGAATTTATTATTTTTTTTAAATTTTAATTTGGTGTTAAAGTCGCGTTCTATGCGGACCAGAAAGCAGCAAGCAGTTATTATCAATGCGCAGTTTGAGCTTCTTTTTTGATGAAAAGAGCGTTGGTTTTAGTGAGCAACATATTTTTTTTAGGTTTAGGGTTTTTCTCCCGCTGATGGAATTTATTTATCTGTTGTTCTTTTATCTTTGTTTTTACGTTGACTGTTGGGTGTTTGACATGGGGAAGGATGATGAGTAAGGATGCCATTTCTAGCATATTTGAATGAATAAAAGTGTATAATTTTGTCATTTTAAGAAAATGTTTTTTGTTTTTATACTAATTTACGGTAGTTTTAGTTTTCAAAACACAAAAAGTGCTGTGCCGACTGATTAGTACTGCTCGCTGGATATTACTTGTCTTCTATCTAGTACATTAAACTTGTAGTAAAAGGATATTTCGTTAAGTAATGTGGTAGGGGTAACTATATTTCTTTTGAGGATACGCTGATTTATTATTACTGGCTTAAGGATCAAAAGATGGCTGGAAAATCTAACAAGGCCAAAAACAAGGGGAGGGCCTTCAAGTCCAATCTTGCTGATTCTTGGGAATCAGAATCAAAGCCACTTGATTCATCTCCATCCTTGAATGGTGGTGCTCGTGCTGTGGTAGCATCTAACGGTGATGCCAATGGGGTTGGAGACACAAGCAGTAAGTCTCCTGCAGCAAATGGGGTTATCAGTGATAAGGTAGAGATGGAAAATCTTTCGGCAACAACATCCAAGCAGGCTGAAGGTGAACTCTCTGTTCTTCATTTGATGTTATGTTACCCTCAGGCTGTTTATTTTACAGCTAAAAGACGAGTCCATTTCATGCTTGTTTGCTGTGTAACTTGTTATTGTTCATGGCCCAATTGACCGAAAAGAATACTGGAACTTTGAGATCTTACAATCAAATCCTGGTTACTCATTAAGAGAAAATTTGTTTTGATTTTCTAGCTAGGATTTTGTGCTTCAAAGTGGTTTTGTTGATCTTTTAATCTCTATGTATCTTGAACTTATTAATACATATAATTGTGCAAGGGAGGTCGACTCTCAACAGTGGCTTTTGTCTTTTCTTTTGATTCTACGATCTCTAAGGTCCTTTCACCCTGTGTAAAGAATATTGAATCGTGACTTTCTAATGTTCTGTTCATTGTCATGTAGATGACCATAGGGTTTGGGTGAGATTCATTGTTACTATATGTGTATGCATGACATGTAGACTGATATGCTGTCTAATATTCTGTTTTGAGCTCCTGAACTGCTGTACCATGGTGAAGGCAAACTAAACTCTCTGGGCTCGTTTGGTTCGCGGGAAGCATTTTTTCTCTTAGGAATATGATTTCTGGGAAGCAGAGGATGCCTAGGAAAGTACTTTTGGCATGTTTGGTTGACCATGGGAAAGTGACAAATTTCCAAAGTGCTTATGTTTGGTTGACCATCCACTTTCCTAGGAAAGTTATGTATAATCCCTATTATACCCTTAATAAAAATTAGATCTTTAATGCCTCTTTAATGCTTCTTTAATACTGAAGGGCCTTTTTGGGAAAAAATAAAAATGGAGTGATTCCCGCCTCATGGGAAAGACTTTCCCATGAAATGTGGGAATCATATTCCCATGGGAATATAATTTTTCCATCTCTCTTCTTTGAAAACTCCAACCAAACAAGAGGCATCTCATTACTTTCCCGTTGACCACATTTTTCCTTCTTCTTTTCCCGCGAACCGAACGAGCCCTCAATTGCTCAGTGTCATGTTGCCCTGCGGACAACCATCGAACTTATTACTAATCAGTGAATGGGGAAATCTGTCCTAAAGTGTCAGCTAATAAATGTTCTTTCAAAAGCATACATATTCTAGCAACAATCATAAAACAACTTTCCATTTTGGCCAACTCCTTTTTAAGTACTGTTTCAATCGATACATCTATATCTCGTGTTTAGGTAATGCTATCATCAGCTTTCCATATTTTATAAATTTGTTATCCTAGAAGAATTTCAAGAGGTAATCCATTGACCACATCTACTAAAGTGCTGACAGATTGGCGGTTCAGCTTGCAAAATAAGGAGAAATTGGCCTTTTTTTACTTGAATCTTTCCTTTCATGTCAGAAAAATATGCCTGGAATTTAAATATTCCCCTTGTGAACCCTGTGGAGCCCTTCCCTTTTCCTTTTTTCTACCTTTCATGATCTTCTCAACCCATCTTTCTTTCATGTATTCTTTAACTCATTGTTTTGAAGGTCTGATTGATGAGGAAACATAGGTGTGTAGGTGCTTGATGGTATGTGTAGTTTTACCAAGTCCACCAAATAAGTTTCATCTGTTGAGGTTCAACTTTTGAAGTTTCAGTTTAATTTCAAAAAAGATAAAAAATATCATAAAATTTTAAAAATAAAAAAGTGTTTACAGTTTTGAGACAGACAAATATTATAATTTAAAAAGAATAACGAAAAGCCATTTTTACATCATTTTATTGTGCGACATGTCATTAATTATTTGAGGACAATCTGTTTGAGATTTGATCTCTAGGATAGCTAATTCTGTCGACAATAATTCAATAAACTTATCTCTCTCTCTCTCTCTATATATATATATGTATTATTTGATGTCAAAATGCACCTAATTCTTCTCAAATTCTAATTAAGTTTGACTCTTTATAAGTGTTTCAAAAATCAAGAAAAACATGTATAAAAGGCAAAATAGCTTTACAATTTGCCCATACATATATACACATCCGCACATACATATATACTCATCCATATATATATATATATACACACACACATATACACATGTATGATTGCAAGTATGCAGTCCCTTAGTTTTGGAGTGGTTCCAGCCAAAGCCAAAACATCTTGGTTACTGAGTTTTGGTCGAAACATCAAATTCATCACTATACTTTCCTATTTTTGCAATCCCAAAGACGCATTTCCATAAATAGGATCCATCTATTGTCCAGAATCCTCAATTCTGAATGCCCATTACTTATTGGGCAAAAAATGTATAGGAAAGAGGCCTTCAAAATGTAGTATTTTGGATTTATTGGTACTTTAACTATTTAGATCCTCTATTTGGAATGCCCACGATCAATATCCGATTAGTAAAATTGAGATTTTAATCCTATTAGAAGGATGTTAGTTGAACTCTCTCTCTCTCTATATATATATGTATGCGTGTTCGCATGCATATGTGTTTGCTAGTAGAAAAGTTTCTTGTATGTTGGGTTTAGTAATCTCCATGGATGCAACTTGGCATTTGTTGAAAATGGTTTGAAAAAGAAGGAAAGTAGCTGTTGAGGTTGCACAGAAGTGGAAAAGAAGGAAAATCCAAAGGTCTAGCTGTTGAGAAAGAAGATAGAAAATGCTAAAAGATGATCAGAAAGTGAGAAAAAGGAAAACCTAAAACTAATTTTTATTTCATTTCTGATTTTCTGGTTAAAAAGGTCCCAGGTTTTGCATTTCTAATCACTTTGTTTAAATCCTACTTTCTATTGAGAACTTAATATAAACAAGAACTTCCCATAATGGCCAATGCTTTATCCTCCTAAGAACACTCAGGAAACATGAAAAATCTATATACCCCCTGAATAAACATGGAACATACTCATTTTTGGCACTTTTTGTCCTTGAAACCCTTCATTTTTCCTTCATTTCCTTTTCGTTGGCTCCTCTTATTGTAACTTAATATTAGACCATAACTAGAAGGTTCACAACCTTAACCATCATACCATGTTCCAACTCCTAACTATTGCTGTCTACTTTCTTAGTCCTTATTTGCCCAGCATTCCTATTTAAAGCTAGATTTAACTGTTATTTCACGCTTTCTCATATCCTCTCACAATTTTAGTCTGTGTTAGCTCTCGTCTTTTCCTCCTACATCGACAAAAATTGAAATACTTTCCTACTGGAACCCCCTCAAATCTTTGTTGGACATATCCATACCATCTCGTTTGAGTCTCTATTATTTTAACTTGTGCAACTCCCACTCCTTTGATAAACTTGTTTCTCACTTTCTCACTTCAGCCTTTTGTTTTCACATCCAACTCAACATTTTTCTAGTACATTTAATTTATTTTCTTGGATCCACTTTATTGTGCAATAATTTCAACCACACAACATGGCATGCATTATTTCTATTTCATAGAATTTTCCTTCAAGACGCCAAAGTATGCATTGATCACATAGTACACTAGAAATACCCCTCCATATCATCCAGTCAGCTCCAACTTTTTTACGTGTTTTCATTATCACCCCATTATTTTCATGATAACTTTTCTCCCCATGTTTTTGTAGATAAACACAAAAAAAAGCCTTATGGATGAGACAAGAATAAATAAGGCAAGATTTGTTCGTTGCCATCATAGTCCTTTGTTCACTTTGCTGTAATAACTTTTTTATCTACTAACAATCATAACTATGGGCTATCATATTTGTGGGTTTGCTACTGATTTTTCTGACTGTATTGGAAAAGTCAGTAGCTTCATTATAACAGCAAAGTTTATGATCCATTTGAATTTTCCATGCATAGATTGGAACTCCTGGTTGGGTTCCTTTCACTTGTTGGTTTGTTTTTTATGCACTTTTTTCTACTAATCATCTTTACTAATGGCAATTCTAATATGATATCGGCTTTGGATCAGCTTAATGTGATTTAGGGGCATTTAAAAACTGGCCATCTCTCTCTCTCTCTCTCTCTCATGAACCAATCAAAATTCGAGCTAGCAATTTTAAGAAACTGTGCGCTTTTTGGTGGGCAGGTGAGATTCATCTTTACCCTGTTTCTGTGAAGACACAATCTGGGGAAAAGCTAGAGTTGCAGGTAAGTTGTTCATAAACAAATATGGGATGTATTTTTAGGCAATGGGAGTCTTCTTTTGTGTTTTTTTTTAAAAATTTTTAGTGCGCTAGACTGATGAGGTGGCCCTTCCTCCATAGCCTTAAACCCCTTAACCTTGATGATGGTGAGGTTCACATGTATTGGGCGCAACCACGAAGGGATGTCACCAGCAGGCTAGCTGGCACCTTCAGTGAAAGGGGACATGTAGCTATCAAGAATTTGCTTCTAGTAAGAGCAATCCAATGGTTCTGTCCCATGCATTTTATGAGGCACATATATGCACACTTGCGTATGCTTGTTTCATATGCAGAGGTCCATCTTCACATGTCTGCAGGCATACATAACTTTTTTTAGCAATTTATTAATGGAAGTTTAGGTTTGTTGTTTTTGTGAGCGTTCAAAGATTCTTTATACATTTTCTAGTGTTCTATCTTTTGAATTAGTTCACACGCAGTTACTTTTGTACTTTGCTTTTTCATGTGGAATTTTAGTGGCTGTTTTCTTTTTTTGTTAGTTATTTTTACTTTTCCTGATGATCTGTAAATCATTGGGGAAACTGGCATCTGTCTACAATAGAATTTACTCGAGCTCATGCTAGCTTGGTGCGAGAAATCACCATGCTCCCTTAATATTTATAAAGCCTATTATCAGTGACTGGGGTATTGAAAGGTGAAATCATGCCACTTTCTTGAGTGTATACAGAAGTTTAATACAGTATAGCAATGTATAGGGAGATAATAATTGTTTTTGTTTGTAAAATGGTATCATGCCCTGTATGTTTTTCAAAAAAATCAAACACCATGAGAAAATAGTAATTTGTTGAGGTCTGCCATATGAGTTGGGTCTACTTCTAGTAATGCATATGATAAAAGGCACGCAGCCACTGTTGAGGGACCTAAGGGATTTCTTTTTCTAGATTCAGGACTCATGATTTGGAGGTCTACATACATCTATACAATCTTCTATTGCTTTATCCTGGTTGGGCAACAATCTAACTTTTTAATGCAAAAGAAATTTAGATATCCAAGTATCCAATAATTCAGTAGTGTTGTCACTTTGCATGGGCATTTTTCCTTTTTGTCTTCGTTGTTGCTGATGAAGCTTTGCTTAGCATTAATTTTACAGATTAATAGAGAAGTAAAATCAATTGAAGAGGCAAGAACATTTAGCCTATATCATGCAGATGCTGCTTTCCACATGTCTTACCTGTGAGAGAGGGTTTGCATATTGATTGATTGATTTGTCATTATAACAGTGGGCTGATCCGCAACAGAAACAGTTTAAAGAAAATCAAGAGAGAACTTACCTGTTTTCATCTGATTTGCAGATTGCATTGGAAAAGAGCAAATAACTGCAGAGTTTTAGTGCAGCAAGATAAAGACATAATAAGAATATTTCTGACATACCAAAGTAGACAGAAGAGAGAATGTAATAAATAATTTGTTGTTTATATTAAAAATTGATGAAGATAGAAGAAGCTGGGAACTGCTCCTACTCATTTCTTAGTTGAATAGCTCAAATCTTTAAAAGTAGTCCTTTGGCCATGAAATTCCAAAAGATGACTAATCTTCAAAACTAGTCCTTTGGCCATGAATTCCAAAAAATGACTAGCTGTGCCAGCTGGCTGGCAACCAACTCACTGACAAAGCTGTTACGAAGTTTTCCTAAATCATGCAACGTGACTGTTAAAAACCTGGTCTCCTTGAGCTTGCTTGATTAGAATGGTGCCATCAGGTGGCAACCATGCTCAGTTCCACTCGCCTCCTTTGCTACTCAACACTTGGGAGAGGTCCTTTGGACATGTTTTGTAGCCCCCCTCCACCCTTACGCCATCTCCTTTCTCTTGATTCTGTTGGTTGTACTCACACTAGAGTTGTGCGAGTAGCCATTGTACCAAAAAAACAAAAAAGGGTTACTTTATACTAGTTTGTTTCTTTGTGTGTGGTTCATACTTTATAACTTCTTTAGTTGTACTTTGAAATAACATTATCTACTGATGTTTGTCTTTGATGCGCTTCAACAATTGAAGTATTCTAAAGCTTCTTTTATCCTTGCCCATTAAATTTGCACCTCTACAAATTCTAATTTTGATTTTGGATGTGCAGCTAAGTCCAGGAGATTCTGTGATGGATATCAGACAGTTCCTTCTTGATGCTCCAGAGACCTGTTTCTTTACTTGCTATGATTTAATTCTACATACTAAAGATGGTTCGGTTCATCATTTAGAGGATTACAATGAAATTTCTGAAGTTGCAGATATTACTGCTGGTGGTTGCACCTTAGAGATGGTTGCTGGTTTGTGCACCTTATTTACTAAGTTTCTTTTATCTGTTCAGCTTTTTGGTTGTATCAGTAGTAATCAGGTGGCATTATGTCTGTGTTTTTGCAGCATTATATGATGAAAGATCCATTAGGTCACATGTACGCCGTGCCCGAGAATTGCTCTCTCTTTCAACTCCTCATGTCTCATTATCAACATTGTTAGCTTTGCAGCACAAAACTGCACCACAAAAAGTTTCAGGTTTCTATCTGCCAAGTGCAATGTTTTCAACCTCATGCATGTTGTCTCTGTAGTTAGCTATTATGATAAACTAAAAGTCCATCATTTGGATTACAGTTTCATATCGTTTTCTGCCTTTTTTAACTTAATTGCATCTTTCACATGGGGTGAATTTCCTTGAAGCTGGAGTAGATGCAGTTTTACCATCATTTCTTATCGCCTTTTTACTGTTCTTCTCATTGTTATACAGATGTGAAAACAAAAACTCCGGATGGGTTAGGTTTCATGGAGGATTTTATGGGTTCCCTCCACAATTTGGTGACACCAATACCTCATGAGATCAAATGTGTGGAAAGCATTGTATTTTCTTCTTTCAACTCTCCTCCAACTTACAGAAAGTAAATCCTTTCTCCTTAGTTCTTTTTTCTATGCTTCTATCTTTATCTGTGTAATGTTCCCTTCACAAATTTTAACCCACTTACAATACAATATTTAGTAGATTGGTTTGTATAATCGAAAACTTTCTTCTGAAGTTCACTATGTTTAACCTTCCGTCCAACTATATCTTGGAAACTAGGAGTTCTCTGGAAAAATAGAAGAACAAACCGGTTGTCTACCCCTTTATAAATAATTTCCTTCGTTATGGCCTCTTTTTCTGAATCAGTATGTCATTATTTACCTACACAAAAAAAGATTTACCACTATGACCGCATCTTCTTACGTACTGTGTCTAAAGGCATTGCACATCATTGGCTACATTTTTCTGTTTGAACATCCTTTGATCTTTAGAAATTTAACCATTACAAAAGTTACAAAGTAAACAGCAGTCACTTTTTTAGCACATTGTGTTAGGAAGGAGTATAGCTAATTAATTTTGTTCCTTTTCTTTTTCAGGCTAGTTGGAGATCTGATCTATATTGATGTAGTAACATTAGAAGGAAATAAGTTTTGCATCACAGGGACGACAAAAGCTTTTTATGTGAACTCTAGCACAGGGAGTATATTGGATCCAAGACCATTAAAGCCTGCTTATGAAGCAAGTACCCTAATTGGTCTATTGCAAAAAATCAGCTCCAAGTTCAAGAAAGGTGGACAAGTTTTTTGTAACAACAACAGTTTTGATATTTTGTGCGTAACTCTAACAAATGGATATATGTTTGAAGGTTTTCGTGAAATTTTGGACCAGAAAGCTTCTGCACATCCTTTTGAAACCGTCCAATCCCTGTTGCCACCAAATTCATGGTTGGGGCACTATCCCATTCCTGGTATAAATGGCAGCTGACCTTTGTACTCTTTATGTTGAGATTTTTGTCTTAACTTCTTTCTTGGTTTTTCTTGCATTAGAAGATGCACTGCTCTTCAAATTTAAGTTCAACTTTCTCGGGACATTATCTTACAGATTATTACTTTCCTTTATTTCATGAAACTCTCTTTTTTCTAAGATTTTTTTTTTTGGGAAAATTCCTCCGTAGTTGTTCCTAAAATTCCATTCATGAAATTATATAGCTGCAAACGACATACAAGGGGTCTGTGTTTGCTGTAACTGAAAACAGTAAGTGTTTAGTCTCTTAAGGTCCACTGGCTTTAAAAGAAGGCTAGTCACTGCTCTCAAGATATGAGTTTTGTTCTACAGGCTTCTTGCACATATATAATAATTTTTATTGCTGGGACCAGATCTGACTCATGGTCTGTGTCCATGTTTAAAACCATGTTGGTGCTCTTCCAATTATCCTGCATGCTGCTTTGGATCCTTTTCAGACACATAATGCCATTTTGTTCCCTTGGCACTTGCAATGATTTGTTGTATAAGATGATCATCAGTTCATATTATAGCAAACGTAGTTGCTTGCAAGTGCAAAATTGCGGGTGCACTACATCTCATGTGGTACATTGTAGGTCTGTATACACGCTCTATGTGATGACTTATGGTATAGATGTTGTCAGAAAAATAACTTGATTAAAGTTAGATTCTGTAATTTTAATTATTTTTTGCAATTTTTTTTTTCATCAGTTTTGTTCAAACAAGATAATATGAGCAAACATTTGGCTGCATACCCAGATTTCCATGGTAAATGTGCTGTATCGCTGAAAGATACGTTATAATACATAACAAAAGGGTATATCTTCAAATCTTTGTAATTGTTGATTAATATATATGCAATCATTCTATAGTATGATATTTCACTGATACTTTTGGTCCAACTAACGTTACTTTGTATTTTCAGAAAATATATTGTTTTCATCTGGGTTAAAGTATCATTCAGAATTTAGATGCCCGTTATGCTGTAAAGTGTGTCTGTGCTTTTACGATCCATAAATGCTTTCACAACCTGCATCTTTTCAATGTTTGCAGATCATAAACGGGATGCAGCCAGAGCAGAGGATGCCTTTGCTCTTTCTTATGGAAGTGAATTAATTGGCATGCAGAGAGACTGGAATGAGGAATTACAATCCTGTCGGGAATTTCCTCACAATACTTCTCAAGAGAGGTGTATATATTCATATGCTTGATGCAGATCATCCACTGAACTGCGTTTTTAACCCTTTTTTCAATTCCTTTTCTTTCAATTGCAGCAGCTGCAGTTGTTCCTTCTAACATATATATTTTGTTTTCATTTAATCACATAAGAAGCTATTAAAAAGAGCTTTCTGCATTGCTTACAGAGATCATTTTGTTGTAGGATACTGCATGGCAGGGCTCTTTATAAAGTGACATGCGATTTCGTTGATGCAGCAATTAAAGGAGCAATCGGTGTCATCAACAGATGTATACCCCCTATTAATCCAACTGATCCAGAATGTTTCCATATGTGAGTGAACCCAGAGAAGTTTGTCTCATCATTGTCCTTGTAATTAGATTTCTAGCATCTTTTTGGTACAATCATATACCCTGGTAGAAATAACTTTGGAAACTTGACTAAGTAGATGGAGCTTCTGTGCATTATATTTAGTTGATCAGGGTGAATGAACTTTCTTACTGTAGTCAATTCTTGGCTCATAATTCCTCTTTTTTCTTTCTCCTGTTTTTTTTTGAGTGGTGTGCTTCCAATATGTGCCACTCTTCCACAGCATGGTCTATAGATTCTTTGACGCTGCTGTTGAAAAGTCTGCAGCCTTCTTACATATTCGCCAATATCTACTGACTAATAAAATATGTAATTTATAATGATTATACACATGTACATGTAGGCATGCACGCTCAACACTTGCATGGACACATGGACAGAGAGGAAGACACATGCATGTATATGCAGGTATATGTACATATATACATAAATACAGATAGACAGACAGGCAAATAGAGAGAAAGCAAATCAACAGAGAGATGTGTTTGTGTACATGTGTGATATACAGATGGGTAGCATGTTTGTGTTTATTATGTGTACTTCTGCTGACTGTTCGAAATATTTATTTAATTGCAACTGATTCTTTTATGCATACCATGCTTTGACCTTTGTCTTTATCTCCAGCTCCATTAGGCATGCCTTGTGGCTGCATAGAATTGTACATGCATAATAGGCAACCATTTAATTAACCATTAGTATTCCAATTTTCTGTGGAAATCTAGTGCTTTTTTAATTAACCATCCTTTCTATCTTCTCACAGGTATGTACACAATAACATATTCTTTAGTTTTGCTGTGGATGCTGACCTTGGGCAGATATCAAAAGATCAAGGCTCGAGTAGTAAGTTAAATTCTTGGCATTTTGTTGACAACTGCAATGATGCGGCCTCACCTGATTTGTTGGCAAAGGCATCAGGTAATACGTTCCGCAGGACCTGTGGTGACTCCAGTTATGCTTGTCCATGAGCCTAAACACTGATCAATTTCAAAATGTTTCAGATAATACTTCTGATGCATCTGCTGAGACACAGATTTCTGACAATGAACAAGCTACATATGCTTCTGCAAATAATGACTTGAAAGGAACTAAAGCTTACCAGGAAGCTGATGTTCCTGGACTTTATAATCTTGCCATGGCTATAATTGATTACAGAGGTTACAGAGTGGTAGCACAGGTGCATCATAGAGATCCTTTTTTCCCTAACATCTTATATTACAATGGCCCTTGATGAGGTTTTTTGGGAAGTGTGCTTTTTCTGATTGTGTGTGTATATATATATATATATTCAAGTTTTAACTGCTCCATTGTATGATTGCATGCACCAATTTTTGTTGTCTGGTATTCTTTCACTATTGATGCTTTCTTAAATAAATTATGAATTAGTGGTTCAACATAATGGCTAGATTTATATTTCTTGTCATATCATATTCAGATACTCTGTATTCTTCTCAGGTATCAGCTAATCTTTCTTGAGTCTAAAAATCTTCACTTTCCTTTTTCAAGTATGCGTTAGTAGTTGTTTTCGAAAATGGGGAGTTTCAAACTTCTTATAACCTTATATAACCACACTTTCAAAATTTAAAAAGAGAAATTGCAACTTCCTTTTTTCTATGGGACCAAAACATAAGATACATCCAGAAAAGAGGCAAGAACGATGATAAAATTGGGGGAGAAGTGCAAGGGGTTAGGCACTAGGATATGCTTGTGGGGGCAGATGCAGGAGTGCATCGTAGGAAGAATGTAAAGGATAAGAAGTTGCCTCAGTGGATGGCTTTATCTATGTTCTCTTATGCCATCCTTTTGTGTGTATGAGTAGGCTAAGCTTGGCTATGTGAGGGGATGCAAACTTTTGATTTTATCCTCTACTTCTGAAAGACTTAAGAGTGTCTTTCATGATAATTTTTTTCCTTTTTCTTTTTGATTAAACACATCATTTTTAATATTGATAAATGCAAATTTTCATTTTGATCCTATAATTAAACAAGAGGGTGGGTCTTAGTGCAATGGTAAGCTTGCTTCATTATGACCTGGGTGTTACAGGTTCGAAACACGGAAACATACTCTCCGCATGCGGGGGTTAGGCTGCATACATTTGACCCTCCTCAGATCTAGCAATCACGGGTACTCGTGCATTGAAATGCCCTTTTTTATCCTATAACTAAACAAACTTATTCCTTTTACATTTTATAATGCTAAACTTTTTTCCCTTTTATTTCTGAAGCTGTTGTATTATTCTCCCAATTTTTATCCTTCTCAACCTAACATAACTTTAGGCAATGTATTTCTATGATACCTTTTTATGTATCATCGCGGGCTTCAGCTTTTCGATTAGTCACTGCATTCATATTCAATTTGCAGAGCATTATCCCTGGCATCCTTCAAGGAGATAAATCTGATTCCCTTCTATATGGTTCTGTTGACAATGGCAAGAAAATTTGCTGGGATGAATCATTTCATTCCAAGGTGAGTCACTTGCTCTAATTTTATAGAATCTCCTTTTATGCTTTTGTATGTCACTATCTGTAATGGTTTGACTCTTTTTTCCATTAGAAAACATCAAAATCTTGTTCGGCTTATGAACTTTGGTTTATCATAACTTTCAATTTTTGAAGTCTGTTAATCTTTGGAGGTGCTTCATTATCAAAATTGTTTTAGGTCGATTATAATTTATCCAATATATGCTCCTCTATAGTTGATGTGAATTTTCTTGATTGTCTTAGCAACATTTCTCTGGATTTCATTTGATTGTTTTACTGTATGTGGATGGTGAACCATGTTCAAAATTTTTCTATGCTTTTATCTTACTGATTTCTTGTGAGAAGGTTATTATAAGCACCTTTATAGCTGGAGGCACTTTCTATATTTCAACATGGAGGTGCTTATTGGTTTGTTTAGGATGGCTATCAAGATGTGTGCAGTAGCTACAATTGATATAACAATGACCACCTTATATAGCTGCAATGGCCATGACAGCGATCACTTTATCCAGTTAGTATGGAGTTTTCTTTAGTTCCAGTGGCTGCAAGATGGACGAGTACTTTTCTGGGCAAATTTGAGAGTTAATTGTTGGGCTTTCAATATGGTAGACATGTACGCCGCATTGGACAGGCCGTGGTTTGAGCAACAAATTGAAGCCTATGGCCAGGCCTGCATGACACTCTCTAATCTAGGATGAAGAAAATGGGCTAGGTGCAAACTTATCATGGATCTCCTGTTCAATATTTTGTTAAATAGAAAAAGTTGTACTTGATTTAATAGATGATATTTAAACTTAGCAAGAAAATTAATTCCTGCATGATTTGAATCTAATATGTTGTGATATGATAGTGACATCTAAGACTTGTTTGAGATTTTATTTTTCTTATTTTTTGAGATGACATTTGCTGCTTTTTTTATCAGATGTCACTATTTCATTAGCTTCTTCTTTTTCTTCTTCTTATATTGATAGGTAGTAGAGGTTGCTAAGCGCCTTCATTTGAAGGAACATGCTGTTCTGGATGGTTCTGGCAATGTTGTCAAAATAGCTGCTCCAGTGGAATGCAAGGGTATCATTGGCAGCGATAACAGGTGACATAGATGGCTTTTTTAATATTTTTTTCTTCATTTTATTAATCATTTTACTAGTGTAATTTTCAAAGTTTGCTTGTAAAAGATGCTGACGAGCCAGGTTATGTAACTATGACATGATTATCGATTTTTTCTTTCAAAAGCTGAAAATGATCGATCAGTTTTAACCATTTTCATTCGGGTTCGAGCAATACGATGTGGTAAATGTTTTCTCTGGAGAAGCAATATTATTATTAGGTTAGCATAACTTGAAAATGAATGTGCTGTATATTCAGGATTGCTAAAGTTTTGTTGATAACTAATAAGAGCTGGTAAGCAGATAATGACCAATCAGAACATGCTTTTTCAGTGCATGTGTTCCTGCAAGCATGTGCTATTTTGTGCATGCCATGTGTTATGGTGTGTAACTGTATGGAAGTTGGTGAGGCCTTGAAAATTTAAGTTTTATGGTGTAATTTTGCCTGAACAGTTTTCATTTTTCAGGGACAGCTTATGCTGATATAGTTGTGAACTCGAAACTAATTTATGGATCTTGGTTTTATTAGATCTTGGGCTGTCTCTTTGCTTTTCAAATGGTGTTTTCTTCTCTTTGTCGAGTCTTTACCTATTTTGCATGCATGCTTATGTGCATGTTCCCTTTGGCTCCAGACTCAGATAGGAGTTGGCCTGCCCTTCACTGTCTCGTGCTAGTTATAATAAGCAGCTTTCAGTTCTAGTTCTATCAATAATCCGTAACTGGAATATTGTATTCTATGGGTCTACTTTATAAGCTATTTTTCTGTGTGGAACACTCCTCCAATATGTTTCTGCAGAAAAGTGTGGCTGGAATTTTGCAGGAGTGTTCTTTTTCATGGGCAGATTGATGCTGACAGATTCAATTAGGCTAGAATGCTTCTGAGTTCTCTCAAACAATCATGTGTTCCTTTCTCAGTCTGATCAATATGATCTGTAAAATTATAAGTACTTGAATCAGTTTTTGAGTCTTGCTATGGGGCCCCATACTGATACCCTACAAGTAGGATACAATGCATTACAGGCGCCACTTTACTAGCACATGGTTCGCTGTTGGCACAATACCTGTGCTGAGCCTTCCTACCATACTAGTTCTGCACCGCATCATTGTGGTATACCCTGTGCTGCCTGGTAGGCTGGTACAGAGCAGTGCTTAATCGCTGCTTGGAACCCTTTTTGGACTAGACTAATAGCAATAGTTATGAGTTTTCAGGTCTTATTGGAATTATTTCATTATTTTTCTTCATACAAAAATAAAATGTTGATAGAATTATACTTGCAAAAACCTTTTCATATTACATCTTATATGGATGTTCCTAATTAGATGCTTGAACTAGTTTGCTAAATGGTTATTTTTCCTTATGCTTTAAAATCGAAAAATAAATATTGTACTTTGTCAAGTATGGCACCTTTTAATGTATGATCTCGTGCTTTTTTTGACCCTTTATTTTTCTTGACAAAATCTTGTGGTATATATAGAAATGCTGCACTTTGTTGGAGCATTTAAAGGAAGATAATATCAACTTTATGAATCCTTTTTCACTTTTGTTTATTTATAGTTCCATACTAAACTAGATGTTGAAGTTCCATTTTTTTCCGGCATTAGTGTTCTTGTTGCTTTCTTGTTCTTGCATATCCTTTGCTTGCTTCTTGTTGTGATTCAGAATAACCTTGCTTTTTAACATGATTTTAGGTGTTGTATAACTGAAAATAGGAGAATAGCACACAAATGCTATTTTTCTGATAAAGGAGCAAGAAGTGACTGGAAAAAGAGAAAGCAATACTGTAAACATAAAATCAAAATGGAGTAGCTACTTCATTAACGTCAGTGCATAAAATACCAACTCTATTAATAGAGATAAATGTTGCTGGGGTGGTTAAACAGTTTATGACAAGTCCTTAATTTCTGTTCTTTCCAATCTTAGGCAAGATGGCTTGTTAAAAAAGCAGGTCTTTATCTTAACAAGCTTTAATAGTTACTTGAATGAATAACTTGATAAGATTTTAGAGGCTTATGGGAATGAGTCTTCCTATTTGATCACGAATTGTGTTTGTAGAGTCAGATCATACATTTTCTCTAGAAGCCTCTTTCAACCTGAGCCTTACAGAGTGCCAAAATTTAGTCTTGTTTGAAGCTTTCCTCACTGCAGATAAGGAAAACCGTAACTGCATCTGCAACAAAATTTCAGCTGACTCTGCAAACTTCTTTTATGCTTTTTCCATGAGGACTATCATGGAGTCGAATTCACAATCAGTATACCACCATTCTTATAGGAAATTAGTCAAGTAATACTCACTGGATTAGTATGTAAGAGCAGAATTGCAGCTTCTTTCTTACTCCTTTTTTATTTTTGTTATTTCCTGTTACACTCAGGCACTATGTTTTGGACTTAATGAGGGTGACTCCTCGTGATGCAAATTGTACGGGACCTGCACACCGATTTTGTGTCTTGAGGCCAGAACTTGTTGCTTCCTTTTGTGAGGTATGCATATATTCAATATTCTATGACCCTTTTCAGAATGAAACTCTGACTGTTTTCTAATTTACCATGCTTTCATGTGAGATAGGCTGAAGCTGCACAGAGCTCACACTCTAGACCTAAAATTGCAGGAGAGGCCACAGAGACACCTAATTCTCAAAATTGTAGTTCTCATGTGATGGTGAGTACTGAAAATGGGGCAATTTACAGTAAAATAAAATGTTGATCATATTCCAATTGAATTTAAAGTTATCATTTGCCCTGCCATATTTGTAAGCTGGCATGCTGCGTTATCTGGAGTTCTGGATGCTTGCGTCCAGCTCCTAGAATCTGTGTCGGATACATATCCAAGTTGGATACACATCAAACACTTGGCTACGTATGAAGATTTTTTTTAGTTTCAGGTTTTAGATGTTGGTAGAGAGTTGGCTCCAACAATTAATTTGATCCATTATAATAATTCTTAAAGTGAGATTTTGTTCTTTTTCAGAGGTTCGTTAAGAATGTAATGTCAAAATAATTTTACAAATTATCATTTTTTCCAAAATCCTTAAGCTAACCTGGAAGTCTGGACAAGAAACATGTATATTGCAAGACCCTATTACATAATATCTTTTTATATGATAGTTAAATGTATATATTTTAGTTAAAATTATTTTTTTCTATGTATCCCATATCTCTTTTTTCTCTTTTTGGTGAGTCAGACACTTGGACATGTGTCCATGTCCATGCACACTGCTAGCCTGAGCTTGTATTCTATTCTGCTTCTCTTTGGTGCTTATTTACATACAAGTATTTATTTTGATTGAAGCCATAAAAGGAGGGGTCATTTGTCACTCCCGATAGAGCTTAATATTTTTCATGCTGTGACATGCGGCACTTTTTGTCCACCTCTCTGTTGAGGTAACTATTATAAGAAGTTGAAGGAAAAAGTTCTGCAACATGAATCTAGGACTTCCGTTACACTATAATAAGTTTATGCCAGATTATGTAATATAATTTTATGTCAAAACAAAAGAAAAACATTTAGCTCTGGTATTCACTCTGAAACTTTTGCCTCTGCTAGGAAACACCTGTAGAAGCGCAGACAAAAGCTAGTGAAGATTGTGCTTCTGCACCTTCTGAAGCTCAGACACCGGGCAAAGATATACTTCTGAATCCAAATGTCTTTACCGAGTTCAAGCTGGCAGGTAGTCAGGAGGTAAACTCTATATAATTGACAATGCAATATGAATTTCAATTTCAATTATTTATTTATTTATCTTGTATGAATGCAATTTTTAATATATATTTCTTCTCATCTCCTTTCCTTTTGATTATTAGGATATTGCTGCAGATGAAACAATTGTGAGGAAGGCTGCTTCATATCTTATAGATGTGGTTCTTCCAAAGTTTGTTCAAGACCTTTGCTCCCTTGACGTCTCACCCTTGGATGGCCAGTCATTAACTGATGCACTACATGCTCATGGAGTAAATGTTCGCTATCTTGGAAGGGTAAGTTTTGCTTGATTTATGGTTTGGATTACTGGTCCTCTCCAGCAGTCAATGTACTGAATCTCATTTTATTTCTCAGATTACTGACATGATCAAACATTTACCTTACTTATGGGATATATGTTCCGGTGAGATTACTGTTAGGTCAGCAAAACATATTTTAAAGGTAACCATTCTTTCCATCATAGCTGATTTAATATGTTTTCTAACTCCTATAACCAAAAGGAATTATGTCATGTTTCAATTCTGTGGAACATCGTGCATACAATACCTCTGAGAAGGTAGTCATAGTGAGTTGAATACACTATCTATGGTGGACGTGCTTTTAGAGTGAACAAGTGTTTGAGCACTTTTGGTGATTTGGAACAACATGAACTAATCATATATACAACTAGTTAGTCAAGAATAGCAAAATAGTTATAATCAGAAGTCAGAACTCTCTCTGGGATTATCTGTAAAAAAAAAAATACCTTGAACTTAGATCTAAGCTTTTTAAACTTACTTGGTGATATAGAGTCAACTAACTTTTAATTTGGAAATAAACTAATTATGATATATAGTATCCTTAGTCTGTAAAGCTGTAATCTCTTTTTAGTGGACAGTTGAAATGTTTGTATACAAACTAGTGGCATCTTAAATACCTGATACTCCATTTAGTTTGAGTGCACGAGCTTGATTGTCCAGCAATAACCAGCTGTACTTCCCTCAATCAATCTATGAGTATTGACTAGTTATAGGTCTCCTACCTAAAATGAATTTGTTTATTTTGAAATCTCGTAGTATATGTAGAATCATGTAAGACAATCCTTGAGAATCTGTTTCACAAAAATATTGTGCTAATTAACTTGTATGCCATCTGGTTAATAGTTTTTTCTGCTATCTTGCAGGATATACTACGGGAATCACAGGATCATGATCTCAGGCCAGCAATTGCACATTTCTTCAATTGTTTTGTGGGAAATGTTTCACATGTTGGCACAAAGGGCAGCACTAACAATACACAGTCGAAAATCCGAAAAAAGGTATGGAATCTTCCCCCCCTTCTCTCTCATGTATCTCTTGTTGTAGGACTTACTTTTTAAGCTCTCATACCCCTCATTTTCAAGCATGCATGTGCAGCTCTTATCTGTTTGTGCATGTTGGACATAGGTTTACTTATAATTTTATTTGCTTGTTTATATGCAAATATTTTACTTTTTGGTTATGAATATGAAGCAAAATTTTGAAGTTTGATTCTGTATAAAGTTGTTGAGGAAGCATTGCTAAATTATCCAGGAAATCATAATGCGTATATGTTAGCTGCATGATTGAGGCAACTGCAACAGAGATTTTTCATTTTCTTGTCTGTTGATTAAACTGTACTGAACCGCTTATTTTTCCTGAGTATAATTGAAATTTCTTGTTGAAATGGAGCTTCAAACAGGGAAAAAAGGGTCTTCGCAATGAAACTAAGAATGTAAGGGAATATATTCTAAATCTGTAATGCACTTTGCTCTTAACTAGTCACTCTATTTAGTGTAGTGAAAACCTAGAAGAGGATAAGGGTTGGAGTAGGACAAGGCATCCTAGTGTAGACATAGGAAACACTAATGCTTTGTTTGGTTGCAGATAAAATTGAAGAAAGGAAAATGCTTCAAAAAAAGGTACAAAAAAGAAAAGTGATTCAAGAATTTTCTTTTGTTGATTGAAATGAGAATATTGCAGAAGAAAAAACAAAGAAAAGTAAATAGTATATTGATGACTTGATCAAATAGCCTTTATTTATTTTCTTTCAATACAGCCAGCTAACACACAGAAAAAAAACTAAATTTTGGAGAGAAATTTTGAGACTTTTTTTTTCCCCTTATTTCCGCTTCCTGAATCTTCTTTTCATTGCTGAAAGGTGGAAGGAAAATTCTCTTATAATTAACATTCTCTACTCTTATTCTATCAGCAATTACCTAAGTTTTGAAGACCAAAACTAAAAGCCTATAAGGTGATAAGCGAAACCAGGCTGAAAATGCTAGGTTGAAGAAAACAAGCCAAAAATTTAAAACCTTGAAGCAGTTAATGTTAAATACAGCAGAAAAAGGGGAAAAAATTACTGCTGTCTTAGCTGATCTTGGCCTATGATTGTCAGCTGAAACTTGCTTATGTTGTAGAAATTCTCATCTAAATTTTGTAAAGGTGTCTCCTGCCAATTGTTTCAATTAACAGCTATCAAATGAAATTGTAAATATTGTAATCTATTAAAATTCACTATTTTTCTCTAAAACCAGCACCTCTCGTTGTATATAGATGCGAGGTCAGCTCAATGCTAATGGATTTTTAATTTCTTTTAGCTTTTTTAGCCTCATGTTGACTTAATTTAGAATCTCTATTTTTTTATAAAAAAGAAAATTACAGGACAATATAGCTTAATTAACATGAACAGACACATAAACTCTGAAAGGGCTTAGGTGGTGATAAGGAGGCTACCTCTAAATAACTTTAAGTTTTTTGAGAAAGGAGTACTATCTAGTTCATGGTAGCCTCCAAATCATCACTGTATGAAACTTATACCTAACTCTTTTCAGAACAACCCAGGGCATGAGTTTTTAGTTCAGAAGAATCATTACTTTAGCATCTCTAGGACTATCATATAAAGACAAACTAGGGCCTTATGGAAATCTAGAAGCTGGAATGCTTGTAGACTCAGATTCAGGTGTAAAATGTGAGAGCACCTAGGAAGCATCTTTACAAATAATCCTGGTGGCTGTACAATAATAAAAATTGATGAAAAGAACATATGCAGAAAAAGGTTATAATCTGCATTAGTCAGAACCATCCTATATAATTAAGTTTTGTAATTTTTAAAAATAGTAGTATATTTGGCATTTTAAGATTTTAAGTTCTTTTTTCTCCATATATTAGATCTACAAAATTGTTGTCTGCACTATAACATCTAACCTTGTAGCATTTTTTGCTCCAAAATGCCAAACCCCTCATCTCATGTTTGTGATCCCTGGAAAAGCAAATATCTCCTAAATCCACCACCACTTATTGGTAAAAAGTGCTACCACAAGTCCATGACTATGTCTAGACCAATAAAAGTACAGATGTTGTAGTGATGCTTTATCACTCAACTTTGGAATATTGTTATTAACTGCATATAAAAAGTCATTTTTTCACTAAAGTTATACCCTAAAAGTTTTATTGAGTTAGCTATTTTACTTTTGGAAGAGGGTTTCTTCTCCCATATCATTTGCTTGGTTTACAATCTCACTGGAGTCCATTTATCATTTGCTTGGTTTACAATCTCAATGGTGACCATTGCCTCCAGTTTTAGCATAAATTCAGTAGCAGGGCTGGTTCTTGAGAACGTGGATTGTTATTTTCTCCTACAGATTTTCCTTTGATTATGATCTTGAAAGAGTCCATTACCTCCAGGTTTAGAATGTATTTGCTGGCCTGATGGTTCTTAAAAGCATGAAGTGTTAAATTAAGAATCAAACCTGTCCTGGCCTTGGTTACTGTTTCTGCCCCTGCCCGCATTCATTATTACCTCTTCTTTGTTCCCTAGATTTGTTTTTGGTCCTGGCTTATAAAGGATTTGCCTGCCATATCTAAAGGGGAAGTATCAGGAGAAGAAATATTATGTGTCCTCTCTAATAATCTAATCAAACAAATCAATATAATGCTAGTTTAACCCCTTCACATGCAGCCCAATCACATGGATATCTGTGATTCTGAGTCCAGCTTGCTACTCCTAGTTATGGCACCGCAATTTTCAATTCATTATTTATGCTTCTCCCGCAACTTATGTGGACGTTTTAAATTCACAGATTAAAAGAATAGTACTTTGACTTTAGAATGTTCTGCTGATTGTTCAGTTTCCATTTCACCTTCATACTATTTTGCCAGGGCCAAGAGAGCCATCAATCTCCACTTAAGTCTGGAAAGGGGCAAATGAGGTGGAGTCATGGAGCATCATCTACAAAAGGTCACTCAGCACATTTGCTCTGGACCTCTGAAGGACTGTGGTCTTACATTCAGGAATTTGCTAGATTCAAATATCAGGTGCCATTATTGAATTGCTGCTCTCAATTTTTTCAAGGTGGTCAGGCAGTCCCTAGTTGGCAGTGTCATTTATTGCTTAGAAACTGCCAAGATGATTAGGTGGACCACCTAGTGAAATAAGCAGTCCATTTGAAAAAAAGGACAAAAAAAACACAAAAGGTCATGATATAACACAAATAATTTTATTTTTTTAGTTATACATACAAAAACCTAATAAACTACTATAGCATAGTGGGGGATAAAATTAATCAAATCCAAGTGAGCATTTCATTATTGCACGAGTCTACCAAGTCAAATATAAGTGTGATAAGATAGCAAAAGCAAGTTCTTCAACAGCAGAGAAACAGAGGAAAAACTGAAAAAAGAAAAAAGGACAAAAAAGGGAAAAAAGATGAAAAGGATAAAAGGAAGAAGTAAAATAGAGAAAACATAGAAAAAACTGAGGTTAGAAGAGGAATGAGAGGACTAATGGTGAAGTAATAGAAGGAAAAAAGGGGAATGAAGAACTAGAATAATAGGGGAAAAAAGTAAGATCATTTGAAAGAGAAAGACAGGGGAGAGAGATTGTATTGTATGGTGAGACGAGGGATTATAAATTAGGAAAGTTATGACATATAGAATATCATTTTTCACTCCCGTATAACTTTCTAAGTTACAAACATTCAAAACTGATAGAAAGGGGGAAGTGTGTAATGTAAAGAAGGGTTAAACTGTTAAAGTAATATTTATGTATGTTGCCTAATTGCAAATTGCCTATGCAGTTCAGCCATTTTAGGCACCTAGCTGGACCACCCAGACACCGAAGCAGCGATTTTGAGAACCTTGGCTTCTCTGTTCAAATTTTTAAACAACCAACATAATTCTGTGCCCTGAAATAGTTTTCTTTGATCTAGTTTGAATTACCAGATGATGCAAGGATACAAGTAAAAAAGGTTGCAGTCATTCGTAATTTGTGCCAAAAGGTAAATGCTATTATTGTCAGCTTTTTTCTTACCATTCGCCAGTAATAATTCATGTCCATTTGAAACCACATTGTAATTTTATGCAGTATGATTGGAATTCTCAATTAGCTTTCGATGTTTATTATTTTTAGGGCACCTTATGCTAATTTCATGCAAACTTACCATTGTTACCTGCACTTCTACGTTTTTAGTTAATAGACTAGGATGTTTACACAACTCATGATAATCCTTGACACTTAAAATCATCAGATCTTGATGTTATCACTATCATATCTCAACCTTTAGCACTTCTATATGAAACTTGTTAGATGTATTATAACATTTAGCAAGGAATTGATCTTACTGATTATTCATTGTATGCATACATCCATGCACACAAACATCTATAAAGATATTGATGTTTCCTTGTCAAATTCTTGAAGATCCTGTCTTGGATTTTTTAGAACACTTCGATACTTTTGAGACTTGTATTATGCATCTCAATACTGCAGGATGTCAGATAACATTTTTTATTTTTTAATCCAGGTTTTAAAATATGCAATAAAAACCATGTTTTAGTTCTTCCTGCTAATTATCTCGTATACATATGTAGGTTAGTGCTTAACACTGTGTACTAAAATTGACTGAGAGTTGTGGTACATGTTAATTATGCCTGTTTTGCATGGTTTGTTTGATAGTACTGTCATGATGCTCTTCTTTCAACATTGATTTTGAAGTTTTTAGAATTTTGCAGTGGCAGAGCCCATGTTTCATGCATACTCTCTTTGTGACAGGTAGGAATAACAATTGCTGCACGCAAATTTGATCTTGATTCTTCAGCACCATTTCAAACCTCGGATATTCTAAATCTCCAACCAGTTGTGAAGCATTCAGTTCCAGTGTGCTCAGAAGCAAGGAATCTCATGGAAGCAGGGAAAGCCCGACTGGCTGAGGTACGTTAGATGAATTTTTTTGAAGACTTTTTGTTATCTTATAGTATGTTCTTGCAAGAGTTCTTTTAAGTGTGAGTCGTGCATGCCTGTTGATTATCTTATATGAACTTAGCTGATTTATGTGAGCAATTTTTTTTTGGGTATATAATTTCTAGTTTGCAGATGCAGTATGTAATATGATGCTCCCATGTTTCAGGGATTGCTAAATGAAGCCTATATCCTTTTTTCTGAAGCATTTTCTTTGCTTCAACAAGTAGGCTGTTTTCCATTCCTGTTACTTTTATTTGGATTTCTCTTCTGGAGTTTTTTCTAACTTTGTCAGCCATGGTTTGCAGATTACAGGTCCTATGCACCCGGATGTTGCTAACTGCTGTCGGTATGATCCTAATCTTTTTTAATCTGTCTTGAGAAAATATTGCCTATCTAGCATCTATCATTACGACATTTACATTATACGCGCACATACATGAATATGTATGTGACATGCTTATCGATCTGTCAGTGACCTATAGACAAGTGCATTAAAAATGGCACATCTTCTAAATGTTGGAGAGTGCCTATTAGATGAAAAGGATTGTGTTCATGAAACAAAGTTATCAGAATGCAACATGTGCATCATAAATTTCCTGCTACCAAGTGGTCATATAGTGTCTATGTCAGATGTCACTATTTTGGGCAAGGTCTGCAATCTCAGTACCAGGTATCGAATTAGTACCTTATCGGTTCGGTACAGTACGATATGGTATGCTCTTGTACCGAAATAGCTGTTTAATCATTTTTCTCAATTTTTATATCGGCATGCCTCAATACAGTTGGCATGCTTCAGTACGACCTAGTATGCACCTTGGTACGCACCTTGATATGCCTCGGTACAAATCGGTATGCCTCAATATGGGGCTGGTACCGACTCGAAGTTAAGTTTTGTACCAGTTTTCTTCTGGTACGGTGTGGTACACCCCATACCGAGCGGTATGGCAACCTATGGTTTTAGGTCTATGATCAACATCATCTGCTAGTGATATAATATCTTTATTTTGGATACCCAAATTTTACTATCATGAACTTGTTATAAGAGAAATACTCCATGTACCTAATGTAAAGCAACAAGCAACGGATTGAGCGCGCAAGGCGCGAAAGAACAAGCAACGGCTTTCGCCGTTGCGCGTTAGCGCAGCCGTTTTGAAGCTGGTAATTGTGAAGTATTTACTATTTCCCTTGTAGTTCGTTGAGGTGTAGTAGTAAAAATGGGCTTTTCTCTCTCGAGTCCTGAGCTGTTATTGAGGTTTCTTTTCTTATTAAAGTGCTCCGTAAGATGGATAAGACATTTGCTCATGATTATTTCCATAACTTCCTGTTCTTCATATCATGTGTTTCTTGTTTTTCAGCTATCTTGCGATGGTTCTATATCATGCTGGCGACATGGAAGGAGCCATAGTGCAGCAGCACAAAGAACTAATAATAAACGAGCGCTGTCTCGGTCTAGATCATCCTGATACTGCACACAGGCACAGATTTATTCTTTCACTGCTTATTGTCCTAACTAATGACATCTTTTAAATCCACTTCGACTCAGCTGCTGTAACCTTACGTTGTTCTACAGCTACGGAAACATGGCTCTGTTCTACCATGGCCTCAATCAGACTGAACTTGCTCTGCAGCATATGTCTCGAACATTGCTCCTGCTAAGTTTGTCATCAGGCCCTGATCATCCTGACGTTGCAGCAACTTTCATAAATGTTGCTATGATGTACCAGGATATTGGGAATATGAATATTGCACTCCGTTATTTGCAAGAAGCACTAAAAAAGAATGAGCGCCTTCTTGGTCCTGAGCATACTCAAACTGCTGTGTGTTACCATGCTCTTGCCATTGCATTTAACTGTATGGGTGCCTATAAACTTTCTATTCAGGCACGTATGTTGAATCTTAAAGCACTAGTTCTTGGACAAATTAAGGATATGATTTGTTTATGATACTGATTGTTTCTTCTTATGGCAGCACGAAAAGAAAACTTACGACATACTTGTCAAGAAACTTGGAGAGGAGGATTCAAGAACAAAAGATTCAGAAAATTGGATAAAGACATTTAAATTGCGTGAGCAGCAGGTATATTCAAGTTTCAGTACTTTGAAGCATAGTCACAAAAACTGGGCTGTGCATTAAATCAGGAAGAGGACAATACTGTTATCTAATTCTAATGTTATGTGGGATAAGTTGGCAGCTGCAAACTCTGTTATTGGACCAGTACAATTGTACAAATGTTAAGTGTTATATTATGTGGAAACAAATCGAATAGCTACTGAACAAAAGGGGAGAAGAGAATTTAAAAAATAAACAATTTTTAAGAAATAAATTATTGATAGAATGATTTGTGGACCATTCGCATTTTCACTGGAGAAAGTTTTTTTGTGATAAATCAGAAGACTGACACTCAATGAAACAATTAAAGAGGAAACCGAAAATGTATCAACTGAGTGTATTACCTGTGGTTCAGGGGCAATGCGTGTGTTCAATAACACTCTAATGCTTTTCTATTCCGATATCATCTTTTAACTTGGATGGGTAGGTGATATTTTAGCATTTTATCATTAAGAATGTGCGACTCTTTTTTACTTGTTCCTGAAGATAAGCCACGTTTGGTTACAAGAATAGATAGATATTGTTTACTTGTAAGATCATTCTAATCTGTTTCTCTTTTTCTTTCTCCCTTGCAACATGGTGTTAAGCATTACAATTTTCTCAGATATTCAGGCTCTTGCCTTTTTATTTTTGGAGATTTTCATGGTAGCACCATTAGAATCTGTTCAAGATAATGTAAAGAGAACAGTGTCATACATTTTAGCTCTATAGATAGGTTATGAAACTTTTCCCTTTTAGAAATACTTTTTAAATTTTTGCCAATATCTTGTAGGTTGAGTTACCAATGAGAACATGGTTGTATTACTCTAATTGGTGTTTTTCATTAAATTACTTTGGGCCAGGCAAGTGCACAGAAACAAAAGGGGCAGGTGGTGAATACGGCTTCTGCCTTGAAGGCTATTGATATTTTGAAGGTATGTCCAAACTCATCTTTATGAAGTTTATGTGTGTGTGGATTTGCTTTAATATTAAACTTTAGTTTTTGTTAGTTCCTGTTAAATCGTTTGACTGTGCACTGTTTTCCCTGGTATGGTGTGGAGCAAATCACATTGCACATGATTAATCTTTACGTTTGATCATTTGGGAGACAGTCATAGGATTTGGGAAATGTCATAGGAGTTTGTTTCTCCAGTGTTGCAGGGCTGAAACCCAAAAATGATCATAGAATTCCGACAAAGTTTTAAAATTTCATAGCACAGGTGCATGGGTGGATTTACTTCTTCTAGGCCATAGTTGCACAATATGGCCACAAAGTAGATAGGCTTTTTTTTTTTTTTTTTTTTTTTTTCTAGCAACAGATGTTTGCTTTTGTTTGTGGTTATGAGTGTATCTAAACCAGTAGAAAGTTGGCCAATCATGCATTTCAAGATGTTTTGATCAGGATTAAGCTGGTTGGATGTTGGTAACTATATTAGAAGACTCGTATGAAATTTGAAAGCCTTTCCCTCTTCATAATAAGCAACAGCATGATCCATGATTTAGACCCTGCACTGCAGTCTCTGCTGTTACTCTAGCATTTCTTCTGAGAGGTCATAAATGTAGCTTCAATGTACTAGTCATGTCTCCTGTTATATTCGGTCCATATCAGGATAGGCACAACATGATTCTGATAACATGCTGCAGCAGGCTAACCCTGATCTTTTACAGGCATTCCAGGCTGTGGCTGGGGGGTCTGGAAATGCCAGCGCATCATCAGTCAACAAATCCCTTAATGCAGCTATAATTGGTGAGGCCCTGCCTCGGGGAAGGAGTGTTGATGAACGAGCAGCTCGAGCAGCAGCAGAAATCCGAAAGAAAGCTGAAGCTAGAGGTCTCCTTGTACGCCAGAATGGTGTCCCTGTCCAAGCTCTTCCCCCACTGAGTCAACTCCTTGACATCATTAACACTGGGGCTGCTGCATCTGAAGCTCAACCAAATGCCCAGGCAAATGAACCCAATGGGGAGGCGAGCAATAGCTCCACCTTAAATGCTACTTCAGTTGGAACAAAGGATACCAATGGGTCAGCTGAGAACAATGAAGATCGAGCTCCTGTTGGTTTAGGAACGTCTTTAGGTTCATTGGATGCAAAAAAGCAAAAATCAAAACCACAGGCTACAGCTTGAGGAAGGAAATGATGGCGTTTTTATCAGTTAGGCTATATAGCCTGCAGTTTTGGACATGGATGTGATTTTTAAGGACCACAGAACATTTTATGCTTCATTGGGGGTAAATTGATGATAATAAGTTAACATTCTCATTCAGTCATGAAGATTTTTATAGGATGACATCAGCTGGAATCATGAAGATCCAGATAGATGCTGAAGTTTGTTCAATTGATGTTCTCATGAATTACTCGTTTGGATGCTCTAGATTCTAGCAAAGATTCAACCTCCAGTTGACAGTATGGACTCACCTTGGGTTTCATTTCCAATAAGTGGTTGCTTAGACATTTGAATCAAGAACGGCAGATGCGGCAACCAGACAAGCTTCTCTTCATACAGGTCGTTATTACTTTCTAAATGATGTATTTTGCACAATATGTCAGAAGAGCATGGCCAGCAGGGTCTTGTAACTTGTAAAATATGGGACATAGGCCAGTTCATGAATCCTAAAAATATTTATTTTGGAAATGCGACATTCGAGTGCTATTATTAGTCGCTTTTTATTTGCGTTACTTTTTTTTTTGTTTTAATATTGCTAAGATGGTGAGCTTTTAACCCAGTAGTCTTTCTCCTAAATATGTTGGTATAATGCTCATTTTAGTGAATCTAATGAATTCATTCATAGTGAGTATTACCCAGTGTCAGCTGTAAAAATAAATTTACTAGCATTAGCGGTCCTTGAATGAATACCTGGTCATGGCCTTACTAAACGCTGAAGCCATGGAATAATCATAGGACAGCTATAATTGAGAATCCACTCCCTACATGTTTAAAGTGGCGTAGAGAATCAATTCCAACTTGGAAAGATAGCCAAGATCTTGGTCGGCGGTAAAGAATAAAACAATCGTTTCGGTGGGCTAGGATGGAGTGGAAAGGGGATGCCAATCTGGTTATCAACCCTCCAAACTGGCCATTCCAATATATATATATATATAAAAAGAGATAGTGATTGTACTTTATTTCAAGTGGTCAGCAAGTTCCCGCTGTGAAACCTCCCCTTCTTTGGAGGAAAAAAAAATATTTTGTCAAATGTCTTTGTATGTCTTTCTGGCAAAGGAGGCGAGGCAACACAAGTTGAGAACTTCATCTCACAGCTGTTGAATTTGCCTCAGAAAATTGGTTGCCAGATGCTTCTATGCGTTCATCAGCTAATCTCTGCACAACCAGCTATTGCTTTCTTGACATTTATAGATCACTTTTTATTAGATGACTAGTATCATTCCTTGCTTCTCCATATCAGCTGATCCACCCTAGATCAGCTTTTGTTAGTATCTACTAAGTTGTGCATAAGGTGCATAGAAGTAACGTGACAATCTCTTTGAGTTAACTAAAACTTTCGTATCCTTCAAAAACTTTTCACTAGCTTGAATCATTCTCTGGACTGTTCCCAGAAATTTGGATTATTGTTCATGATATCATTCTTTTCTGAACTCTGAACCTTTTCTCCTCCTAGCATTCCTCCCTTTTATTTTCCCACCAAAACCTCGTCCCTCTCCGGTCTTCCACCCTAGGAAACCAAGAAGAGGGATCATATATGTAATGATAATAGTAGTGATTGTTTTTCTTAGACCCATTATTTAAATAACTAGAAAAAAAACTTTTTAGTTCATTCAGAAAAGAGTTATCATTGTCAATGTCAAAAATTTGATTTTCAATATCAAAACATACCGAAAAACTATCACTGTTAACATCCCTACCTAAAAAAGTGTCATCAGATATCAAACTCTAAACTTCTCAAATTGAACATCAGGAACAGGTGGTACCCAGGAAATGCGGTAGCAGGAGCGCAAGCAAGTGTTTAATTGAAACAAGGAGAATAAAGCTCCCAGGAAAGCATCTTAGGCTAAAGTCCCCCCGTGCCCTAAAAGCCTCTGGGTTCAGCTTTAGCTTTTGAAACGCCCTCCGCTTTACACTACTATTTCGGCCCCACGCTTTGCTTTTCCCCCCCGGCTTTGCTGGCCGAAGAAGGAAGGGATACGAAGATTAACACCGAGAGACCCCTTTAAGCCGCCCAACCAAATTGACCTACCTCTCCTTGTCCTACCCATCGCGACCACAAGGCTTTCTTGCAGTTCCCTCGTCTAAACAAGGCCCAACATGCAACCCAACATGGTCAGTTTTCTCCAAACAAAACTCAGTTCCGTCCATGACTCATCCGGTTCCATGACAGACTTGGCTAAGGCACCGCCACCGACCCATCATGATCACATCTTTATTCCCTCCACTTTCGCCTTTTAAATATAGCTTCAGGTTCTTCCCTCTTTGGATCCTTTAGTCCCTTGCTCACAAAGACGTAGCTTCTCCATGAATGAAGTCCGCTTCCTTCCCCCTTGAAGGCAGAGCCTGCCATCTTGAGTCACTGAAAGAAAGGAGAAGGCAGCACAACTTTGCGTCACAATTGGGCTTGAGATTGCTTGCAAGGTGGCCGGCCACTTTCGCTTCCTCGCCGGCAAGAGAAGCCGAGAAACTTGGCTGAGGGCGGAGGAACATGAAGCTGGTGGTAGAGGTGGTGGATGCCCGTGATCTTATGCCCAAGGACGGCGAGGGGTCGGCAAGCGCATTCGTTGAGGTGGACTTTGGCAACCAGCTCATCCGAACCAGAACCATCCCCAAGGATCTCAACCCCGTGTGGAACCAGAAGCTCTCCTTCTACCTCGACGATCCTGAAATCCTCTCGAAACAGAGCATCGAGGTCTGCATCTACAACGACCGGAAGACCTTCCCCGGTCGCAACTTCCTCGGGAAGGTAAGAATTCACGGCTCGAATATTGTTAGAAAAGGCGAGGAAATCCTCCAGAGATTCCCACTAGAGAAGAAGTGGTTCCTCTCCTCAGTCAAAGGCGACATCGCCTTGAAGCTCTACATCTCTCCAGAGCCTAAAACTCCACCACCACTTCCATCTCCCCCTCCTTCCACCGATACAACTGAAACATCGACCGCCACTTCTACTGCCGAGAGCCCCCCTGTAGTTGAAAGCAATTCTACTACTACTAAAACCCCTGCCTCTTCTCCCGCTGAAGAGGAAGCGGAGGTGATCAAAGAGCCAGTTGAAGTAAAAGTAGAGACCATCCGCCACATCAACAAGCATCAGGTCTCGCCACAGGCGGGGAAATCAATCGAGCAGCAGAGCCCAGCAGCCGTGCCTGTGCCGATCATGACGTACCACCAGGTTCAACATGGCCAGGCCCAGCCGAGCCGGGGAGAGGAGTACAAGCTCAAGGACACCACCCCCCAGCTCGGCGAGCGATGGCCTGCAGGGGCCCATGGGAGGGGTGGCGCGTGGATGACGAGCCTCTACGGCGACAAGTTCACGAGCACCTACGACCTCGTCGAGCAGATGTACTACCTCTACGTGCGCGTCGTCAAGGCCAAGGACCTCCCCCCCAACGCCTTGACCGGAAGCTGCGACCCGTACGCGGAGGTGAAGCTCGGCAACTACCGGGGCACCACCAAACACTACGAGAAGAGGACCCATCCTGAATGGAACCAGGTGTTCGCTTTCTCCAAGGAGCGAATCCAGTCGACGGTCCTCGAAGTGTTTGTCAAGGATAGGGAGATGGTGGCGAGGGACGACTATGTCGGGAAGGTGGTGTTTGATCTGAACGAAGTGCCGACGAGAGTCCCGCCGGACAGTCCCTTAGCCCCGCAGTGGTACCGGCTGGAGGACCGCCGGGGGGAAGTCAAGGTGAGGGGGGAGATCATGCTCGCTGTGTGGATGGGGACGCAGGCCGACGAGGCCTTCCCGGAGGCGTGGCACGCCGACGCTGCCTCGGTGCAAGGCGAGGGAGTGTTCAACATCCGGTCGAAGGTCTACGTCTCCCCAAAGCTCTGGTACCTCAGAGTGAATGTCATCGAAGCTCAGGACGTGCAGCCGACCGAGAAAGGCCGGTACCCGGATGCGTTCGTCAAGGCCCAGGTCGGCAACCAGGTGCTCAAGACTCGAGTCTGCAGCACGCGAACCTTGAATCCCATGTGGAATGAGGACCTGGTGTTCGTCGCGGCCGAGCCCTTCGAGGAGCACCTGGTGCTCACCGTCGAGGACCGGGTGCAGCCGACGAAAGACGAGTTGCTCGGGAGGATTGCGCTGCCGATGTCACTGTTCGAGAAGCGGCTGGACCACCGGCCGGTGCACTCGCGGTGGTTCAATCTGGAGAGGTTCGGCTTCGGCGCGCTCGAAGGCCAGCAGCGGAAGGAGCTCAGGTTCTCGACCAGGGTCCACCTGCGCGTCTGCCTCGAGGGAGCCTACCACGTCATGGACGAGTCCACCATGTACATCAGCGACACCCGCCCCACCGCCCGCCAGCTCTGGAAGCAGCCCATCGGAATCCTGGAGGTCGGCATTCTCAGCGCCCAAGGTCTAGCTCCGATGAAGGCCAAGGATGGCAGGGGCACCACCGACGCCTACTGCGTTGCGAAATATGGCCAGAAATGGGTTCGGACTCGAACGATCATCGACTCCTTCAATCCCAAATGGAACGAGCAGTACACGTGGGAGGTCTTCGACCCCTGCACCGTGATCACGCTTGGAGTGTTCGACAACTGCCATCTCGGCGGCAATGACAAGCCTGCCGGAGCTGGGCCGCCCAAAGACATGAGAATCGGCAAGGTGAGGATTCGGCTCTCGACGCTCGAAATGGATCGGATATACACGCATGCGTACCCGCTCATCGTTCTCCAGCCGTCGGGGGTGAAGAAGATGGGGGAGCTGCAGCTGGCGCTGCGCTTCACCTGCCTCTCTCTCGCCAACGTAATCTACCTCTACGGCCACCCTCTTCTGCCCAAGATGCATTACATCCATCCATTCACTGTGAGCCAGGTCGACAACCTGCGGTACCAAGCGATGAGCATCGTGGCGGCGAGGCTCGGCCGGGCAGAGCCGCCGCTGAGGAAGGAGGTGGTCGAGTACATGCTGGACGCGGACTCCCACATGTGGAGCATGAGGAGGAGCAAGGCCAACTTCTTCCGGATCATGTCGCTGCTCTCGGGTTCCATTGCTATGTGCCGCTGGTTCGACGATGTTTGCCACTGGAAGAATCCGATCACGACCATACTCGTCCATGTCCTGTTCGTGATACTCATCTGTTATCCCGAGCTCATCCTCCCGACGATGTTCCTGTACATGTTTATGATCGGGCTGTGGAATTACAGGTTCAGGCCGAGGCACCCGCCGCACATGGACACGAAGCTTTCCTGGGCGGAGGCCACGCACCCGGACGAGCTCGACGAGGAGTTCGACACATTTCCCACGACGAAGCCCCATGATTTGGTCCGGATGAGGTATGACAGGCTTCGGAGCGTGGCAGGGAGGATACAGACGGTGGTGGGGGACATGGCGACGCAGGGCGAGAGGTTTCAGTCCCTCTTGAGTTGGAGGGACCCAAGGGCAACCTGCCTCTTTGTGATGTTCTGCCTAATTGCAGCTGTGGCGCTGTACGTGACCCCATTCAGGGTCATAGCACTGGTGGCAGGACTGTACACGCTGCGCCACCCCCGGTTCAGGAGCAAGCTGCCCTCGGTGCCGAGCAATTTCTTCAAGAGACTGCCATCCCGGATTGATAGCATGCTTTGAAAGGACGTTAGCTGCCGCCATGGAGGAACCTGTTTAGGGGGAAGATCTAGCCCTCTCCAAAGTGCTCTAATTTTGGTATTTGTTGAACTATACTGGTATATGTATTTTATTTTATTTTTTTGACATCTTTCTTTTAAGTGGTGTAATGATTACGAAGTTCAGCTTTTCCTCTTGTTTTTATTTTGGATGGTGAGTTGAGAGTCTATCGTATAACTTCCAAGTCCTCCCGTGATGTAATAACGTAATGTTTCGTTTTCCTTTTCAATATGTACTCGCGTTCTTCTTCGAACTTCCCTCTGGCTTTCTGAGAAAAACTGTCAGTAGATTGATCATATAGTGATTTGCGTCACAGGTAATGATGCACTACAATCAAAAATAGAAGGTCGCTTAGGTAGAAGATAGGCCAATATTTGAAGATGTTTGGATGAAGGGGAAAAGTAAAGGAACTAGCAGCCGGTACAGCTCGATGAGACTTCCAGAGAAAGTATGAGCGATAAAAATATTCTAATAAAAAGGGGATTCTCCTTCCACCATTTAATCGTACTTGAGGTAAAGAAAGCAGAGGTGCCATACTTTTAAAAGTTAGTAGTGCTCGGAGAAGATTAAAGTTACATGAATTGCGCACATATACGTGCCGTCACTTTTGAAATCAAGGAAAGTTATATTCTCCTGACCGCATCACACAACATTGTGTAGGATTAGGCTGCTGAACTTTATTCCCACAAATTTGGCAAAAACAACTCCGTGATCAGATTCCAAACCAAAAATATTCTTAGTGCTGAACAAAAAAACTATTGCAAGAGACTATTAACTTCTTTAAAGCCACATATTTATTGAGAGGCAAATACTATAGCTGACTGAGTGGCCTCATTTGTGGCGCATCACTTTAAGGTTTTCTCTGAATGAATCGGGCTGATGTTCTCTACTCACTACACCAGCTTTTTTTTCTGATTTTATTGAATGTACTCATATGAGCATTCTATGAAGACCCTGTGTACCAAAAAAAACCCATAAACTCATTCTCAAAGGTAAAAAATAACACACCCTACACCAAAAAAAAAAGGAGTCAATCTATTAATAATTCAGATTTATCTAAATAGTCCAACCAACCAAATACGGCCTCATGAATAACAAACCAAACATAAACCAAAAATCAAGTTCACTTCCTCACATCCAAAACTGAAAGAAACCGCCTATATTGAAGCTTGAATAGCACTTCAAAGGGAAGCTACTCAAATGCTTTCATTGCCATTTTAGAAAACAAGCTCATGTGGTTTCATGCCTGCCCTAAGAGAAAATCTAGCGCCTAAATATGCCTTCAAGTCTGGAACAGCTTCAATGGCTTTGATCAATTGGGCATCCACGAACTTCTGATCATCTTTCTTCTCCTGAGGGAGTGCCTTGGTTACCTACATTATTTTAAGAATTATACGATCAGCAATGGGGCACATATAAATGTCATCAGCCAGAATCTGTGATCAATAGCAACAGACCTCTTTTTCTGTATCAAAAAATTCACTTTCACTCTTGTTTGTCTTCTTCTTATTTTCCTTTGTGAAATATTTGTCATCAAATTTCTCAACATCAACCCCAGAAATATCAATCTTGGTGGATGTTCCAATCACATAAGCCTGATTCACACGACGCAGAGGAACTCCATTTATCTTGAAGGGCCCTGCAGCAGCATAACATTACAAGAAGCAATTCCAAGAAACAAAATTGGTGGAGACAAGTAAATCAACTATCAGAAAAAGGAATAAGGAAAAATACATTAAACAGTTAGATGCAATTGCATACTTGTTTCTGATTTTTTGGCCTACTAACTGAAACAGAATGCCAAAAGGACTATGTTGGTTTCAGCACTGTTTCATCAAATTGAGCATTGGATGAGATACTTGGGATTTTGATCAAAACATATAAAAACAAGACCTAAGCTACAGTTGGCTATAGTCGTGCATTGATAGTTACTGCTACCATCCATAATATGTATCTTTAAAGTCCCTACAAGATTCATAATTTTATTTTTCAAAGACTGAAAATTTCAATATATTTATTATTGTTGCTTTGAAAACACAGGTTACGTTCCAAGATACGATAAAAAGAAATAACATAACAATTGTAGTAATGCCTTCAAAATTATATCATTTATCAATTATCTCAAAAGGACATTTCAACATATTTTATCAACATCAAAGGTACAAAAAGGGAAAAAAACAGATCACCATTACAAAATACATTAGAGAGCAAAGACATAACAGTCAGCATCATTTGTTTTTCCCCCAGTAAAATTTTATATCAATGATCTATCGCAATGTGCTCTGCATCTTGTGCTTAATCCTTCATTATCCTTTTCTGTCATTTTTGTTGTTTTACTTCAATCAGATCAGGCTGAGGTATGGTCAGTTGCTGGTGATAATGTGTGAGGAGCTACGGTACCTTGCATCAGGCAGGTTGATTGGTTCACAACGTCGAACCATTAGCAGGATCAGGTCCATGACCTGCATCAATTGGAAGAAGAGGCTGACGTGAACCATCTCGACTCAACCCGACTTATTATTGCCAACCCTCCTTCCAAATTTGTATTTAGAACACTATAGGTTCACATGAACAGGTCCAGCTCTCTCCCTCATTCTCTTCCATTGTCTTACATGCACCACCATTTTCCACACTCCAGAGTTATGATACGCTGAAATCATGCAAGCAAAAACTTTAGACATGGTTATACACCACAGCTCCCTAGATATGTCTCTTAAAGGCTGGAGAAAATTTCGTAGGATAAAACTATAATTTTCTCATAAAGGCAAAGCAGCTGTGCTTACAGCAACCTTTATTTCCTGTCCCGAAACCTGCTTTTGATTGTAATGATCAAGGTAGAATATCAACTTTTTTTAAGGAAGAAGAGGAAGGGACTTATAGGCAATGAGGGGTTAAAGCAGTCAAACTACAGTTCACTGGAGATCAAATTAACAATTTCTGACCCAGCAAACAAAAAAGTTCAGGCCATGTCACAGGTGCAAAACACTGCTTACAACTATTAGCCGATGAAATGGATGCACCAGCACCATCTTACACAAATCCCACATGATGTAAAGACTAACCATGAAGGACGGAACTAGGGTCAAAATTACCTGCTTGTATAGTCACCATGGATTAATGTTACATTAATCACTCACATAACTGTAAAATGTAAAAGAGAAGATATGACTTACTCCAATATGTAAATTAATTTAATGGACAATTTAATATTTTTAAAATTGGTTATTTACTATTTAGGCATTATAGAGATTTTTGAATAGTGTATTATGTTACATATGCATATTTGAAATAAAGTTGAGAGGTGAATGACGAAACTACAAGCAGCAGCTCTTTAGTTATTTTATTGGAGTTGGATTTACCAACTTCACCAATATACCAGATAGTGCAATTATTTTAGAAAGGGATCCTGACAAAAATATTCCGAATGTGGGATCAGAAACTTCTCAGGACACCCTGACCCCAGCTTCCCACACCCAAAAAAAATTATAAGTAGTAGTAGTAATAATAATAATATTAATAATAATATAGCAATAATAATAACAATAATTTAATAGCACTCTTCCGAAACTGACTCATTAGCTACCCAACCAACCAACCAAAACAAACCAATGAACAAGTCTACCACCTACCTCCATCCATAACTCATCGTATGCATTCCTTTGCAGTAATTATATCTAATAAAACCAGAATAAATCCTTTTAAGAAGAACCAAATCAGATGATAAGGGAAAAACAACCTCAGAGTAATGGATAACATTTTAGTACTGTCCTAAAAATATGTTGCATCACCATCTAAAGGGAGATGCTACGGTGCTCTTTTAAATTCCGTACGAGTACCAAAATTCTGTTAAAGCATCACTACTCCTTCCAAAATCAAAGGCGAAAATATAACAGAAAACCAGTTGCTAACCAGTCATCCGTAAATGTTAGATCTGTTGTTTTTTCTCTTGTAATAGTGAAGTATCAAGGTTACTTTTGTTCATTTTATATCCACACCATTCCTTCTTCTTCCTGTTGGGGAGGCCACCAATGAGCCATGCCCATCTGTTCCATGGTTAGACCACGCCAGCCACCATCCACCGATGAGGCCCTTCACGTCGTCGCTACTGCTGCTGGCAAAGCCCTCTATAGCCTCACTCTAGGCAATTTTCTCCACCACCTCCAGCAATCCACATCCAACCTCAAATAAGTTGTAGTAGCTGCTCTCAGCCATCATATTCCACTTCCACAACTGCCTAATGGTACTGCTCGGCCACCTCTGGCTCCACCTCTGACTTCAATCCCCCACCACCATGCAAAAACAGCTTCAAGACTCTGATCCACCACCCCACCTTCCCCCTGAGCGCCCACTCCAGCATCAATACACCAGTTTCAACAGTATCTCTGCCCGGTCCACCCTGCGGCTGCTCTCACCATTCACCTATTACCACAACCCTTGCTGCTCCAATGACACGGATGAAACCGTATAAGATGGAAAAATACATTTTGACTCCTCTCAAATGGATGGCTGGGATTAACAAGTACCATCTCAAAAAAATATCGAAATAGCACCCCACCCCATCTAAATGATGTTCTAATAAAATCGAGATGAATTGCTCAGCAACCATCCCAAATACTTACCATCGCAACTGATAGGATAAATAGAACAAAATATGTTCATTTACCACTGTTAATTCACTCGACTGCACATAATTACTGAGTAGAGCAGGAAAGGAACCCCATGCTACCCAATCATGAATGCGAACTACAACAAAACAAAAGAAAACAGCATGAATCTACGACAAAATTCAATTCATGCAATCGATGCTGCATGATGATTTGCATGAAGCTCCAGATAAAATACCTAACTACTTCTAAACAGGTCAAACATATCCTACACGTCAAAAACAAACAATATCTCCTTTCTAAGGGATAAAAACAAATCTTTAACAAATCAGGAAATAAAGATAAACAGATTCGGAATGCAATACAATAGACCCAAGCTAAACAGAGCTACAAACACTCACCAGTAACGAGGAGCAATCCCGAAGGCAGCTGCTTCAAGAAGACAACTCGCTTCCCCATAAACCTCCCCGCGAGAAGAATCAACACCGTCCCGGGCGTAATGCTCGGCCTGGTCCCCAAATCCAAATAAAACAACCGTTAATTCATATGGAGAAAGAGAGGGCGAGAGGGTTATGGGCGTACCTGAGCTTCGTGGGCTTGGGCTTGCGGCGATTCGGAATGGGGATCTTGACGTCGTCGGTGGGGTAGAACTTTGGGGGCTTCTCGGTGGGCTTGGGCGGCGCCGCCTTGGGCTCGTGGCGGGGTAATGCGCCGCCGTACTTGGCCTTGATCGCCCAGATCCCGCGCTTGTGGTACATCTTCGACCGCGAGTACTTCCCGATCCCCCGGATCAATTCCGGGTTCCTGCTCGTCACTCTGGCCTTCTTCGCCGCCATATCTCTCCTTGACAGCACCACAGGGAGCACGGAGAAGAAGAAATGGACAAGAGGAGGAGGAGGAAATGGGGCGAGGAAAGGGTAAACCGTGGAGCGCTGAATTTATACGGAAGGGAGACAGAGAGCCCGCTGCTGCAAACCCTAATGAATTGATGGAGGTTTTATGCGCTATCTATCATCCGTTGGACGTGCAGATTCGCGCGCCAAGATCTGGACTGCACCAACCGCAAATTTTGGTCCGATATCGAGCTAGCTTTCCATGCTTGTTGGATGACGACCACCGCAGGGTTCAGACGAATGAGATGCACATGCTGTACGACATCCAGAAATGATCCAAATCGAATGCAGGAGTCATGGAAAAGGACGACCGGCTCGACCCAATTAAGCTTGTTCCGACCTGAACAGACTCTAAGGACTTGTTAGATTTACCCGTTAGTGTTTAACAAATAACAATGTTGAGGATTGGGCGAGGTAGGATTGCATATGCTGCACAAATTAATCTAGCGTTCTCTACAATATAATCTGACGAGGTCGGAAGATGAAGCAACCCTAAGAACATATCGAAGTTGTCTCAACCTGATCCAACCAAGCTAAGAAGAACAAAAAAAAATGGGAAGGCAAATGGTACTTCTCCCCGTGCCAACATTGGCGGTACACAAACGAACCACTCTACTAGTCTAACGTGAAAAACAGACTTCTAAAATTAGTTACCTCTTGGTTTCATGTAAAACGGGAAATCTGCACCATTACCTAGGCTTTGCCACAAGAGTCTCTAGCGACAGCATCCCAGAACGCAAAAATATTCATCTGATCATATGCCATCATCCAACCAGGAATCCTTTCTGAGTCATGGTTGACATATCGATTTGATAGCAACTTATAGCTAGCAGTTGGCCCAAAGAATATCATGATTCCAAATTAAACCGGGTGTCATCAATCCTTCAAGAGACGGGCATCTCTCACTCTTCGCGTTGATGAAGAAAGCCAACATAAGTGAAACTTTGAACTCTCTAATAACATTAGACCATATACCAAGCCCAATTTCAAAATATGGTTTGATATTCGATTTATAAACTAGTGTGTCGTAATCAACTAAGTACCATGTACAGATCCCTAAGCGGGCATTCAACAGGCAATTCTAGTGAATCATAATTCAGATACCTCAAACACATCTAAAAAGTTCTGATTTAATATAACAAAGACTAATGCTAATAATCTAACTGAAACTAGCTTATTTTAAAATTGCAAAAGAAACTAGCTTACGAAACACTGCAAGAAACAAAGGCAGAGAACAATTTGCTCAAATAGAAACGCACCGCCGTGGGTGCATTACAGCACCATCAAAAAAAGGCCTCTATGGATAGGGTGGAACCTCTGGCTCTGGTTCTTTAATAGCAAACAAAAAATCAATATTACTTATGTTATATCGAAAAATGGATACCATATTATGATTTCTCACCAACTAAATGCATTCAATTCCTAGTTCAGGAAACATGAATTACAACCTTCACTTTTCTACTCCCAGAACTGAAAAGCAGAAAGATAACCAAAATTCTGTTTTTCATATGCATACATCTTCTATAGGTTAAACATAGGCAGGCAAACTTTATTCCTTCCACATATCTGCAAACTCATCAGGCTCCAAAGGATTCGACATTTCATGCATCTTCCTCCTTGTCTTAGCCTTGACTTTCTTTGCATACTTCCCAGCTTTTTTCCTCTTCTCAAGTGCCCGAATCTGACGCCAAGTTGAAACAGTAAGCGAAAAAACAAACTTCAAAGATCAACAATATTGAGATGGCAAAGTCACCAGAACACAATATAGGAAAATGGATAAAGCAACAGGAGTGTAGTCATTCTGGTACATTCTACCTTCGCAACCATCACCACCACTTCTTAGAAGCAATATAAAATCATAATCAAGATATATCATACACTATAATTGAATGTAATCTGCACAAAGACACATTCTCATATTTCTTGGCATGCAACTGTAGCCTACATGAATAGGAGACTTAGGCAGAGGTGAAAATGATAGCTTTAAGACTTCATGGAGTTGAGACCAACAAATTTCAAGAAAAGCCGGACTCTGCTGGAGTTGCAAAGGATGATTTTCACAATAACCTAATGTATAATTGCAAAAAGGGCTTGGATGGAGGAACATGTCTATCTTGTGAGGCCTTGGGCACGAGGGGCGAAATCCCAGGTGAGAAAACAAGTCGTGCATTGCCCACAGAGTGGTTCGCATCAGGTTGGACATGAAAAACTGAACTCCTTGCAAGGACAGGTCACACCTTTTTCTAGAAGCATCCTTACAGTAACAGTGCTATCAGGAATACATAGCATAAGTAGATACAGAAAAAATTTCTTAAAGAACAACATAATCATGATAGGAATCCTGCAGATGGGAAAAAGTTTACTTGTTCTCACAGGAAATATCAGCTGGCAATTAATACCATGCGAAACCTTATGGAAGATCAGATTCATGATTATATAACTAGACCATTTTAACACCATATCAATCTTCCATTTGAGGAAGGCACAGTCACCATCTGGCTTATCATTAAGCAGAGGATTTTTTTTTAATTAAAAAAAAAAGAAAAACCCCTCAAAACATCACTAACAATCTCTATCATCCTCTTAAAAAATATATAAAGGGCCTTAAAACCATATGATCAGCCATCGCTTCCAATTGACTAGATTTTTTTTTATCAAAACAGTGAATTGAGAAGAATCCTACAATGAACCTAGAAAATTCATGAAATATTAGCAGTAAATATCAAAGCAAATTAAAACAAAGATTTATTTGGCAACACCTCTGCAAATTCTATTTCAGAAAACCCCTTACACAAAAAGGTCTCTGCCATGCCTTCTGTAAGGGGCACAAAATGTTAAACGAATATCAAATTGAAAAACCATATATGCAATATTTGAGAAGCAGGTCTTACTAGAGTTACACATAACGAATATCAAATTGAAAAACCATATATGCAATATTTGAGAAGCAGGTCTTACTAGAGTTACACATATAATCTTGCTAAGTTGCTGTATTGTTTGATTATGAGATGAACAAAGAAAGTTTCATATAGAACCACATTATAATTCAGGCTTGTCAGGCATAAACTCAAGGTGAATCCTGATCTATATATAGTGAAAAATAAGTCTTTTGTTTTGATTTAAGCTGGAATTATTTCACTAGTAAAGGAAGAGTGCTCATAAGAAAACTGGTTCAAACGGATAGGTCCTAACCAGTCTCCAAAGCCTGATTAGAGCTTCCTGACGAGTGAATTTGTGCAAACAAATACAGTTCTGGTTTCGGTCAAATGAAATGTTACAATTTTGAACCAAACGCCAGTCAAATGTTTACATGCTTATTTCTATTGTAGGTATTTTCTTTCTGCTTATTTTTAGTTTAAAACATTTTAGATGAAATAACAAATACTAGCTAAAACTTTGAATCGTGTAAAAAGGCATATCTAAACACAGAGAAAAAGATGACAGCTACCTGGTTAGGTGATACATAAAACGGGTTCTCATACAATGTTGGGCCACCAAAACTGCCACCAAATATCTTGATTGGATTCAAACAAAATCTTGGACCAACCTATTTGCATCCAACTCCACGTTATCAGAGAACCAATATTCATGTCAAGACATATGCCTTACAAACTTGAGAAAAAACTACTGGATACCTCTACGAGCGTCATTTTGTCTAAACCTCCTCTGTCCACTTTATCTGTTTCATTGTGCGGAACAGAAATCTGCATGGCCATCAGACTTTAGTAAGGTTTGAAAATATAATATATACCTATATTGATAAAATTCTGGAAAACAATTTTATAGTTCAAAAGCTGCATTTTGATGCCCTTTAAAGCATAGTCATCCAGGACTTGTACATTAAACTTGAACATCGGATATAATCCTCAATCCAACTTCAGGCATATGACTTGTAACTATGCCATGCCTCTTTAGTTTTTCCAGTAAATTCATTGTAACTAACATGTGCAGGTTAAAACAACATGAAAATATCAACATGGGTTGTAAAATTTTACACCATCCCTAGCCAAAAAGAACCAGGAACCATACCTTCAAAGTCGTGCAATGGATCAGTAAAATTCCATATCTTCATGGTTCAAAAGCTTTTGACCACAAATAGTTATCCAGAGTATCACAATAATTATAGTAGTATCCATATCTAGGTTTAAGAACAGAGCTAGGCCTCCTCCCAGGAGGAAAGTACCAAAGCACAAATGGAACATGTGGCTTCGATTTTCAATTTTAAGAGTTCAGTAGTCATGACTTTTCAGCCCAGGGTACCGCACCCACAACAAAATTTCTCTGCAGACTTGCTTCCACAACTTCCTAAGCACTTTCATACTCTAATTTTTTTGGGGAGCTCCACTTGATTGCATTTGCACCAAAGCTAGATTCAAGCAGCAGGTTTGGGGGGTCGGTCCAAGGTCAAATAAATCTGCTGGTAATGTTAACAGGGCTGTGGGGGTGTGTGCGCCCTTGCATCGAACACTGAAACTCAATATCTGAATAGCTCAGATGGAGGCCTTAAGCAATAATGAAGCCATTAGACATAACAATTGCATGCACACACTGGATCTTGTTTCATACAAAATTAAGCATTGCATGTCATAGATGCCACCACTTGGCATTCAGCTTAACAATTGGATCCTAATTCACAAATTATCCGAAAACAGATTAATTGAATGGTGTTTTCACGTAAACAAAACTTTTATCTTGCTGACAAAGAATCTGCTTACTTGGATAACAATTCATATGCAACTAATCATAAGTGTCATTGTAAGACCACATCACCTGATAATTTCGAAACCATATGTGATCGTCGACGATTGAAAAAACAAGGACATGGTCATGGAAAGGTTTAGCTTTTCTGTGATCTTTTGGTGTTCCAAATATCTGCAGTTAGAAATAAAGGCATCAGCATATTTGCAGCAAAACAATGTTACCAATGCACACAAGGAAACAGACTTTTCTACAGGGGCCACTAGCATCGGCTACAGAATGCATCAGTACATATGCAGCAAAATAATCTCATCGATGCACATATGGAAAGAAACTCTTCTACAAGGGCCATAGCATCAGCTGCAGAGTCATACAGATACTAAAATTGCTAGAAATATCATAATCCAATCAAAATGTCATCTGAACTTTAATGAGATCATGAGACAACTATTAACATGCCACCTCTAGTCTAAGCGATGTTTGATATGGTTATCCTTGTAGTCTATATTAAATATGTATTATATAACTATGATGTGTTCCGTATATTGTTTATCGATGTATTTTTATTCTTACATGAGTCTATACTTCGCAGAATGGGGTAACTTGTGCAGTGGCGGGATTTTTGAAGTGTATATATCAGGTTGCTCTTGCTAGTCGGTTATATTTTTTTAAAAAAAACCACTCTAAATCTTACTCCTTATGTTTCATGACTCCTAGAAAATGAACATAGAAATATCCAACAAAGGAAAATTGGGGCTCATCAGAAAGTTGGGATGCAGATATTTTTATCACATGTTTGCACATACAACAAAAAAGAAGATCATTAAGGTTACAACCCATCATGTCTTTCACATATTTGAGGGAAACATTGTTCTCACAATAAACATTCTCTTTTAATGAGGCCCTGCCAACCGCACAATGGTTTTCTTTGTACATTGTGCTTTTCAATTTCAAAGCAAAATACTTCTATGTCTCACTCAAAAAACGTCGATGGAGTATTCAACTGGTCCCTTTCACATATTTCTAAAGGGGATCACACATAAGGTAGAAATTCTTTTTCTCCAATAAAATGTCACAACTAAACCTATACAGGGTCACAACAGATTGGAAGATCTCTTTATGTGTTTCAATAGTAACCTTCTGTCATTCCCCAGTTATCACTTGGTAAGCAAGCAAAGTGTCTTAACAGGCATAGTCTCTCATTTTCTTGCTCCAAGCTCATCATAATCAAATCCTAACCACTCCAAACCGAATAGTTAAAGGATGTTAATTTGTTATGTACTCCTTTGTTTATAGTTTCTCCATTGAACCTTTAACCTCTAATGAAGTCAACTCAAGATTCGAGTAATGAATTTCCATTCTTATTTCCATAATTTTGTTGCATGTTTGAATAGGTGGGCAACTAACATGGATCCCAAAGGAATTATCGTTTCTCAATAGTCTGGTTTCCTCTCGCTATTGCTAAGTCTAAATGTGACAAAAAGTCCTTGCCATGCACAATTATGTTTTCTTGATTCTTGAGCATTTCAGTATCAGTTTGGCGACGTTCATCATTCATCCAGATGTGTAACAACTAAATCTCATGTATAGAGTGCGAGTGCCAACCAGGCAGACCAAGCCCAATTAAGGTTGCAATGCAACCAATAGTGCAGTTTTCCCACATTTAACAGGCATCCTAAAGTCTAAAAATTAAGGAAAAAAAGAGTCCACTTCAACATGCAGAATTTAGAAAAGATCACCTTTATCTACTCCAACAAGACTAAACTTCCTTTTTTAGAACTCCCAGGTAAAGAAAAGATTAAAAGAACAAACTTATTCATGAGGCTGAATCCTGATGGCTTCTTCAACTTCTGGAACATTTCTCTTCCAAATGTTTGTTGGTAGTACTTGAGATAACAAAACCATAAAACATTTTCACTGGTCCCTTTTCACCAAATCAAACATTAGTTCATCCTATTTTAAATTCATGGTTTTTCTACAAGTCAATCGGTAGTTCTGTTTCATTGTAAACCATTGGCATATCTGACATCTGATAGTGGCAAATATGAATACCAAAAACAAAAAAAAAAGGGTTACACAAACAGAAAAATAATGAAGATGCCTTGGACATGCAAAATGTCAAAAGGAGCGGCCACAATTTTATTTTGAAATGACAAACTATAATTACACAATGCTAGATAGCTGCACCACTAAGTTGAGATACAACATAAAACTTCAAAAAGAAAATCAGCAACATATGTATTTCTAGTAAATGATTTCTAATTCCTTGCCACATATAGATAGGTGCTTCAAGTTTTGATTTAATCCAATTAAACTATATTTTTCAGGGGTCAATCTGTTCGATATACCTATCCGAGTTGTACACATATTTCAAAATTATATTTTTTTAAAAAAAAAAACTAGTAAGTGATAACTTTTATTGGGTAAAATGATTTTTCACACAATTGGTGTTTATGCCTTGTTTTCTATGTAGATAGAGAGTGTTCAATAAAGTGAATGTTTTCATTTTTTTTTATAGATCCCATTGCATGCCTGATCTAAAAATGTTTGCTCAAAATGAGATTATGGATTCAACTTATACACGATTTCTGAAATTACAATTTCAGCCATCACACATAGTAAGAATGAAAAACCAAGCATACCTGCATTATGATCTCCTTTAGAAGCTTCCAGTGAGGTTCTTTATCAAAATTTGTTGAAAATGTTAAGATTGGGCGAGATCCTTTTAAGTGATTTCCAGTCAGCTTCAATTCCTCCATTGTGTGTACTATAAAGAATGAAATAAACATGCTTAATCAAGGCATGAATATATGATGGTTGCGGAGCATCCAGACAACACAGAATTTTCCTTAGTTCTTATTTATGATCAAAAGAAGATACTTTCAGCTGATACAGAAGTTAAAATGGTAATTGAGAAATCTACATCATGTTGCATATATCTTAGGCATAGTATGCAGAAGAACACGATGTAAGCGATTGAAAGTAGTTACCAGCATTGACCAAGAATTTCACAGATGGTCCGCCTGGGGACTTGGCCATCCAGAGGTAAAGATCCTTCTGCTTTCTGCACTGATGTACAGGTATAATACAAGGAATGAACAACAAATAAATCACATTTATGGTTGCATTTAAGTAATTAAAAAATAAAGTGATGACAGTGTAGAACTATCAGATGTAACAAAACCACTTAAGATTGTAGACTTAGAAAGTGAATATAGCATCTAGCCATGTTAGGGGTAAAAATAGGAAAGAAACAAAAAGAAAAAGTTTCTCTTTTATTAATTTAAGAAAGAATCATAATGCATCCACCATTTATATGGAAGCTTAGAGCCTTGATCTCAACCACTTCCAGCTGCTAACCTCATGGTTGCTGAATTTAATTACAAAAGAGGGCCACACTATGGTGATATTCACAAAAGCACGCACATTAACCTTCAATATAATTAGTTAGGTAGGCAAGTAATATGCGATAAAAAGATTTAGCCTGTACCTCAAAAAACAAGCAGCTGGAGCAGTTCCTGAGCTCAACCAACTCATTAAGGGTAGCTCCTTTGCTCTCTTTAGATTCAACCTTGCTATCTTTCTTGCAGTGAGGAAGAAAAGACACCACATTCAACATCAGATGTCGATACCTACCAATACAAATTAAACCATATTCAAACAAAACATACAGAAAAAGAAGTACTTTTCAAAAGTTAGGCATCGGTATAGTTATAATAGACTACCTATAAGTAATTCGCCGTGAGCATGTGACTAGAACCTTCTCTTTGTTTCTAAAGACTGGAGAATCTCTCTGCTTCTCAACTTCCCCCTCCTTCCATCCCACAAGAGTCCGTTGGGGTCTCGCTGGGGCGATTTCCTTCTTTGGAGCTTCTGAAGCCTCCTCATGCTTTCGCTTCTTCCCCATTCCCACTAATTCTGACATGAATTCTTACCATTACTAAATTGAAGCAGGAAAAAAGGGTAAAAATCTATTGCTTCAAAGAATTACATCTCTCACTTCATAAAAATTAGTAGCTTGGACGGATTTTCAATTGTAAGATTACCGAGCAATTAGTACAATATCCTAGGAAAACCAGATTTTATTACAATAAACACGGGGAGAGATTTATAGAGCAGGAGAGCTTAGAGATAAGAGAAAAAAAGACAATAATTGTGTTACTATATATCGTTGCTAAACAAAACCCTAAAAATCTCATTTTGAATTAAAAAACGACCTTTATTCATCAATTTGAGAGGAAACTTAAAACATCTTAGTGCGTTAATCGATCAAGAACCTATAAATATTCATTCAATCGTAAAAAAGTAGATTAAAAGGCGAGAATCGAGGAAGATGGCCGGCTGGGATACAAAACCAAGAGAAGGAGAACAAGAAAACCCTAGAAGATCAGGGATTACCTGAGAACGAGCCCTTAAGGGACTAGGGTTTCTCGAGCAGGAGAGGGAGAAGAAGAGAGCGGAGGACGCCGCCGTCCTATTTGATCAATCGGGATTTCGGGAAGTGGTTGGAGGGAGCTTAGGAATGGGGCGAGCCACGGGTGGATCAGGGGTTAGGGTTTTGGGTTGGGGTTCGTGAAGGGATGCCAACGGGTTGGGTTTAGCTCCGCCTTACTGTATCCGTATCCGATCCGCACTTATTGCCTATAATCTGGACCCGCATCCGCACGCATTGACGATCCAATAAGAGTAGAAGAAAGAGCGAGAACTGGTATTTTTCCTTTTCTTTTTTGTTTTTGTTTTTTGTTATTACAAATTACAAATTACAAATCAATGAAGCAATTGCAAGGCTCCGTCACCTGGCTTTGCCGGTAGATATCCTTTGAAACGGAAAGGGAGATGGGCTGCACAAATTAGGGTTCATGGACATCCAATTTTTTAAGATTTTTTATTATTATTTTTAGTTTCTTTTCCTGGCTGTAGATGGTACACTGTACAAATAAGTTCAAGTTGGGGACTAATCTAAGACGGAGTCCAAGGACAGACCTAAAATTTTCAATTCCTCCGTGATGTGCAGGTGAACTCAAATTTGGGATATAGAGACGACAAGGGGAAGAAAATAGAGTTAGAACATGGATGGGTTGGACCAAGTTGAATGCCTCGGCCCTAATATAACCCTATCCAATCTCAAGTTGAGATTTCTCTAATCCGACTAGATCTTGAGGTTGTGCTTCTATGGATCGATAAGATAAAAAGATGGAGTGTAGGGCTAAGATTAGGAGAAGGGTTTAATTTAATGATGGAGAGGAATTGTGGACGGAGAATATGACTGACTCATCAGTTTTTTTAAATCTTATATTGATGTTCTTGCAATCTAACTACTTTGTAAACCCGTCGAAGATTGAAAATTTGACTTTTGTGGCGGTTCAAGAGGAAGCTAACTATGAATCCAAGGTCTACAAAGCTAAAGGTGGAATTAAGAGATCTTATAAATATGTTAACAAGTGTCTCTTCTATGTCTTGGTATCTTGAGCAATATGCATCCAAAACTCAAATATAAGAGTATAATAATAAAATATATTATAATTTTAAGTTGCTTGTGGCAGTCTAGTTGTGATGTATACTATAGGATCCTTACATAAACATTGGTTTTCTTTTTTCTCAAAAATAGAAGAATAGGAGTGGGGTTTTAGGCAAATCCTTGCATGTTCATAAATAGAAAATCAGCATATATAGAGATAAGTTACATATGGTCGCTTATCCTATTATTTTTGCTACGTTTATCATCCTCTTCCATTTTATGCCTGTTTTTATATAAAAAGTTATTTAAGGATACTGACATAAACATAATCTTACCTTCTTTATTTTAACATTTATCGATTTTTAAGCATATAAATAATTTTTGAGCTTTTGGTGAAACTTCTATATTTCCCCTCCAACTTATAATTTTCTAAATCTAGTTGGATTCTAATGCTAAAAAAGTGACTAATTATGCGGGGACGATGTTTTCAAATTGTCTTGTGAACCCCATTATGCACCTTTTCTTTGTATGTCAATGGAGAGAAAATAAAGAACCGAAGTCAATTCATCCAAGTCATTTAAAAGACTTTGTGCACCATCTAGCTACCTCCATATTTATATTATAATCTATCGATCATATTATAACGAACTCGGAACCGATTAACAACTCCTATTCTATTAAATATTAGTTCATATATAGTCCTCCTTATTCTCAATTGATAACAACCCATTTTTTAAAAAAAACCATAGTAACTACTTAGGCCTTACCTCGTCAATCAAAAACCACTTTTCTATGCCTTCACAATATTAATTATATGCCTTGATTAGTCTGAACGAAATATCCCCTAAGTTCAACTTTTCCAATAACAAAGGCCTATTGCAAATATTTGCTTGTAAGAGGTATGTATATATGCATATAAATTTCAATAAAGAAGAAAAATAATGTATGATGATAGTGCAGAACAATTTGCATAACTAAGTTGTCTAAATGATTTGACTGCAGTAGAAAGACAAATTAACATACCAGATTATCAACATCCAATTAGCTCGCAGTACATTAAAATTGCGAAAGCTTGCTTCTGGGTGTGACATAGATAACATTTGATGCAAAATGAATTTTTGTATTACTACATACAAGCTTTTTCCTTTTTTTTTTGTAAAAATATATGGGCTGATGAGACAATCCGAATAAAAAGATGATGGCCAGAGCGGGGTGGAAGTGTGTACTTCAACCACAGCACTTGGCAATTAATGGTAGGTTCCTATATGCTGAATTCAGAATAAATACACGTACATACATATATAAAATAAATAGTGAAAAATACTAGATTTTGAGCAAATTAATTTAATCATCCATCACCAGATTTGGAATATTGGATGATCAAAACATCATGCAAACTTGAAAGTATCACCAATCGTGACATTGTGAAAAGAATGTCATTTCATGCATAATATTGGAACTTGCACGGCAAGTTAATACTCGTGTTAATATTTTATCCTCTCAGAACATGCACACGCTACCTCTTTTCAACCGGGTTTAATTAGATGGGATTGTAGGGGATGACCAAGAACAAGCTCATGCTGATGTTTGTGCAACCCATCAACTTCGTAAACACATTGATTTGACTGAAAAATTGACTCTCCTGCAAGGATTCAAGATAGTGCTCTAGATATGGATCCAAGGCCTCCAAAGCTGAAGATTGAATGAGAATAAATAAATGCTCTATGTCTTTGTATCTTTAGCAGTATATCTTCTTTTGTACATAAACCGTTTCATCAATAAAATTTTTCGAGAAGTGTCTCAGTTTCTCCATTTCAGCTCAAAAAAGCAATACATATCCAAAGTACGTATAAGAGGAAAGTAATGGAGTATATCGTAGCTTTTTCTTATGAAAAACTAGCAGACGACTGTATACAGGATTCTTATGTGAATATGGGTTTGTGGTCAAACCACATGCTATAATCACAGTTCACTTTGTAACTGTTTCATATGTAAGATAACAAAGCCTAGCTTTGAGCTTTTTCAGGGGAAAAAAAAGAAAGAGACAAGGCCTTTATTCCACTAACAAAATCTGAAAATTAGTAGCACGAGAGTACAAGATTCACCAAGTAATTGATCTCAAACCTCGGTGTTCTTGTAGTTTGTAGCCTAGGTTGAACATGAAGCCTTTCAGTAGTAAATATTAGCCAGTAAAGAGTATTTCTCCCAGAAAATCACGTCTAGCTAAAAAGGCCACCGGCCTTCTTGCATGAAAAATAAAAGCAAACAAGGAATAGATGACCATAGCAAATAACTAGAAGCATAAAGTACAAGCTAAATAAAGTGTGCCGAGCCAAAGTTCAATACAAAACCCCCTCTCTGACACCTTCAGTGAGTAATCCAAAAACATGCAGGGTAGGATAGCCACGCGGTGACGTGTTTACAAGTGGACCCACCCATCCCTTCTCTCCGTGCTCACACCTAGTAGTCTTGCTTTTTCTTTAATTCTCCTTCCTGAAGTTCTCCTAGGATCTTCTCACCTCCCTCCTCTTTCTCCTCCCTCCATCAACCAAGTCAGGAAAGATTGCCCCAGTCTCTACTTCCCCACAAATCACCCTCATGATAAGGTAAGCTAAGAAATAACGCAAGCAGATGGGTGAAGCCTAGGCCACATCTCATCGATTCAGTGTATCTATATATTATATATATATCTGTACATCTCTGGAAGAGTCAAATGTATCCCTCTACTCCTCCATAGAATCCCATTCAATACCAAGGAAAGAGATGGAGGTGGCCTGCATGCACGTACACCACTATAACCTTATTCCTGATCTCTCCTTTTTGATTTTTTTCTCTCTGTGTTGAACTTCTAGTGTTCAGAGAATCACTACTGTCTTGGTCGAGATAGCCACAGGGAGCTCAGCGCACGGAGCCGATGGAAGTACTCTGCGATGGCCAACAAGCATCTGGCCATTTGACGGGTCGTCAAAATCTGGTGAAGCCGGTGGAAGGTCTGCTGCCTCAGATTATCTGCCTGTAAGCATGCATTTTCTTAGAATTAATATCAACCTCATCCTCCCCATGTCGCTATTGGAAATATAAATGCCTTAATTTGTGAAGAAAATGAGGAACGATGTTGAAAATTTTGTTCATTTGGCGAGGTGGAGTTTTATGCAATGGCGTCTTTCTCCTTGAGATGGGAGTATCGCCACTAGAAACAAAAGGTCACACGTACGACTTCGCATGTTAAGGAGGACGGATATGGTGATGAGCTCATACAAGCCAAAGAAGGCACAGGCAGCACAGCTTCACCATTCCAATCCAGCGAAGTCCTTGCGTGTGTATTTGCCTAGTTATATATTTATAACCAACTAAAGAGTGTGGTTGTACCAGTTTTGCTGAAAACTATACTTTTATTAAGTTGCCAGACTAACTCCTAACCTATTTTACTAAGTTATCCCCACAACAACTCCGATGACAGTGACTTTAAATAACTAGGAAACTTAGTACGAGCTTCTCTCAGTACTCAAATCTCGTACCCTCTGTCTCTCACCTTCTTCTAGAGGTCGTGAGTCTGGGTCTCGTGACACGTGGATTACACATATTGTTCAACAAATTATAAATAATAATACATTAGTAATAGTCTAATGATGGTTTTGATGTTGATGAGATAAATTAAGTGGCATCTGCGGTTGTATTATAGAATGACCGCTGTTTATGTACATTCTAATTACCTCAATTTCAATTATGGGATTAGTTATTCAAAAAAAAGGAAGGTATTAGTGATGGGGCTTACTTGTCGAACAAAACCCTCAAGGGAGGTAAGCTTGTTCATGGCAATGGCCATTTGGCCCATGTAGTGAGCCATATTGGAAGGGCAGCTCAGCGCATCAGAGGTTACGATATCCGACAGAGACTGGTTAAGGGCTTCAAGCCCTTGGCTCAACGCTTCCTCCGTCTCCTGCGCCGACTGTTGCAGACCACATACCCCCAATATCTGTTGCTCTGTTAGGGGCTCAAGGTGGCTCAAGAGCATCTAAACACCAATATATTTTAAGCACATAAGAAAGAGCTAAATAAGTAGGTATTCGTTGTACAATACCATGCATGCAATAATACCATACAATAATAACAAAAAAAAACAAACAGATAAGACCTTCCAGCAGCTTGCATTTTCTTATTGAAAATGATAGTGGTTGCACTTTTATCAGTGGATATTTCAATAAACCACAGGAAATTGTCAGCTTTACTACACATAGAAATGCGTGAAAAGAATAGGTGTCATATATCTATTTATTATGTAGAGAACAAAGGCAAATCTGTAAATGAGAGGATGGAGAAGTTAAGGGATCCATGCATGCTTTCACGGCTCAACAGTTGGTTTTATTTCTGGTTTTATTCCTTCTCTCCTTCCATGTAGAAACCAACACCACTTACTTTGTAGAATATATGAAGGCAAGGCCACAGCTCCACCAGTTATATACCTCCAACTCCTCCACATCAATACTCGATGACATGCATGAGGTTCATGTCAAAATCTTTTATAAAACTAAATTGCTCCCGGAATCACAAATTAATTTAGAGGAAAAACACAATCCTTCAACTATTCTTATAGCCATATCTAAATATTGGCACCAATTATATATATATTTCAAACTTTTGAAATTTTGTGAACTTTTAAAAAGTAAATTACCTATGATTGCAATAACTGGTTGCATGCTGTCCTTCATCCCCATATTAATGGGTATGAACGACTCATCTTTTGATCATGATGAGAACAGAAATAATTGGTAGTTAGTCAATGGAGCAGATCTACTTGGTCTTACCATTTCCGACCAATTCAAGCCTTTGAAACCATACATGGGCAGTAACATTGTTTTGTTAAACCCCTGGCCTTGCATTTGCTTTTGGGACTTAATTAGATGTCTACAGTGGCAGCCGAACTACAACTCCTATTGCATCAAATCGTGTCCACACCGGTGCCAAGGACATATATCCATGCAGAACTGGGAACATGCAAAGGGATATATAATACGAATTAGGGTTAGGGTTTGGAGAACCTTGATGAGCTCGGAGGGGCGGAAGCCGCCCATCCACATGAAGCAGCGCTCGGCAGGGGTCTTCCACATGCCGGCGATGAGGTGGAAGACGTCGGACTTGATAACTATGCTCTTGAGGTTCATCATCTCGTCATAGTGGACCAGGCAGTTCTCCACAAACAATCGGAGCTCATTCTCCGGTAGGTGCTCTTGCACTGCAGCCTGGAGCTCGCACATCCGCCGGTGGTGCTCCTCAAGCCACCTCGCAAACTCCATGTCAAACATCGCCACATCTGAAAACAGATGACTCATTATAACATAAAAAACCGAACATTTATAATACCATACTATATGTTCATATGTAAATTTTGGTCATGTTTGATGATGCCTGGGCTTAGTGAGCTGATGCTGGGTGGGAAACCTTGGTCCCCAAGGAGTGCTCCACCACCGAAGAACGAACCCTGGTTATGAAAAAATATATATGACTGTTATCGAAAGATAACGAGCATATATAACGTAAAACCGAAGGGGAAAGAAATGGCGTTATGATTCAAGCTCAAATGGAAGTGTCTCAGTGTATATAGAACTTCACACCTGAGCTCTTGCCCTCTGGAGCTCTTGTTCTATCTGAGTCAGCCTGATTCTACTGTTCTCGAGTTGTTGGACGTAAGCCTGTTGAGGGAATAGAGATTAGATGAGACTTTTCTGTGTGGTTAGTTGTTTCCCGGGACAAGTAAAAGCCAAACTAAAAAAACATAAAGGGTGGCTTAAGGGGTGGCTTAGATGGCAGTTTTCTTCTCCTTTATGCTATATTCTTTCGTTTTTCTTTTACTTGACTGACCTTCTTCCTTAGCCTGCTTTTCCTGGCCGCCTCCCTATTCTGAGCAAGCCTTCTCAGTGTCTGCCCACAGGTAAATCAAACAGATAATATGACGGAGCAGAAACCTACTCTACCTTGGGAAAGAAACAACTTAGAAAGCTCCAGATGATAGATAGCTCTCTTTCATGCAGATGCAACTTACCTTAGGATCTGGTGTCCTGGGCTCTCCTTGTTCTGAAATAGATGTGCCCTTTCTGTTCCCTTCCTTCTATCCATATGAAAGAATAACGGTGACCAACATATTAAGTGGAAAACCCACCCTGGGTTCTCTCAAGTAGTTGTAAAAATGACTATTCCAATCGTTGAAGTGAAAAGATATGGCTTCAATGTTATCTTTGGGTTAGCCGTTCTTCTTTTTTTTTTCGGTTTTGTTTTGGGGAGGGGGGGGGGGGGGGGGGTGCGGGAAGATAGTGTTTCACCTTCACTACTGCTTTAGTATCCTTCCCAGGGTCAGGCAAAGCTGGGGGATCGCTTCTTGGGTTGCCCAACTCCATGATTTGATCTGATGACTTCTTAGAACCACTGCTTGTTGGAGAAACGAAACTAATACCGCCCTATAAAAAACAAAGAAGCATATGAGAAGATCATGTGAACTAGATCAGCTCATCAAATACTCCAACAAAAAAGTATCGACGAACAAACAAGGAGAAGGTCGTGTGTTGAGTCCCCGTACCCTTATAGATGGCTCTACATGCATAGGCTGAGAAGGGAAAATGTTCAGAGTCTCTGCATACATGAAGCCCTGCAAGCATTAAATCCCCCGAAGGTGCACCTCAAAACATCCCACCAGAAGACCATAAATAGAGAACAATCTCCCTCGGGGAAATATAGGCACCGCCTTTTAATTCCACAGACAATCATGACCGTAAAGTAGAATCTTTCAGATATAATACACAGCACTGTGTTCGTGTGTGTGTGTGTGTGTGTGTGTGTGAGTGAGAGCGAGAGAGAGAGAGAGAGAAAGGAGAAGCAAAAGATGCATGAGATATATATGAGCCACAGCTAGGCCTTCATATTTTTCCATGCACTTGTGCTTTCTGCCATTCATTAAAAAAAAAAGTAAAGAATTTGCTCAAAAAAAAAGTATAGAGAAATAGAACAATAGAAGGGTGAATAAAGAGAGAACAAATGGGAAGGAAAGGGGGACAGAAATCTAGTCTTACCCTCTTCAGTGCAGGAATTTGCAAGGAAATCATGAGTAGTTTGTTATATGACATAGTCTTAAAAAAAAAAAAAAAATACTTTTATTTGTTTTCCAAAAATTCGAGTTTCTAATCCTATCAACCAAAATCTGGTCAAATATGCAGGACAGCAAGATCTGTTTGCCATGATCTTCTCATGACCCCAAAAAGCTTTTCTTGAAGGGAATCTCTACAGCTATCTCATATTCCCCCTCTCCCCTACAAATCTATAGACCTTGTGAAATGATAACCTTTTGGATTCCCATTGAAATCAACATAGGAGATGAGGCCCAAAGAGGACAGAATTAAAAGACAAGAAAGAATAATTGGAGAGGACTCACGTCTTTGTTCTTGAGCTGATGAGGGATCCTGCCAATTAAGATACATGGACAAGTCTTGGTCCAGCTCCCCCAAGTCATAGGCTCCAGTTTCCTTGCTTCTGCTATCATATCAAGAAAAGAATCCAAACAAAAAATGAAGTCAAAATCAAAACTTTTTTCTATGAAACAGCCATGAAAGCTAACTTTGCAGTTAATTTACACCACAAATGAACCAACTATGCTGTAAGAATACAAATTCCAACTCTGGAATTTAGCTTTCCTCCACTCTAATCACATGAAATAGAATCCGAGGCACGAGCATCTCAACTCAACGAAAATTCCTAGACATGAGTCTTTCACTACTCTATTTGTTACCAATCCTTCATTTCTTCCCTTCCGAAAAAGACATCTAAGCTGGTTTAATTTACAACAAATCAAAACAAGATTCCCTAAGAAAATGAAATCCAAATCAAAACCTGACACCAAAGCAACCTTTGTACCCTAAAAGAACCAACTTTCTTTCAAAGAAGAAAATATATCTGCATAAATTTTAGTTATCTTCCACTTTTATCGCATGGAATAAAATCCAAAACTTTGTCAACCTTAATTCAAAACTACAATCCTACCACGAGTCTTCCTCTGCTCCATTTCTAACCAATCCTAAGCTTATTTTGAGTCATAAAATAAACCTCTTTCGCCTGAAAATATCAGATTCTAAGACATGCTTCTTGCTCTCTCTACTCCACCTCTTTGTCTCTCATCAAACTAAATGAACTAAAACGAATTCAAAGCCATGTGATCTCTCTTCTCATGATAATTAATTCTACCATCTCAAGCGTTAATTACATGGAGTTTCCATGCGTCGAAGAGGAGGGCTGGATCAAGCCAAAGGATATATGCTGCTCTTGCCGCTGCCTCTGGCTCGAATTCCCTTTATTGGCCATCAAATTCCTCCGATTCTCTCCCTTCTCTCTATCTCCTTCTTTCTCTTTCTCCCTCTTCCACCAGCATCAAGAGACTCCATTAATGGCGCAACCAACTTCTGTTTTTTCCCATTGGCGATCTCCGCAGCAAAGCCATATAAAAAAGCCGACTTTTTCTTTCTCAGTTCTCTTCCTTCTGACCGAAAGCACGCCTTGAGACGTTGGACGAAGCCGAGTTCCAGATAAGGCGGGTTGTGAGATGCGGTAAAATGACCGCCCAACCTAACGCCTGCACGAGGACAAGAACAGCAGTAGACCAATTGAAACCTACCGCTCGGAGAAGGTGGATGCCGCTTACGCTGGTGACCCGAACACGGGCGGCGGTTTTCCGAGACCGGGTTTGGGTGCCTTCGTGGGCATCAGACTAGATCGCCCTTGTCTGTCTCTCCAGCCGCGGTTTCTGTGGGCATTAACTTGGTCGCATCAAAGGTAGGCGTGAGGCTCATAGAAAAGAATTCTGATTTTAGCTGAATTTTCATTGCAGATCACGTTTATTTGAAGTCTATGACTGATGGGCCTTATTTGGAAAGTTTTTGTAGGAAATTTAGAAGTTTAAGGGCTATAAATTCTTCTGTTGCTTTTTCAACATGTTCTTTGATGATGGTGATGCCAGCATTGCTCAAGAGCTAGTTCTAAATTGTTGAACCTTAGTTGGAAGTATGACAATAGCATCTTTAACTGATGTATGAGATTTGTAGTGGTTGAGAGTGGAATTGGGAGAGTCATGAATTGAGACAATCTAAAGATTTGACCGTTGCAAATCTAGCCAAGATGTCAATAGCCATGTTCATGCTAACTCTATATTTGAACAAAATGATCATTAACATCATACGCCAAAGAACATCTTGCTTCGACTGAGAATAGCAAGGTTTCGCAACAACAGAAGTGCTAAAGAGAAGGTTGAATGAGGTGTATATGCTTTGTTCTCGGTAATATGAGATCAATTTATATATTGATTCTAGCACAACTTAATTGTTTAGCTCTCTAGCATTTTAAGCAAGGATATAACATTTCCTGAAAAAAGAAAAATAAAACATAAGAATTGGAAAGCAATTCACTAGGTCTTATATAATCAATAAAGATACATTAGAGGGATAAGAAGATTTCTTTTAACCAAAAAAGAAGGATGAGAAGATTGAAGGAAACAACTCTTTCATCGGACTTTAGTCAACAATGATGAGAGTTCATAATAACTCTAAGTGCAATACAGAAATAATCTAGTTAAGAAGTATCTCAACAATGTGGTCATAAAAGTTCAAATTCATTCAAATGTAACCACAAATACCATGATCAGTTTGTGGTCATCCCTAATAGATTTGTGCTACAATGTTCCTTAGTTTATATAAATTATGGACCGAGTCCATTGTGATACTATTTGTATTAATTTAGGATCTCATCCAAAATAGTTAGCCGGAAGATATTATTTGAATTTCTTAATTCTGTATAAGTACTCAAGATCTATCCAGTGAATAATCGATATGGGACTAAACAAATGTTTGCACGGCTCCTCATAGCTGGCGTACAATATAGTTGGTATGGTTGGGTACAAAGTGGAAGCCTAAATAGTTGATATTGCAACAATCAAATATCACGTGCCCAAAATCACAAGAAGACATCAGGTTCGTTCGGTCATTTTAAGAAAGCTCTAATTCGGTCAATGCAAGCTTGTAAGTCCGGGCACCGCCATGATGCGAGCATGACGCTAGAATAACCGGTCGCAGCCACGTGCACAGGTGTTGCGACCTGGTTCCCACTCGACTGTTTAAAAAGTTGGGACGTTTAGAAGTGGGCCCCCACAATCTGAGAACCGTACAAAAACCTTCACGCAAACGGACGGCTGCGATCTCCCGATGCCCACTACCCGTCCCATCGTTATAAACGTCCATGCACCCAAACGTAGACCCCAGAAAGCGACCTCATCTCCACATTGATCCCACTCTTTACCTCCGTGCTTCGTCCGTGCACGTGGGGCCCGGATGGCTTGAATTTGGGTGCGGCGCAGGACTGGCTTTTGGGGTTCGCGTAACATTGGGCTCGGCTAAGGCGGCGGGTCCACCCGACCGGCTTTACCTCGTGTCCGTTTCTCCGGCGCCTTAGCATCCAGGGTGCGGACCCTCTTGCCGATTCGTACCCCTTATTTTATACTCCACCTGCACGCAAAGTTGGCTATGCGACACTGCCTTTGAATAACAACCATGGTTTAAAATAACCGGGATTTATGGTGTTGACAATGCCACGGCTTTACCAGGCCTCGCTATGTAGTATAATATGTATAACAGGCATTTAAATAACAATTGTTAGTTATTTGTAATTGTTAAGTGGTCATTATAAATTATCGATTATGTTCATTTTTTAATCTCTTCATAGTTGATAAATTCAATTCCTTGTTATTCATATTTTAGTTAAATTTGTGTATAGGTTTATTAATCCAAAGAATAATCAATAACATGCGAATAGGGGTTGAATGAAATAACAATATTGTTTGACGTAATTATCTGTTGTAATAGCTAATAACGACCGTTACGCATAAAATTCATTATATTATTCTGGATGTAGTTAAAGGGAGGCTAAGTAAACACATGTTGTTAATTTTTAACTAATATTTTGTTTAACATTATAATAAAAATGAACATACTAAGGGTTTGGTATAACGAAAAAATGCCAACTTTGTTTATATTACACCTTGTTTATATAATGACATTTATTTCAGCGCCTATTACCTGCATCCGCATTCGGATCCGCTATGGATCGAGTAAAACCTACCCTATTGGGATCGGGTCAAGTTGGTTATCTAATGATGCAGAGTAAATTGCCACCTTCAACATTTTTCATTTGAGAGTATATTCAATAGAGCTTATATGATAGGTACAATGATGGCATTAGCCAAATTGCAATTAGCTATTCTTTTGAAATTTGTAATTGTAGAGAGAGGGCAAGTAAATTTTACGTGTTGGAGTGGCTAATAAAACTGAATGTGCTTTGCTCTAAAGAATATCACCGTGCTAGATGGGTATTATCTCAAGGGTCGTGTGGGACCCAAATAAACCCTTCTCCCAAGAAAGAGAGAGAGAATTGAAAGATTGAATACTATCAACACTTGATTAAATACAAAACATGTGTAGGCATTTCTAACCCGAGATAGGGATAGTGTGAGCTTCCAATATGATGTTTTTAGATCTCCTTTTTACGCTCACATTATACAAACAACCTGCAGAACATCAAGATGAAAACATTATGTTTGAGTAAGATTTATTGATCATGGCTGTAGCATGTTGGGGTCACCTTTCCTAATGAGAGGTCTCTAAATATTAATAAAATAAGAAAAGTTTGATCATTTACTGAATTAAGGAATTTGGTAGTTGACTTTAGTTCATAACTTGCATGGATGGGATAACAAATTAATTGATTTACTTTTGAGATGTAGTAGTTTTTCCAATTAATTTTTATCTCTCAAGACACTTATTTTCAAGGATCCATGAATTCTCTTCCAATTCAACAAACTATAGATGTCATAAGTTTGATAAAAAGAATCACTAGACTCGATATAAACTACTCTGACGACTACAAAGACTTGATAAGTTTTTTTTTTCGAAAGCGAGATCCGTCATATTGAGAAGTTGAATCACACAACAAACTTCTAAATGTTTTAATTTGTTTGAATGATATCCAATTAAAGTTGTTTTTTTTTTTTTTGGAATTTGGATAACATTTCAACCTCTATAATGTAACATCACCCCTTAAGAGTGCAATACACTAAGCGATTAGTCAAACTTTATCATTTGGAGCATGAGACAAGCTAGTTAAAGATGAAATTTTTTTTCGAGAATAACTTTGACCAAATATATCTCCTATTACCGAAAGAATTAGATGAAGCAATTAAAGATAAAGTTGATGTAAAAGCCAAAATCTAACTTCTGAACGGTTCTATTTGTTGTATCATCTTTTAATTAGATTATGAATCCGATTTAAATTGTGCAAGGATAAACCTTACTAGTATAAATAAAAGCTTTGTACATAACTCGATTTTTGTTATCCATTGATAAAATAGAAGAAGACCTAGATCTTACTTTCACTAATTTTTTTTATTTTTTAATTTTTTAAAGATTTGAGTTGAGCAGATTGAAGAAATTTCTTCCTTCTTATTAATCCGATCAAAAGCCATAATGTTTCTTAATGACTTGTGATCAAAGTTTATGTTGCCAGAAAAAAAATATTCATTACTTTGTTTTCAAACCTAACCATTTGCATCATTTTTTAAAAATTTTCTACGTTTAGCTCTTGCAAATCCTTCATTACTCTATGTACACTATTTAGTATTTATCCTGAATACTATGTATCATGTTGGTTTATATTACTTAGTTCTTAAATTGGCAGCTTCAATATTGCTATCAAGATTGACCACGCAAGCAATATTTATAATTTTAGAGCTACGGCTCGGACATGGTTATAAACATCAAGCATGCAAAAGAAAAATCTACAATCATTTCGTTTTCATTTATGAAGTCCAATTGATTAAGAGTCTAATGGTATTAGACCATCCTAAGTAGAAGATACAAGTGTAAAGGAGTTAATTCATAAATAAAATTCACTTAAAATAGATTGATTCCTTTTGCCATCTTTGTTTCTTCGCCTGTTGACATCAAGAGGAAATCTAAAAAGGTGGAAAAGGATTTCCCTAGGTATAGGCTTTCCTATTTGGTTATTTGTCTTGGTCTTGGATATTGACTCTCTATATGTAATATATATAGGTGGAAGAAATCTGGCAACAACATCACATTTTCAACTCCCCCTTATTCAAATCCAGTGTCAATATCAAAGGAGTTCCACCATATGCGTATACAAAGGAGTAAGATAGGAGGAGTGTAGCTTTCTATCCTTGTGGTTTGGCCTACAAACCATCCTTTTTTTTTTTTTTTTTGCTGAAAGCAGGTGATCATACACAACGTGTATGAATACACCCAATAAGGTCAAAATACACTAGCTCACGGAGTGCCAATGGCAACTCCGCCTCCCCCACCCAAAGGGTGTACCCTGAATGGTAAGCCGCAAAGGCAGCCACCCAATCGGCCGCCCCATTGGCTTCTCTGAATACATGTTTGGCCTCAACGGCCACCCCAGCCCCACACATCATCCTAATGTCCCGAGTCAAGGGGTGGTCTATGCCCACCCCCCTCAACCCCTGCTGGATCCACCCGATAACTGTGGCCGAATCGCCCTCCAAGACAACCGAGCCGGCCCCCAGTACCTGCCTCGCATATCGAAGACCCGCCCAAGCAGCTCGTAGCTCTGCCCCGGGGACCGAAATGCCGAACAACTGACAGCCACCTGCTGCCACCACTCTGGAGTGCGGGCCTCGTATCACAAAACCCGCACCACCCTGCGCACCTCCATCCTGTACAGATCCGTCGAAGTTGACCTTGAGGAAACTCGGGGGTGGGAGCTCCCAGGTGAAATACACCATCTGAGACGCTGCCGAAGCAGAGAGGGAACCCCAGGTGTCCCAAGCTATCGAAGGTCTATCGGAAGAGGGTCTGATCTCCAATGCCTGTGCTCGCGCGAACTCCGCTACAAACCTCGGTGACACCCTGCGCTCGCCGAGGGTGCGGGCGTTCCGGGCCAACCAGATCTGGAGAGCTGTGCAGGTCGCTCTAATGGCCTCCCGACATGTCTGAGGGCAGGCTAACCACTGCTGTATCATCTGTAAAAACTGGAGCCTCCCGCTCCAAACCTCTCGCGGGATCCCTGCCTACTGCCATGCCGACCTCGCCCACGTACACTGGAAGAGCACGTGGTCAACCGACTCGTCAACACTGCATGTACCGCACTCCGCTGGGATCCCCCAACCTCGCCTGCTCAGCACTGCTCTCGTCGGAAGGCGATCCCACGCCACCTTCCATAGGAATAGTGCTACTCTCGGGTGAAGCCCCGACCTCCAGATCCAGGTGCAATCCCGTCCCGGCTCATGCTCTCGCTGGATAACCCGGGAAAGATCTCCCAGTCTAATGCTGGACCGGCAAGAAGTGCCCCAAATCCTGACATCTGGCCCCCCACATCCAGGCACCGGGATGGACCGGATCCTCTCAGCTAGGTGTCCTCCGAACAGCTGTCGTAGCCTGTCGTCATCCCACCCAGGCTCTCCCGGGACGAGAAGATCGGAGACCCGCAGCCCCTCTACTGCCTCAACATCGACCGTGGTCGGCCACCCCCTCAGTGGAACTGAATCAATCCATGGGTCCGTCATCACATCAATACTCCGCCCATCGCCTATCAGCCACCTGGTATTTGCGGACACCATCGGAAGGTACCTCGCAATCTCACGCCACATGAAGGAAACTCGCCGCCCTCTCCATGCCACCCCTGAGCCCTCGCGGCCATATCTGGCTGCCATCACCTGACTCCACAACCCATGTGGCTCTAATAGAAACCGAGCTGCATGCTGAGCGATGAAGGCCTCACGCCGCTCCAACAGGGACTGCACCCCGAGACCGCCCTCACTGGTAGGTCGGCAAACATGCTCCCAGGCCACCAAATGCACCCCGCGACCTCCGCCATGTGACCCCCACAGGAAGCACCGCAGCAATCGCTCGACTCTCAGCAAGATCGTCTTTGGAACCACGGTGTTGGCCATGAGATATACTGGCATGGACCCCAACACCGATCTGATCAGAGTCAGTCTCCCCATCATGGATAAGGAGGCCGCTCTCCATCCCTCCAGCCTGCTCTCTACCCGCTGCACCAGGCTGGAGCACTCTGCCACCCGTAGTCTGCGACCTATGATGGGGACTCCCAGGTAGGTCAGTGTCTCCTCCTGCTCAGGTATCTGCAAAATCCCTCGGATCTCCTGTCTGACCCTACTCTCCGTGCTCGGGCTGAAGTGAACAGCTGACTTCTGGAAGTTAACTCTCTGGCCCGACGCCGCGCAATAATCCGCTACCACCCTACGAAGGACCCGTGCATCGGAGACCCGCGCCCTGGCCAACAAAAGACAATCGTCAGCGAAAAATAAGTGAGATAGAGGACTAGCCCCCGGGGCGGGGACGTAGGCCTCCAAGTCCCTGCGAGCACTCACCCTCTGCAAATCACAAGACAAAATGTCAGCACAAATAATAAATAAATAAGGTGATAGAGGGCATCCCTGACGCAGCCCCATAGTGGACTCGAAGAAAGGTGACGGTGTGCCGTTGACCAAAATAGAGAACTTTGGCCTCCTGACACACCCCAGAACCCAATCAATCCACCGCCTGTGGAACCCATACGCCTCCAGTGCCTGCTGAAGAAAACTCCATCTAACCCTGTCATAAGCTCTCTCCATATCCAGCTTAATAGCCATCAAGCTGCGTCGCTTCGATGCTCGCTGAAGATCCCACATCATCTCCTGGGCTAACAGAACATTATGGGAAATATTTCTGCCAGCTATAAACGCCCCCTGCTCCTGGCTGATAATGCCAGGCAGAAGGGGCTTCATTCGTCCGACCATTATTCTTGCCACAACCTTATACAAGGTTGTGCACAAGCTGATGGGCCTAAAGTGACTGGGCTCTGCTGCCTCCTGATGCTTCGGGATGAGCGTGATGAAAGTAGCCTTCCAATCCCCTGGCATCATCGCCTGAGAGAAGAAACACTGAACGGCCTCTACTATCGCTATCCGAATGATACCCCAATACCGTCGGAAGAAAAAAGGGGGGAAACCATCCGGTCCCGGGGCCTTGTCTGGAGCCAAGGCCCAGACCGCCTCCTGAACCTCCTGAGCCGACACCGGTCGGACCAGGCCTGCATTCTCTTCATCCTTGATTCGCGCATCCACCCTCAAGGGGTGGATGCTATCGCCGGAGTCCTCGTCCTCCGTCCATCTGGCACGGAAGAAATCCAGCAGGGTCTGTCGGATGGCAGGCTCACCTTCCACCCGATGTCCTGACCCATCTCGCAGTGAGTGGATCATGCTCCGCTGCCTCCGGATAGCCGTCGTCCGGTGGAAGAAGCTGGTATTACGGTCCCCCTCATGCACGCAGTCTCAACCCCCTCAACTCTCCGAAAGATATCGCCCACCACCTCGCGATTCCATCGCCGGAGGCGCCTCCTAGCCAATTCTAGTTTGCGTGATATCTGGTGCATAGCATCCCCCCGCACTGGAGTACGCCAAGCATCGCGGACGATATCCCAAGACTGCGGGTACGATAGCCAAACCTTCTCAAAGCGGAAGGGGCTATGATGACAAGGTCCCGATGATGTAGAAATCAAGAGGGGGCAATGGTCCGAGGCGATCCGAGGTAAGTGACTAACCCTGCAGGTGGGAAAGCGGAGGATCCAGTCCGGAGACGCAAAGGCCCTATCTAGACGCTCCCAAACCCTCGCAGTGCCGAGCTGATTATTGCACCAAGTAAACTGAGGTCCGGAAAAACCTAAGTCCACCAGGCCAACACGCGATACAAAGTCGCGAAACTCCCTCCTGTCCGCTCTATCCATGTAGGCAGCCCCACCCCTCTTGTCACTCGATCTTAGAATGCAGTTAAAGTCCCCAACTACAACTGTCGGGACACCCTGGGCAGTGAGACTGGTAATCTCTCGCCAGAGAACTCTCCTGATCCTGTAGTCCGTGCTCGCGTACACCCCACACAGTACCCATGGGGCGGTGTCTGGTGCCGATACAATCATAATCACCTGTTGGGGGCAGTTGTGGAAGACATCACAAGTCGCCACCCCTCGCCTCCACAGGACCAGAATACCTCCCGACAGCCCCTGGGACTCAACTGCATATGTCTCCCAGTCCCTCCCCAAGCGCCGTCTCAGACGTGCAAGCCCCTCACCAGATAGCCTGGTCTCACTCAGAAAGCAGATCTCCGGACAGTGAACTTGCACTAACCGTTTGAAGGAAGACATGAAGGACGGCTTGGCCGCCCCCCTACAATTCCAGGCGAGGATCCTCATGGATCACAGTCCACATAGTCGGCCTCAGACCCGTCCTCCCCCTGGATCGCCGAGCCAGCCTCAAGCACGCTACCTGGGCCCACCACGAGCTCATCAGGTATGACCTGCATGACTGCCGCCCTGACGCGCTGTATCACAGTCGAGTGGTCGGTATCCCCTCCAGACGTCAGTGGCACGACCTGACACCCCTCCGGGGGCGGCACGGGGTGGTCCCCCGTCCCACTCCCACTGGAGGTGGCCACTCCCTGCTCTCCCTCGACCAGAGGCAGAGGGCCGAACCGAAAAACTCCATCCGGCTCAGTGCCCATCTGCATGTCCCAAGGCCGTGCCTCACGCGTCACATCCGATGTGAGGAGGGCGTGGCTGTCGTGCACGGGAGGCCCAGGCACCAAATCACTCCCCCCACAAGGAGGGCTGTACCGGAAAGGCCCTACCAGTCCCTCGCTCTGGCCCTGCAGATCGAGATCATCCTGACTCCCCAGACCCGGATGTGACTGGGCCTCTCGACCTGCACCCTCCTGGCCCAATGGACAAGGCGTGGGAAGGGCCTTAAGGCCCAAGTCCTCTTTCCCATGGTCAGACCGCGCGGCCAGAAAAGGCTGGCCGCACGCCTCCTCGCACGGGCCCAGCGGAGCCTGGGCCCTCGCGACCACAGTCACCAGCGCGCCCTGCGCAGGTCCGGGCGCGATCTCAGCGCCCGGCGCGACCCCAGTGGGTGGCGCGCCAGTAGCGCGAGGCCCGGTAGATGGCGCGCCAGCGGCGCGGGGCGCGCCGATAGCCAGGGCCGCGCCAGCGGCTTGCGTCCCCGCCGGCCCGCGACCCCGGCGCCCGGGCCTGTGGGCCCGGGTACGCTGGGCTCCTCGGCCCTCAATTTTGTGGGCCTGATGGGCCTCTTGTCCGACAACCCCAAGTGGGCCAAGGCCCGCCGGCGGCCTGGGCCACTTTTGGGCATTGGCCTGGGCCGTATCCGCCCGGCTGGGCTCCGGAACGGCCCGAACCGGGGCCTTGCCGGGTCGCCGACTCGGTTCCGGGTCCCCTGACTCGGCCAGGGTCTCGATGGCCGAGTTCGCCCGGAGGGGGCCGAAGGGAGGCTCCGGGTGCCCCTCCCCCCCAACGGTCAGTGGCGACCGGCGGCGAGCCACCTTCGCTGGCTTCTGCCAGCCGTCGGTGTCCGCCGGAGACACCGGCGTGGGTGTGCGACCTGCCGGAGATAGCGGCCGATTCGAGGACGACCCGGGTCCCGGCTGTGGCTCGGTCGTCTCTCCCGGCCGCGGCGGCCGATTCTCCCGCGGGAGTTTCTGCCGCGACGCCACCATCCAGGGGCCGTAGATCGGACCCTGGATCTCCACCCCATCGTCCGGAGGCGGTTGAGCAGGCCCGCCCTCCCCCGGATCCACCTCCGCAGAGGCCGTACCCCCCCCCCCCCCCCCCCCCGCACGAGCAGTCGCCGGAAATCGGCACGCCACGGCCTCGTGCCCCATCCGCCAGTGTGAAAACATAATTGGATTAGGTATCTTTAAATACATCTGCAAAAAAAAAATTCCAAAGACCAATTGGTTTCCGTAGACTTTGATCGTACCTCTCTAGAACAATCAAGGGCAGCTATATCTTCCCCAACCACTCCTCTCAGTTGGATAGAAACCAACCTGAAAATGATAGATGGCAAGAATAAGCCAAAGTATCCTCCTAACCACGATGGATCCAAAGAAGCACATCTGTTTGAACGATATACAATTAATTATTTGATATGCTTATCACTATACGTTAATAGGCATTGACTTAGAAAATGAAGATGATAAAGAAAAGATTAGAAAGGATTAGGTTGTCGACCTCTAATTTATTACTAATTTTTTTTCAAAATCCAATAATTCATCTTGAGAAGTTCATGCCAAAATACAAGTGTAACTGTTGATTCTTCCGAATGCCTAATGTCTCAACCCTAGGTTGGCAAGCTCTCATCATATAACAAGCTTCATTTTTTTTTTGTTTTTTTGGTCAAAACGACATTTCATTTCGTGATATACCTCTAATGTGAGTACAATCTACCATATCAAGTGAAAGTAAATAGTGCAATGGGTGTGGGATACATTCTAGGTTTGTACAGATAACCTTCGCGGAATGTCGGGTAACATAAGAGACGACTCAGTCTGCTGCATCGTTCGCCTTCCGATACACACGAGCTATCTGACAGAAGGTCGACTTTCACACCAATCTACGTTTGTTCCGCATCAACGGATGGTCATCTTCATACCTGTCCACTTTTTAGAAACTTTATTTTTTCAAACTTCGCCCTGATAAAAGGTAGAGCATGAGACGTTGTTATGCATTTTTGCTGAAAAAACCCTAGAGGCGCGGACTCTGAGAACGCAGACTGGCATCCACTAGTGTGACACAGGTATCGAGCCAATGCCAAGCCAAGTTGTCCTACGAGCCAAAAATGGGACGATGGACTCATGGACCTAGGCCTGGGGATCTTTCTTGTCACCAAGGGGACATTGGGGGATGAGAAATTTCCATAAATAGAATATTCCAGCTTACGGTGGCTGCCACGATGACAGCATCTTATGCCGAGATTGGCCCATATGCTTGTTTATGGCTCTCAATGAGGCTTTCCAAATATGGTAATATTTGTGTTCTTTTTTTTTTTTGCTAAAGTATATTTGTGTTCTTCTTGGCAGCTCCGGGCTTCGTTCAGTGTGACTTCAAACTTCCTCCACCTTCGTTTTGACCACCATGCTTAGCCCGTATATCAATTCCACCACAATCTTAGCCTTTCTCTAACTCATTTGTAGCCCCGCATTTGGCCTGGCCATAAAAAAATTGCTGTCGCGCCCTAGTCAGTTACTGAAGAGTTTTGTCTAGTGATTGTGTGGCCCCACATTTGTCCTGCCCATCATGGAAAATATAACACGTAGGTACGAGAGTATTGTGAATGTCTGGGCCTATCTGTCATGTCCCATAATGAGTTAATGACTAATCTATCCATCATCACGTGCATAAAACTCGTTTTGGCACGGTCCAAAATTCCATCCAAAAAAAATTAGTTAAAAAATATTTTCTAAGTTTTTTGATCTTACATCAGCGTCCAAAATCTATTCGACGTGGATCAAATACACATCCAAAAATATCCTCATACACTCCTTCTGTTTAAGCCTCAGCATTTTTGCAACTATGATTGGCATATTGCCAGTCTCAATGGATATTTGCTGTAATATGCCATGATAGGTCATAGACTGGATCCACTCCGATACCATTTGTCACAAATCAAAGATCTCATTCCAAAAAATTAGTCGGAATATATTATTTAGGTTTTTTTGATACTATATAAGTTTTTAAGATCTATTTGGTGTATATCCAATGTGAGACTAAATATACGCCTGCACAAAATCTCACATAAATTCGATTCTAATACCATTTATCATAATCTAAGATCTCATCTAAAAAAATAACCGAAAGATATTATTTAGATCAATTGACTCTACTTAACTATTCAAAAACTACCTAGCATGTAGCTGATGAAGAACTGAACATATGCATGCATGCATGGATCCTCACATATTTGGTTGGTGGAAAGAATTTTTCCTCCAAATATTTTTTTCGGAAAGCTATAGTTTGGATATATAATGATTGAAAAAATAATTTTTATATATTTGATTGATCATAAAAAAATTATACATCTCAAAGTGGTTTGTATTTGATTGAACATCTATTTTTCTAAGAAATATACGTAAAATTCTTAATATATTTTTAATAAAGAGAAAGACTTTACTTTATTCTATCAACTTGAAGGTATATTTTTTAAAAAAATTTACTCCAACTCCAAATAAATAGAAAAGTGGCTTTTTTATCGCCAATATGGATTCTTCTTTTTTTTTTAAATAAAATATATGAATCTTATTTTTATGACAAAATAACTTTTCGGCCCCTCTCCTTTTTAAAAAATTTCAATCAAACATCCCAACACTTTCTTCCTTTCCGTTCCTTTGAACCAAACGAGTCCATGGTAGCATTAGTCTCAGTCCATCTCTCTCTCTCTCTCTCTCTCGGATTAAACAAACTTAAACAAAATGTGCTGAAGTACAGAATCCTTTTGAAAGGCTTTCTGTGGGTCACTCCAAGGGCCAGCCCATGCAGCACATTAAAGCTCTTCGATCTCTTCTTCAAGCCACTACTGTTCTAGAACAATGTTCCCCTTCTTTTCCTTTTTCTAAGAACTGGAAAACTGCTACGAAAAAAGAAAGCAAACCAGAGATATAAAATCCTCAAATAATCCACAGTTTAATATAAAAACCAATAGCTTTCAAAGTTAAAAATTCAATGAATATTCATAACCATAAACTTCAACATCTAGCTGTGAAGGAAATTCATTACATACCTGAGACATAAACATAAGGACAACAGCAATTGAATATAAACAAAACTTTGTATGTATTGAAAGAAGACAAAATGAAAAGAGAAAAAAAAATTAAGGTCAAGGGAAATGGGGGATGGGGCGCCGGTTGTGGTGAATGGGGTCAGGGCCGGTGGGGACTTGCCTTGCCGACTCCTTGCCTATTGGTGTCATAATGTTTGAGCCCACTTGGTCCCTTCCCTTGCCCTTGCTATGCTCTTCTCCACCCTATATTTTTACCCAAAGATAGTTCATATAGATTTATCAGTAAAACATAATTTGGTGCATTTAGTTATATGAAAAAATAAAAAAAGGAGCCTTTTCAGATAGGGTATGGAGCCTATGCAATACTAATAAAAAAAAAAATGCAATATGCATCATTTTTACTCCTTGTTTATTTTTTTAATATTTACCTTGAAGATGTTTGATATCGTTACCATCTTTTCATCCAGTAAACCTGCCATGAAAGATAAACATGTTTAAAAAAGGATTCAGAACACATACACGCAGAGAAACAGAGAGAGAGAGAGAGAGTACCAGGACGAGAAGCAATAACGAGGAGAGGGGGTGGCAAAAGTGCCACTGATGTGATGAGGGAGACGATAAAGAACCAGGTAGCAACCGCCATGTAGAAGAAGATGAGAAGAAGAAGCAGAAGAAGAAGAAGGAAGGAGAAGTGCTCTGTCCCATGGCATTAGGCTCCCTTGCTTTGAGAGCGTTGTCATCGCACGAGCGAACGAGTTGGCGGGAAGCGCGTCACAGCTGGCGACGTATTAGAAACCGTTGGCACGTACGGTGTGGCCGCATGGCGCTGTACGTAATCGAAACCACGGTCCAACGGGCTCAGGTAAACAGCCCTGGTTTTTGGCGGAAATTACAATGGATACCCAACATTTTGGACGTTAGCTATTTTTATCCCGTTGTGCCTTCTTGTTGACAAAAATAACCCTATTCAGTTGGGTAATCACTGTCTCCTTTTGAAGAGACTCAAGAGATGATGGTGGACACTTTGGTCATTCTGAATAAATTTGAACATTGAAGGGCGTTTCCGTAATTTCAAGACTGGACTCAGGAGGTGGGCGTCAGAACAGGAAACTTGCAGGGGCGGGGTAGTTCTATATACACCCCCCCTATTGCTCAGGACACTCCCAAAAACCAAAAAAAAATACCCAAACTAACCTTTAGTGTAATTACCATATTGCCCTTGAAATTTTCTCAGTACACCCCCCTTCCTCCTCCTCCGTTTCGTTTTGAAAAGAAAAAAAAAACCCCCCCTCAAACCCCCCTTAAACCCCTCGATCCATTTACATCGTTTAGGCGATCTTTGAAGGAGATTTAAGCCCCATTCGAAGCATGGACAAGCAACTAGTGATTTGGGACGAAGAATCGGCCGCAAAGGTACGTGTTCCACCTTGTTTCGAAATTTTTTTTTTCCCGGTTCGTGCTCCGTTCGGCACTGGATCGCCGAACAAAAGGCTTCTGTTCGGTTGAGGGTTGCCGAACAGAAGCCTTCTGTTCGGCTGAACAGTGCCGAACAGAAGCCTTCTGTTCGGCAACCCTCAACCGAACAGATCTGTTCGGCTGCACAGTGCCGAACAGAAGGCTTCTGTCCGGCACTGTTCAGCCGAACAGAAGCCTTTTGTTCGGCGATCCAGTGCCGAACGGAGCACGAACCGTGAAAAAAAAAAATTTCGGGAGAAGCCGGCGAGGTGGTTCCGGGAGAAGCCGGCGAGGTGGTCGGAGATCGGGAGAATGCCGGCGACGAGAGGGAGAAGGGGGAACGGGGGGGTTTTGGGCGTTGGCGAGGTGTTTTGGAGGGGAAGAGCGGGGTGGGGGGGGTTTGGGGGGTGTAGAGAGCAATTTAGGTGAGGGGGTGGGGAGGGTGGGGGGTAATTTAGGAATTTTTAATTTTTTAGGGGTGTCCTTAGCAAATGGGGGGGTGTAGAGAGTATTTAATTTTTTTTTAATTTTTGGGGGGTGTCCTGAGCAATAGGGGGGGTGTATATAGAACCACCCTGCAGGGCGTCGTCCTGCGATTATGAAATTACCAAAACAGCCCTCCTCGTCATCCTTGGATTGTCAGCGTGGCGCCATCCCGGCGTGCAGGTAAGATGGCGCTTTCTAGGATTATGGAAAAACCTAAAATTAGCTATAGGATCAAGATATTTTACATTTTGAGTTTGTAAACTCTAATTTCATATCCTTCTTATCATCCAGTCCCCTAATTCAAATGGACAAACTTTGGTGATGCTTTGCATACCATATGTATTTACAGAGGATAAAACATACAAAATTTACAAATATTAACGTATAGTTATTTGGTGTAGGTTGCTAATCAAACCTAACTTGATTTAGAATTTAGAATTGCATGCTTAGTTGGCCTGATTTATAGTTACAATTATGTAATAACAATTTTAAATAGAAATTAAGCGGTCCGTTCTTTCATATCTAAAGATCATTGGAATCGGTGACTATTGAATGTAGGCAGTTTTTAGCATAGAGGTGCAATTTAAGTTAAGCTCAACCTGAACCCACTCGCCTAACTTACTCATTGAATATAATTGCATTAAGGTTTTATAAAATTGGGCTAACGTTGAGATCAAAATTCTCAAGGCCACCTCAAATTCAAATGGATTAGAATTGACCTTCAATGCAGCCCAAACCTAACCCAACTTGAGCTAATCTGATAACCCTACCTAGCCCGATACATATAGGTAAAAAAATAATGCATATTTATGTTTTATATAGATTCCCTATATATTTATATAATTATATATTTGGTCTTCTTGAATTATATTTAAAATGTATCGTTAAACTTTGTCAATGATTGAAACCTCAATTCAACAAATATTGATTCAGCAAAAAATGTCTCAAAACCTTCCTTCTTGGATTTAATCCAATTAACACGGCACAACCCAACTAACTAAGCTAGCTCGACTTGACTAACTTGATCCAGCGTAAATTTTGCTTAAGATTATGTTGGTTGGGTAAAAGAAATTCCCACTTGAGACTACATTCCTAAAGGCTATGTTCGATTAGGGTTTCTTCATACCCAACCGAAACTACTTGAGTTGTAGCCACACCTAGGGCCGAAGACTCATGGTCTAGAACCTCAAGTTGTTGGGAGAAAACTAACCTAGGCTAATAAACCTATGTGGCACCCTTTTGATTAATCAATATAGGACTATGATAATTTCTCTCACTCAACTCATGACTTCCTCGTCGTAATTAGCTCATACTCAAGAGAGAGAGCCCATTTATGACTCGGATCCTCTTTGACCATACCGGATCCTCCTCAACCTTGTTATCCCTCAATGAGGGGCCAAAATTACTAATAAAGATAGTGACACATAATACATTTGATTCCGATATCACTTGTTATGGACTCACAGCTCAAAAACTTAAGCTATTAGGAGGAGGACCAACCTAGGCTCGTAAACTCTTGTGGCACTCCTTTGATTCGTCATTGTGGGACCATGACACTAGGTTTCCTTGTGCTTCTACTTAACCTGATAATTTTCTCATATTGATGGTCAGAAATCCTTGCGGCTTTTCCTCCACACCTCTCTCTCTCTCATGATCGGGTCAAAGTATTTTGGCTTTGCATAAATAACTATGTCGAACAATGTTGTACTTGATGAAAACTATCATATAGCAAAACAAGTTGTTGAGAATATATGATATAATCAACCACAATCACTTAATAGATATTAACTGAAAGAAATATCCTTTATCACACATATAGAGAAAAACTGCCTAGGTACTACAGAAAAATACATCTTTTCCGACTTTTTTTATGACTTTTACTGACGTTTATAAGCGTCGGTTAAAGTTCGGCTGATGCTAAACAAAGTGTCGCAGAAGCGTCGACGGCGATACCTGAGTGGAAAAATTTTTTTCCGATGGTTTTGGAAAGCGTCGTAAAAGATCAGTTTTTAGCGATGCTTTCTAGCGATGCTTAAAAGCATCGCTAAAAGCCTCAAAGCCGACGATTATAAGCGTCGGCTTTAGTCTTTAATTTTTTTAAAAAAAATTATTTTCTTCAGCATCCCCATTCCTTCTTACATCAGAGATCCACCTAGTCGTTTGGCTCAACATCAACGATATCAGCCCCAGCAACATCAACTCTTTGAATTTTTTTTTCCGAAGACAGGGACAAACACCTAGGCATCGGTAAACAAAACTAAGGAGGAAATCAAGAACTCTAAGAAAGGATAGAACCAAAATTTCGTAGATCAAGTCAACGAAATCACCTTGCCACCATTCAGACCAGTTTGCACAACAGGCTTTTCACATGCATTACTCTCAGGCAACGATTTCCTTCAAGAAAACATGTGATAATTAAGGCAAAGGGACGATAACCATGCATATAAAACTTTATTAAAGAAAGAAAAGAAAAAAAAATACCGAGAGGCGGCCATCAAGACCTTTCTTGAATCCTTCCTGCGAACAAAATGCAGAAGCCAGAGCTACTACTCTTATAAGATGGTCAATTAAAAAAGAAGAAAAGAGGGGCGGAGAAAAACAATATACCTCGATGATTCAAAACCTGATTCACAGGACTCAGCCTTTGTCTTTTCCTTTCCAGAGTATATCTTGAAATATTTCGCTATTACTTGAGGGAAAAAAGAAGAAAAAGTGAAAGCAAAAGGAAAAAAAATGATGTAATGATCAAAAGATTGCTGAGAGAAAGCACGAGGCAAAAAATAAGAAAAGGAGAAGGAGAAGCAAGATTTGTACTGTTCTTGGAGGGCTTGGGATCTTTAAGGATTCGAGTTCGAGTGGCCATGGCTGCTTTGCCCTAGATCACATGAGAAGTGGTGAGAGTGGCGATGGTTTAAGGGTTTCAGGGGAGGGAAGATATTAGGAGGCGGTGGATTGATGTCGATGCTGGACAGAGGAGGAGAGGAGAGGAAAAGTTTATAAGAACTAGGGCATCAATTGAGAAGGGGCTGATATTTAAATGGATTTGGCCTCCGACGACACTTATAAGCATCGTTGTAGGTCGAACCTTTAGACGACGCTTAAATTTCAAAGCTTTACCAACGTTTTTTAGAAGCGTGGCAAAGTTTGGCGATGAACCAAAATTTTCCGACGCTTCTTCCTAGCGTCGGAAAAAAAGTGTCGGAAAATTTCTTCTTGCTTATAGTGAGGGATGTTATTTAATTAGAACTGCTTGACCAAGGATGCTGTTAAAACTGACTTTGCCTCTTTTTGGAAGGGCCCAACATCAATGGCAGCAGAGCCGGCTCATTGGTGAAAAGGATGAGATTTGTGATTGCAAAATATAATAATATATATTTTTTATTTAACACACATCGTTGCAACAAGTTCAAGTAGTTGAATAAATGGACGTGGCTTCCGGCTGGTGGCTCCATCAAAATCGCTATTGGCAGGTTCACGTAAACCCCCCGCAAGGAGAGAGAGAGAGAGAGAGATACAGAGGGGATAATTGCACAGAAGGGTAAAAGCGATAAATTCGTATATGTCAAGGATATAAATGCAAATGATCGCCCAAAAGTTTAATAAGGATACAATATAAATGCAAATATCTGTAAGCGATAAGCCGCTGGTAAGGTGTTATTTGCAAAAAGCTTAAATAATTATCTTCTGCAATCCCGTTTCGCTTGACTCCGATATCATTCGCGCTGAGATCTGCGCGCCCTCGTACTTTCCTCCCAGGCCTCTGACCCCGAGTAAAGAAGGCGAAGAAAGCGAAGCGGGGATGGGCGACGAGAGACCCGACCCCTCGACCCCCACCATCCCTCCTCCGCCCTCCGCAGGCGCCCCTCTCCTCCTCCGCCCCCGCCGTGAGCCCTTCGAGTATGGTCTCCTCCCCATCCCCAAGCTCATCTTCTCCGACGGAACCCTAACCCTCGGCACCCTCCGCGACAAGCTCCTCGGCTTGTCCTCTCCCTGCCCCGGCAGCGTCGATGCCCTGGCCCTCGCCGAGGCCCTCCAGATCTCGGCAGACCTCGCCCGGCTCGTCCTCGACACCCTTGCTTCCGTTCTCCCTTCCGGTACCCAAGACCCCGCCGGAACGGCCGACGTCTATGACCTCGTTCTCTTCCTCTACATCCAGTCCTACAAGCGCCTCCTCCCCAAGGCGCACAAGGATTCCGCCGCCGTCGCCGATGTCTGGCCCTCCACCTCAGCCTTCGATGGGTATTTCTCTGCTCTCTTGCCGATCCAGGTAGAGGCTTTTCTTTCACTTGCTGCTTATTTCTCTCTCTCTTCTTTCTTTCAAAGTTCTAATGCCTGATTTGAAATCAATCCGTATTTTCCTGGAATTAGTCTAGCATGACATCATATAGAGTTGCTTGCGGCAAAATTCGGAGTATGAAAGAATAAAAGAGGAACTTTAGCTGGAATGCCTTTCATTTGGTGTCCGAGCATGCGATGGAACTGCCTTTTGATTCATGACGTTTCGGTGGGATTGCTAACGTCATACTGAATATTTCATGCATGCGACTGATGGATACTTTCCCGAAGCTTGTTGCCATTTATTAGAGTTGCTATTGTGGGAAACATTGGAAACTGAAACAAGATCAAGCTTTAAATGGAAAGGGACATTGTAATGCATGGAATTGATTGGGAAATTCTCCCATTGAAACACGTATTGGTGAACAATGTTTGTGCTGATATTTGAAACCTGGTGCATGGTGTTGATGTGCACAGCAAGTAGCTTTGTCATAGATAGAAGCATGCGTGATCTGTTGAGCATGTACCGAAGTAGTATATATTTGAAATTGCTGTTAATCTACTAGTCAATGTAGATGTGCCGTTTGAGTTTTGAAATGAATGGACAGATATGTGGCATTTCCTGGATGAGGCTGACTATGTCTAGCAAATTACATCTTCAATTGAGGTTGACGAAGTGGTTTTGTTATTTTTTGTGCTGAACATAAATGTAGAGATGCTTTCGGTGTGTATTACTCTGTTTCCTTTGGATGGAGGAGCTTCCGATATCTTACCTTATAAGAAAAAATTCAAAAATTTGGAGGTCAAAAGTGGACCCTGCACTCATCATTTTAAAATTAATCATCATGTTGATTATACATGCTCTATGCTTTGACACTTAAATCATGTTAATGTTACATATGTTTACCGCGTATTCATGCTCTAGAGGTTTTAGTGATTTAAGATAGTGTTTTTTTAAGTGCAGCTCGTACGTAGTAATAGTCGGCGTTCTATGCATTCACAAGCTGATGAAGAGGCACATCAGTTGTCTTATCTGCAGAAGCATATGGCCAACATACTCAATCTTTTGGCTGAATCTGTTGAAGGCGAGGGTGATGAGTCTATGGTGGGTATACAGCTACAACTTTAGTCCAGAACCATGCTTTTGTAATTTTAGTCAGTATTATTTGCAACCTTTGTCTGCATTATTTTCTTTCAGTATTTCTTTTGTTTTCTTAGAAATAAAGAAATATACCATTTTTAATGATTGCATTATATAATATATGCTTCAGCAACCAGATGATTTAGTAATTTCTGTCTCTCTCCTGCAGTCTAAGTCGGCTACAAGCATTATTGATTGTTACATTTCATAAGTTTTCTAATATTATAATCTTAAGAAGCAAGGAATCTATATCTGCTTATAATGGTTAGAAAAATTCGCTAATGATAATGAATATTTTGAATGTTGTGATGGAAAAACTGCCAATTAGTAGCTGTAATCAACGCTTGATGTAGGTCATATGTGATGTTTCATTTGGAGTGTTAGGATTTCAGGAGAAGGGATATAACAAGCACTTCGTGATTGACAACTCTAGTGATAAAAATATCTCGTGAAGAACCAAAGTGGACTTTGAGTAATCTGGATAATGCTTGATTTTTAGGGTGTTATAAATTTTAGATTGTTTGAATCATTTATTTAACTTAGATGCATGGCACATATCAATTTTGATGCACCAAAATTAATTTATCTTTCCATCTGGCAATTCCCATTCCCCTTGCTCATGTCTTCACCTCTTTGCTGAACTTGAGCTCCTTTGGGTGCCATGGTTTTGTTCCTTGGCCATCCTTTTCTCAACCCTCACCATTCATGGGTTGGGCATCCCGCTTGGCCTACCTGAGCCCAAAGTCTTCTTGGTGGGCTCAGGCCAAAGATTTTAGGCCCGTAGAGTTGGGTCAGACCTAGAAAATAGGCCAGTTTAATAAATGGGTCAAGCTCGGGCTTGGGGATTAAGCTAGCCCAAGACTGATGTGGCCTTTTTTTAATTTTTTCTTGTGCTATTTGTTTATGTTTGATGCATTTATAGACTTAATCGACAATTATTGTTGATATGTAAACTTAATGGGACAATAAACATATTGGAGGTTGTTGGTAATATTTAATTATTCATATTTTGCTTCTTTTTTTCAGAATTTTTTTAAAGCTTTTCTTAGTATTTTTTAGTACCTTTTAGAAAACAAAAAATGATCATGAAGCCTTAAGCTTGGGCATGGAAGGTAGGCTCGAAGGCTGGCTGGGCCTGGACCTAAGAAAATTGTGTTGACATTTAGGCAAAGCTCGGCCCAGCCCAGCCCAGCACGGCTCATGAATAAGTCTAGCTGCAACATTAATTTGCTACATATACGAGGGCATCATAGGTAGTTGATGGCACTTGCCACCTATTTGTTGCCTTGTAGCTTATGGAGGTGAGGGATATTTTGTTCTCAATCACTATAGATCAAGGTCCGCCATACCGGTACCGGTGGCCGGCCGGACCGGTACGTACCGGCCGGTACCGCGAGCCACAGCTTTTTTTTTTGTTTGAGGGCCACTTCTTCCTTAAAACCACGCGCGAGGCGCTGTGGTTCCGAAAAAAAAAACCGTACCGGTGCGAACCGGCCGGTTCGCACCGGTACGAGGCCGGTACCGACCGGTACGGGCTCCGTACCGGCCGGTTCGGAGATGAAAATCGAAAAATATCGGTTTTCATCTGTTTCCGGTACCGGTCAAGGACCGGACCGGTACGTACCGGCCCGTACCTACTGGCTAGTACGTACCGGCCCGTACCGGCCCATACCGGCCGGTACGGGCCGGTACGGCATTCCTTGCTATAGATATCCAAGGAGAACCACAAAGTCTCTACTTGCCTTGAATCTTCAAACTCAGTCGTGGGCTTTCAAAAAAGTTTTCTGGTTGTGCTTGGGCTTGGCCTAGTAATCATGATTAGGGCTTACTATATCTGTGAGATTACTCTGAGTAGTTTACTTCAAGATAGGGCAGGCTATACTGGAGCATGGCTTGTTAATAGCCCTATGTAGTGGCCATCCCTAAGGAATTCAAGGAGCTTGTTTCCATATTGGAGCTCACACAATGTTGTCTATCTTTTAGAGGAGGATGTCATGAGAATTTATAGTTGGAGTGTTAGAACCAAGGTTCGCCGTCTCGGTACTAGACCCTGTATCGGTGCCACACTAGCACAGTGTCGGTATAGTAGGGTACGTAATTTTTTTGGCATACCGAATGTCGGTACGCCACCGTACCAAATATCGGTGCTAAACCGGTACGGTATGTTCCGTACCGTCCGGTTTGGACCGGTACGACATACCATGGTTAGAACCAATTCCACTATGAAGTAATATCACCTAGCTATAGATGGAGATCTGTGATTTATCCTCAAAAGGTGCAAATGTTGCATGACTGGTGGGCCATGTTAAAATATTTACCACGGCAGCCATCTAAAAAGAGATCATAGTGAATACTATAAGGTTACCAACAGTGAGGATTATTTACTCCTGTTTTGCTCTACCTCATGAGTTCTAGGGAAACATATAGGTGGCTACTTGGCCTTATCCTAGTTCTCTGGTTAGGCAAGGGGTTAGTAGGCACAACATTGAAATGTGTCCTACTTCCCCATTTCATTTTTTGAGGGCATTCTATCTCTGCTATGCAGGTGGGGATTGCTTGAGTGCTCCTTTTACTCTGCATTTCCTCTTTTTGATCTCCTCATACTACTTTGGCAACTGGCAAGGAAAGATGCATTCTTCATATTTTTTTCTCTTATTTGTACACATGTTAATCTAAAAGTTCCATGAGGATATTGACTTATCTAATATCATTATGTTAGAAATGTTTAACAATCTAACATGGCATTGTTTCCTTATTTTGAATGCTGGAAATAATAGTGTCATTCCAATTGATCAGATGGCAATAATCATTCATATTAATTTGATTGTTAAACTGTCAATGTTTCAATTAAGATCTAGTGACTGATTAGTTCATTTTGCCTTGCTGATTTGGGGAGATGTGGGACCACTAGCAAGGATAAGAATTATTACACTACAGGGATAACCGACAATTTGATATGCTTAACCAGAAATTCCATTGACTAATACTTTGCACTCATATAGCCTATGCAGCCTAGGAATGAAAAGTGACATGACGTTACATGTACCACATGATATGTATTACAAAGCAACTAAATAGTAAAATTGTGGATTGGGTTAGATCAGTCATTAAACTGATCATAAAATTCAAAATTTGGTATTTCCCCAAGGAAATACCATGATATATTACATGCTAAGTCCAAATTACATATGCTAAAATTTGGATGAATTTGAAGCGCTTAACTGGTTCATTTAATATCTGAGTATATGTTACATAAATTTCGGTGCAGCATAAACACCAGAATCCAGTAATAAATTAAAAATGCTGGGAATAGATGTGATGAAATCCATATAATTAATTCCCAATATCGCTGTGCATCTTCATTTTGCCTTCTTAGACTTTATATAGTATTGAATAACAATTGACAATGTTTAACAATTTAGTCTCCTGACATCCTACAATCATTTAATGGTACCTATGGAAAACTGGACTTTCTGCATTCTATAGCCCACATGTTATAGTTATTTAAAAGGTCATTGTTGGCTTCTGAATTACATTTTGTTCCAATTGCCTGTAGGTTTTAACATCAGAAAGGTTTGAACACCTTGGTTTCCTCATTCAAATTTGTGAGAAGGGTGGTGAAGAAATACCATTGAGACAGGCACCTCCATTCTTTTCAAATTCAGATCCGGACATGCCTGCTGTTCCTGTGTCTGCTGTGCAAGTTCATGACTGGCTTTTACAGAATATAGCTGCTTCATTGGAGCATACTGCTGAGAAAGTACCAGTTAAAGAAAATGGCCCAGTTAACACCTCAGATCTAGATGTGTCTATGACTGATGCCTGCATGAGTCATGCAAGGACCCAAAGCAGCAGCTCACTGAGTGGAACCACCGTGCATAACAATGCCACATATTCAAGGAGCCAGACTTTTGTGGAGGGCTTCTCTAAAGCTTCTGTAGTGAAGCAGGCATGTGATATTAAGGGCCACTCTGTTAAGGTGAGAGTGAAATATACAAAGATTTTAATGTTGGAAGTAGGCATTTGATCCAGGAATCTCTTAGTCCTTCTGTGCAAGTTATGATGCCCCCCTGTTTACATTTTAATCTGTTGAACTTTGCCATGGTTGGACTATATAGTGTTGGCATGTGGTATTACTGACATGCTTTCTACTAGGAAGAACTTTTTTTTTTTTGAAAAAAACAGGGGCCTCAAATTTTATAGTGAGTGCTAACAATCTCATCCTATTTTTAATTAATTTTACGTAAACAATAATCACAATAATCCATTTACTTATGAAACTACATTTTTTTTTAATGGGGTGTGGTTGGTCCGACAATAACAGGATATCAAGAATCATTTCCAACTTACATCAGGTTTATAAATTGTTTTGCAAGAAAGTAAAGACCCATTTCTCACTTAAAATGTTCCGAGCTATTTCTTGCTTCTAGTTTAACTTGATGGTTTCATAGAAGAATTCATGAATTGCTGTTTGTTCGTCATATTATAGTGATCATTAAAATACAAAACTCAGCATGGTAGAACAAAAGAAGAGAAAATCAATTGGAATCCTTCTCAGTTGTCGAATCTTTAGTTAAATACACCATTCTCAAATCTCGTGACTCTAATGCTCTCTAGCTTGCAAAAATTTTTTTGGTGGAGACTCTGGGACAAGGTCTGCCGTGTCGGTACTGGAGCTCATACCAGTTGGTTAGTAGCATGGTTCGGTATGCCCCCGTGCTGTTCCATGTGGGCCCGTATCGACACAACAGAGAGGGCGAGGGAGCGGGAGAGGGAGAACGGAAGAGAGGAAGAGAGAGAGGGGGAGTAAGGGAGATGGAGGGAGGGCTATCGGAGGCCTTCGGAGGGTGCTAGAGGGCCGGAGCAGGGGCTTTGCCCTCCGAATCCTGTTTCGTTCGAAATAAGGGTCCGTCGGGGTTTCTTTTTTTATTTAAAAAATTTTAAGTGAAATTGGCAAACTCCTTGCCGGATTTCACTTAAAAATTTCAAAAAAAAAGAGCCCAGACGGACCCTTGTTTTGAATGAAACAGGGGTCTGGAGAGTGGAGCCCTTGTTCTGGCCCTTCGACGCTCCTCCGACACCCTTTGGAGGCCTCCGGCGGCCCTCCCTCCCTCTCCCTGTCCTTTCCTCCTCCTCCTCTGTCTCTTCCTCTCTTTTCTTCTCCCTCTTCCCCGACCTGTCGGTTTACCATTTTGCATACTGGAACCATCTTGGTCCGTTGCCGGTACGGCTTGGTATGCCTCAAACTGGGCGGTTTGGGATGGATCTGTATTCCTTGCTCTGAGGAGTAAAGACAGAAACCTACCTTGACACGACATTAACCCTTTCCAACCCTCATTGCAGGATACACATTATATTGGTTGGTATCCAACATGACATACCAACGAGTCAATGTATTATGCAAACCATGTATCATTTTAATAGCCTTTTGGCTCCTTGTTAGTTGGGCCTGTATCAGATACTTTAGTCGGTTTGCTAGGAGAGTTTGTCTATGGAAAGGACTTAGCAAGAAATATTGAAGTTAAAATATAGAAGTTTATAAAGCTTTATTTAGAAAGTATTGAACTTATAGAGAGAGTTCAGTTGGTTAGCTGGTCATTCCATTACATGCTTTCAAGTTACAAACTCTATACCTTGTATTAGTCTAGTGGCTTTAGGATCATCCATAAAACAAAATATAATCAATTATGATTTCAACTAATCCTATGTAAAAGAAAAGGTTCTTGAAGGCGTTTCAATTCTATATTTTTATTCAAAGATGAATCTTTAGTCAATTAAAGATTTTCTTAACCATTAGTTCTTGATTGAAGAATAAGATAACTGAAAACTTGCAGATTTGGGACCTTTTCCTTTCATCCAACTTGCATGAGACTGTCAGTACTGAAACAAATGATGGAAAGAAAAAAGAAATCCTCAGGGATTTTGTCTTGCAGTGCATAACCGTCCCAACAATTAAGAATATCAATCTACAGCATGTCTTAAACTTCTTATGAGCAATTTCTGCTCTTAAAGAATTTATACATGTGGGTGGATTGCCATTGTCATTTGGTGCAAAGGCTTTCCCCTCATCCCCTGCATCAGAAATTGAAATATCAAATGCTATATGCAAGAAAGTTTGATGCTTTGTAATGTGGTGCTCTCAGTTTTGTTTGTGACCATAGATTAAAAGCTGGTATATTCATCAACAGAATGAAGAAACCTTGTTTAATTGGGTCTGAGAACTACATGCAACTTTAATTATGTTGACCAGTCATTCTTTACTATGATATTAAGCAGTTCATTGATAATTTTCTCACATTTATAAGGACAGAACATATCCATAAAATTGTGCTATCTAGTTGCAACCATGCATTCGATTTAATTGATCAATATTTGTTTGTTGTCATTGCCTTTTGACTGAAGTACGTAATTGCTGGCATTCATTGATTTGATTCAGATTGAACCACATAGATTATAGTATACTGCATGGTGAAAATTGTTAAAATTCTTGAGAGAAAGAAAGAACACCTTGAGGGAAAGTTATTATTTATTGCTTGCCAACTCCCTCGCCCAACTTCTCTTCTTTTTTTAGGAAAGTTCGAGGTGCATTTCCAATTTTATTGTCAAGTTGATTCTTCATATTTGAATAGCATGCATATTTCGGTTGCAAATTAATGCTGGTTATTGTCTTCATTTCTAGCTCAAGAGAGTTTTGCAATTTATAACTTAAGAAGGGTGTCTGTTGAAGCAAATTGGTTGTCTTCTTAATTACGATGATGATATTGTATACTTATGAAAAAACAGAAAAGGAATGAGCATACATTTCTTTTGAAATCTATAGAGATGATAATAGTAAGAAAGTATGATAATGTGAAACAAAATAGCAATGCCAGTTTGTTACAAAGAAAGTATGATAATAGTCCTCTTGTTGGTATTGATGACAACCATTCTGCTGCCATAAAAATATGAAATACAGGAAAAAAAAATCTGGATGCCAGTTTTGAGATGCATATTGATAATTGACTGCTAAAGATTAGCACGCCTTATATATAAAAATACAATCTTCCATAACAAAGAAATGAAAAAAAAAATAAACAAAGATTTAAGGAACAATACAACTGCCCAAGCAAGAACAAAATAACTGTCATAGGTTCCAAGTGGCAAAAGTAAGTTTCTAGTTCCTAACTAGGACCTGCCATCATCCTGATAAAGCCAATATTATATAATTGTTAAGTCTTTGCTTCATCGTGGATCAAGTGCTTCTCTCTTTCCACACCTACCTTTAAACAACATGGAGGATGATGGGCAGTAGCTCGTACTTATTCACACAAATGTATATACCTTTTCTGTGGGGAGAAAAGAAATGATGCGGCATCATTACTTCTTGTTGGCTTGGAGTCTGGCTTCTCTATTTAAAAAGTCATGAGTTCTTTTTGAGATGATTCAACTGAAAGATCTTGTCAACTGAAGCTAATGCAATTTTTTTGTTTTGATGGTTTAAGTGGATCTCAAATTTTACTTGGACCACTTTTTTTGATTTGTTAGAAAGCCACAGACATAGAGGCCTTGCTAGGTCCAATTCTAATTCTCCTTTTAGGTTTATCATAACTCATCCAGGAAAAAAGAAGAGTTGCCTTGTCTAATTTAAACTTAAAAAGGAAGGTTATGTTAACCAACACATGATCCATCAGAGAACGTTTCATGGTCGGTTCCTAATTAATGCCAACTCTCTTAAGTCTTAACTTTCTCGACTTCAAAAATCAAGCAAATTCCTTTTGGAAACTATTTTACTATTTTTCAATTCCTTTTGCAATAGTTTCTTCTTTCTGTAAGATTGTAAGTTACAATAAGTAGTCATTAATTACTTACCTATCTCACTTTTAGAGACACCAGGACTAATATGAGAAATTTGATTTTTCCTTCAAATTGACACTGAAAAGGTTGGTAATGTTATGACGATTTTATTCCTGCAATAGGTGCATAATGATACATATCAACTGCTATTCTGCATATCCTATAATTCATTCTTAGTATCATGTTGTTGTATTTACCCATGTAGTTAATTAATTGAAATTACCAAAGCTATTATCGAGCTAGACATTTAAAGTTCATTACAAAAATTTCCCCATAGATTTATTTGTTGCACTGCAGGTCTTGAATTGCCATGACTCAGTAATTTATGTACTCTCACCTCTGAAGTATGCTACAGTTTATGGATGTTCTGATACAACTATTGTTCTAGGAGCTATTGGTAAGGTATGCATGATGCTATTATGATTTCACTCTCAAGCTGCTTAGTACCTCCATCATTGTAGGAAATACAATCAAAACCAAGGTTCTACATGCCGGACCATGCCGGCCAGATGGGATGTACTTTGCACAGTACTGGTAGGGAATTGGTACTTGGTACACCCTCCATGCCAAGTATTGGTACCAAGAAATGTATCATACCAAGTGTTGGTACCAAGAGAAGGACTACCAAATTTGGGTACGGGTTGTACCGGTACCAAAACCAGTACTTGAAACCTTGACCAGAACAATTGTAATATCTATTTCATTTTATTTTGGCATTGAATTGATGTATAGAATTTCTCTGCTCATGATTAAAATGTCTATACGGTATCGTTGAATGTTTCATAGTTTCATGCTGTACAAGGTTGTTGGTCTGGTTTTAGTTCATGATGCAGTCATTCTATATTATCCTGCGCTTGCTTATTAAACTGTTATATTCCAGCTTGTTCATGAAATATAAGTCTAGCTCTTAGTTTCAACTTATTGGAGACCTTAAGAGATTGTTAACCTACAAATTTAAAAATTTTAGTAGCCAAGATCCACAATCTCGGTACTGGGTATCATATTGGTACCTTATCAGTTTAGTACGGTATGGTACAGTATGCACTCTGTACCAAAATAGCTTTTTAACTATTTATCTCGGTATGCCTCGATACAGGTTGGTACACTTCGGTATGGATTGGTACACATCTTGCTACACCTCGGTACGGGGTGGTACAGGGCTTGTACTGACTTGGTAGTGCTGTTACATAGAGGAAGAACTATTATTAGAATATACTGATAAGCTTTTATTGCAACAATTCAATTGGAAGTTCAGATGATGTACAAGGCATCGTAATTACAAATAGTAAATATAAGGTTATTAGTCCATATGAACTTTTAATATACAAGAAATGCGAAAGTTTCTAAGCCCCTCAAACAGTCAATGTTTGCATAATGAGCGGCTGCAGAATCAATTAGTCAATAATGGATATCTGTCCCATTTTATATGTCACTTTCTGCAGAGTAATCTCATCCCCCCTCCCTCTTTTTTTGACCATGGGGATGAAACCACAATAGTTTAGGTTGCAACATATGAAACTTTATTTGTATAAACTAATAAATGCTTACATGCTTTTGGATTTGGTTATCAGCTTGAGAAATCAAAATCAAATCATTTCTGTTGAAAGTTCAGACCATCTTTAGTAGTGTCCATGGTGCCATGCAACAAAAATGTGATCTTTCTAGTATATTGTACTACAAGGCTCTAACATAGCTAATAATGGGAATGGAAAGAAACTAGAAGAGCAATCCTTGTTCACTACGTTTTAAATGTATATATTTGGAGCCAATATCTGTTCTTCTTAGGGTCTGGCTGCCAAGATGAAAGTGAAACATTTTTAAAGATGGATTATGTGTTCATGTTGTTTACTGGCAAACAACATCTGGGTTCCGGAGTTTGGAGAATGTTGGAAATGTCATCTCAGTAGATTTTCCATGCTATTGACATTGGTGATTTTGGTATTTGTAGTTATAGATTGCTATGACTTTTATGCATAGAAGAGCAAATATTGAAGGCTAAAGTTAGAGACAGTTGCACCGCATATCTGCTGTACTTGCTTGCTGTGAATGTCATAATTACGATTTTTACATGTTCACAGGCTGTGAGAGTGGAGCATTGTGAAAGGGTACAAGTCATTACAGCTGCAAAACGCATTTGCATTGCAAATTGTCGTGAATGTGTGTTTTTCTTGGGGGTTAATCAGCAACCTCTTATTCTAGGAGATAATCATAAATTACAAGTGAGTTGGTGCTTTAACTTTCAGTTCAATATCCTTCTAGTGTAGATTTGAAGTTGTAACTCAAGATCATGCATATGGTTTGTGTAAATTCTGTTAGTGGTCTGGCATGTGCTTGGAATTTTGATTTCATGTTGTTGTTAGTTTAAATATACGAGAATACTGATAATTTGGAAGTTATAACAACTTCACCGATCAGGCCTAAACTAATTCCTCTCTTGAAATTGTGAAAGCAATAATGTGGGGAAGTGGGTCATATAAAAGAGTATCATAAAATCATTCTTTTGTACTCTCTACCTTCTACTGAAAGCAATCTCTACAGAAAAAGTTGGTTCTAGGGTTATTGTCTTGGTACTAGGTAGTTAAAGAATTGGGTGCATAAATAACCAAAACTTAGGTCATTACATCATCTTCAGCCAGTGATAAAACATGCTCTCCGTTTCAATGTGAAATGACTTCCACAGGGGCTCAGTCATTGGTCTTCTAGTTTATCAATAACACCTGATTCTCCTCACCTAGATCCACTCCAACCTACCACATCTGGAGTCCTTGTAAACCATCTTTTGCATTTTAATTTCTCTTGCATATTTCAACAAACTTCCTCATCCTTCTGTTCTGTTTATCCAAATGATGCTCCACCAAACTACAATCATTTATGTATGAGCTGGAGAGATAGAGATTAAAAACATCTAAAGCCTCCAGAGAGTTACACTGTTAAAGAATGGGGTGACATATTGCTTTGGTTACCACTACAATATCTTTGGATCAATGCTGCAAATCCATTCCCAGAATCCCCCCTCCACTTCAACATGGATCTTAAATAAACAGTGATTCTGTTTAAATTTTTACAGTTTAGACCATGTATGACCATGTATGACTTGATTCTCTTTAAACTGTAAACATCTGTATATGGACTCATCTAATTTGTCTTTAAAACTAATATCTTATCTTTTTTCTTTCAACAGGTGGCCTCCTACAATACCTTTTATTCGCAGCTGGAGGAACACATGGCCCAAGTTGGCATTGATGCAACTATCAATAGATGGAATGAACCCCTTGTGTTGGGCATGGTTGATCCTCATGATTCACTTTCTCATCCTGCAGGAGTCTGTGATGTCCAAGCTGAGTCTGCTACATGTCTTGACCCTGATCAGTTCTCAGATTTTCTGGTATGCATCATCATTTTGTTTGGTTGCTCTATGGATGTGAAGTTGTCAGGTGTTATGTCATCCTCTGCCCCTAGGATAACATATTTTCTTTCATGAATTATTCGTCTTTGGACATGTCTCTCAGTAGGCAATAATTAATATTTTCTTCTTGACTCTTAGATTTGCTTGTGCTGCACAAAATGTTTTGTTCTCTTACTTCCACTTGGATATCTAAGTTTTATTATAACTGGATAAATTGAACTTGCTTGTGCATTCTTCTGTCATTGGTATCTGTCGCAGGACTAGATGTTTGACCTTTCATACCTTCTTATTGCAGATTCCTAAATGGTTTGGAGTTGAATCACCAGGGTCCACAAAATACAATCCATTTCCATTGCCCGAGATTTATAAGGCGTCCGAGAAGAAAAATGTATGTGGCCTAATCCTAGAAGGCTACCAACTTATATTGCCGCTATGCATTGGCTTTTATTTGTATTATGTAATATATGATCTTGTATATATGTATGTATGTACAACATGTTCTTTATGACTTGATTTCATATAACCTGTTACAGCACTCTTGCTTTGCATTTTGTTTAGAGTCTGTGTTATGTATAAATATTGGTCTTGAGTCTGATCCATCGAAATATTCTATATGGATGGTTCTTTTCCAGAATTCAATTGTGTGCGACATCCAACAAGCTATAAGGGACGCACAACTTGAGGAGAGCAGGAAACGGGAAATGGCATGTGCTCTTCATGTTCATTTTAAGGACTGGCTCTATGGTAACTTACTCTGCCTTTTGCCTTCTATACAAGTTTGATGTTTTGTATCTAGATCACTCACGCATCACATCAATTGAAATAGATGATATTCTAGAGATAATATTCATTATCTCATGAGAATAAAAGACTTACATGTTTGTTAGTAAGATTTTGCAGCAACTTGACTGGGTACATACATAATTTATTATAACTCATATGTTCTAATTCATTTTCTCCTACATACCTAGCTTGGATACCAAAAACACCAAAATAACGTTCGCATTCAGACCATAGCTTATGCATTTTGCAGCAACAGCTGGAATCCAGATGCCTCTCACTTCTGGTTTCATTTTGTTTTCATTGGAAGTACATGATGCCTTCATTTGTCCAAAGCTAATATGTTCATTAAAGACATTTATTTAGCTATCCAACGGTAGCAACCATTTTATACATCTTTTTTTGTTTTTGAGAAAACATGTTATGCAACAAATTCATGTATGCCCTTTCCACAACAAAAAGGAACGCAACATCACACTGGAATCTTCAGATGACATTTTACCTTTCAACTGTTGCATATAAGGATTTTCCTGATGGTCATTAATGAATGACAACTAGAAGGATGCAATCTTGTATTAACTCAGAATCAAGCCCAGTGCAACAGTTTGATTTAGCTTCAACCTGAGAAGTTGGCACTTGTATCCAAGGAGAGCCAGATGGCCTTGCTTTTGTACCATTCGGTTCTCAAATTAATTGCTGATATATGTTAAGGAACCTATGTGAATGTGATCATTTGAATTCTGTGCTTCATTACAAACTGAAACAAGAAAAGTTTTACTGAAGTCCGTGTTTCTAATGGCAGCTTCTGGGAACATCCGCCAGCTCTATTGTCTACAGGGTGATTGAGCTGGTGAGCATTTATTACAAAGAAATTGTGTCTACAGGGTGACCGAGCAGGTGAGAATTTGTTTCAACGGCATGTTGCTGCTGCTCAGCATTTTGTAAAGTGGGAAAAAGAAAATGAGTCTCCATCTCTCCCACCTTTTTCTCTGCCATTTTTGATATTTTGTTTGTTAAATTCACTACGTTTTTTTGGAGGATTGTCTCTACCGTATGATCAGATATGGGTCATGATATGGCACTCAAGTTATAACATGATTGCTTGAGAAAGCAGTCCGAGTATATCACTGCATCTCCTTTTTACATGTTTGCATTCTCCTTGATTGTTGTGGTCAGGTGGTGGCGTTTTGTTTAATGGCCATGTTTTTATGATGGCTGATGTAGTCCGATGATGTTTGAGTGAAGATGCCTGTATGAGGATGAGCAGGTAGCTATACTGTGTCGATCCGTTCCATATCAGGCTATAAAACTTGATGTTGAGACATTAGTTTTTTTTGTATATTCGTTTGCATATTTTTCACCCCACCTATTAACGTTTGCACTAAATCATTTATATCAATCTTTCTCCTTTCCATTATGAAGGACTAAATCTCATATATGGTCCTTAAAACATGATTTCTCTCCCAACTTATTTATGACCGCATATTGATCAAGTTTCATACATCTCCATCATATATGTTCATTAAATATGACAAATTCTTTTTGAGAGTTATCCTCAACAATTATAACAACCCATCTGTTATGTTATGGTTTATAAATAAATCCATCTCTTAAGCATCTCATATATTTCGCTCGAGACCACAGAAGACATCAACATCCCTCATATTTTGTAGGCTTTGATGGGATGGCAGGTGATTGTTGCAAGGGAGGCGGTTTTGATTTTTTTTCCTACTAGACAATCATTGTACGTCATGGCTGTCGCACATAATTTGCTATTTCAACACAACTAGATGCCGCACTGTCCGGCGGCCGACCGCAGTCGTGTGGGCTTGTAACTCGAATGGGGGCTATGAGATGACCCTGACTTGTTTAAAGGTGCCCAAGCTAAAACGTAGTTTTAAAAAAAAGACTTACAAAGGATAAAAGGAAATCAATGACTCAAAATGGTATTGGGTTGAAACCATCAATTACTAAAAACTTTTATCTTTTTCCTGTTTATATAGTTATATCTTCAATCCGGAGGATTGTATCCCTAATGGGTATCTTCTTAACTCTAAGCATGTACCTTGGCAGAGCTATCAAGATCCATTAAAAGAATCATGTGATTTACGCATGAAAGGACCATAAAAAAAGCCACATCAAACGAGTCAGAGCCAGGATGGAACCTGGCTCTGCGGAAGTAGATTGAAAGGAAAACTCGTGCTAACTACCACAAATGTAGATAGGATTCTATTCATTCTCTTTCAAATAGCCTGAAACCAGACAATGATCGCTACTAATGAACAACAAATCACATCAGTACCTAATCTACTTGGAGTTTTCCCAGAAACACATCAGAGTATAAAATTCTTAAACAGTTTTTCTATTAATCTGAAAAAGCTCGAGAATCCAAACGTACATAACATAAAATTTCTTGCATGCTAACTTAAGTTTATTGCCTACCAACACAACTGCAAGCTGTGAAATATTATTCATCATAGCTTTTGCATTAATCTGAAAGATCTTGAGTATCCAAAGATACAAAACAAAAATTCTTGCATGCCAACTTGGTAGGTTTATTGTCTACCATCACAAATTCAAGCTGTGAAATAGAGCAGTACGAAAACAGTCATTGCTGGAGAATAAGATCAATTGCTAGCTAAAAGGGCATCAATTTTGTTTCCAACATGAGCCTCATGGTCTTCCAGGCGTCCAATGATCGCTTCATTCTCCCATCGAATGAGGGTTGGAACCCCACTGAGCTTGAATCTTGGGTCGACTCTCCATGGGTGGCTAGGATTTCTCCATGTACCTTTATCTCCAACATATCCTCTCAGGAGTGCCACATCGCTTTGCGAAGCTTCTAGTTTTTCATATATTACAGGCTCTGCCACATTGCAATCTGCAAAATTAAAGAGAGTATCATTTTCGTGGGCAAAGTCTTCATTCTTTCAGTTATGAAAACAGGAATATCTGATCCAATATTACAGTCGGGAAGGAAAAGTCCTGCTCATATATTACATGCATACAGAGTAAGACAGTTGTAGTGGCACCATTTTGACATCTCAAAAACAACACATATTGCTGAGCTATCAGAGTTTCAGATCCAACGACGGACGTACAAGCAAACTGCGTCCTCTTCAAATTATATCTCATACAATCAAGGTTAGAGAGTCCTTATAGCCATGCGTATGAACAAATCACAATGCATCAAGTGCAAAAGATGGTAACAGAAGAAGCGTAAAGAACACTGATCTATTCTTTCTGTTTGGTAATGACATAACATAAGAAGGTTAGAAAGCCACCAGAGTTCGCAGGCCATGATACTTCTCCTAGATGCTACACTCCTCAAGGGCCCATTTTGCAAAAGGAATACATTCCATGTCAGATAGGGCAACTAAAACATTCAGTAGATAAGAAGCAATTTTTGTGATAATAATTTGTCTCAAATGCAAACAAGCATTTGAGGTACTGTTCCATCGAACCCATTGAAAGCAATAATTTGAAAGAAATATTAAGTATGAGAATGCAGTCATGACCTATGCTCATGAATTAAAGCATCAAATATCAGTATCTCAGATGAGTTCAAATTAAGACAGCAATGATGACAAGTGCTGCTTTAGTGGCAGAGCTAATATCCTCTTTCTCCTTCATGTCCAATCCCTTCTGAAAATGTTATCAAACAGGCATTTGCAGCATTTGGAAATTCAAGTCCAATTAAAGCACACTATATCTGTTTATAGTCTCTTGTAGACAAATCTGAAGTAGTGATACAAGTCAATAACTACAAATTTTCTCAATAAATAGTCCGAAGAAGATGCAAAAGATCTGGTCGATTTCAATTTATCGTCTCTTTCTCTCTCTCATGCACTCCTGTGGAAAATCATGATCAAGGTGATTATTTTTAAATTGTCCTATTTTACCATGCATCCACCTCTTCAAAATTCTAGATAATCCATTATATGTGGCTAGGCCCTTGTTCTCTAAAACTCGGCAAAATCACTTTACACTTTAGTCTTGAAGGTATAGGGTGTTTGCATAACATCTATGGGGTAGAGGCAACCCTCCATTTTATCCACATTGCTCTAAATAACAGATCCAACTATGAAGGAGTTACATACCAACTAATCTATGGTTGTCCATTTGATCTAGACTTAAATTTTTATTTCATTCTTATCAAAAAGGACTAGTCATGACTCAGGAATTTTGGCTCCTTCCCAACGAAAGCCATAGACAAAGATCTTCAACAGTGAAGAAGCTGCAAGGCGTCAGATAGAGAGGGACAGAGAAAGAGGTCAGCAACTTAAATTAATGTTACCACCAAAGCGATGGTAACCCAAAACCACCTCCTAGATGGTAGTTGCGAGTGGCAAGTGATGTGGGTAGTATTTCAAAGCTTTACTAAAGGTTCTTTAGAAAAGGAATGACAAAATGGTAATTGAAAATCCCATCTTCTTTACCATGAAGCATGCAAAATTTCATCACCATATCCCTTGGACCATAACTTATGCAAAATATCCAAATCTTCCAATAGGAGGAGCATAGAAATTCGTGCATGTTAAACTGGTACCTCCATCTGTAAGTTATAAAAGGACTGCAAGGAAAGTCACCCTCAGCTTCAAAACTCTAAAAACAAGTGTCGTTATTCTTGAATGACATAGCCGTTGGAATCCCAGCTCTGAATTGAAGCTTATCAGAATTCTTCACTGATGGCAGCAAATCATGCAGTCACTTCACACCTCCAAACAATTCTGCACCAGTCCATCTTGTTCTAAAGAAATAAGAAAAATAATGATTCAAGAAATCAAGCTTGTGGTTGTAGGGGTGCACTACAATCCACTAAATCACAAATCCCTCTATAATCAAAACTTTGAGGATCGACAATTATCAACGTTTATTGCAAAAAAACGTAAATAAAAGTTGTTTCATATGCAATATTATATTCCTCACTGGATATATAAATATGAATAGCTCTCTCACAAACAACTCAAACTATTGCTTTCATTCTAAAATTTAAATCATATCATATTTCATATCAGACGATATACAAACTTCTTTCAGATAACGAAAACCTAAAGTCATTTCGGGCATCAAAAGTTTACACCGACTTATGACATGCCTTCCTTGAAATCAAATAAAGAATCATTTTCCACTGAATACTGGCAATGCCCTCCCTCTTATATCATGAATCTTTATAAAAATTTTAGAATATATTATACATCGCATTTATTCAATTAATCCACGTTGCGCTTTACAACAATTTGCACACAGTCATAAAAAGACAACTACTAGCCCATGTGATATAATGTTCAAGCAAAATGTAACAAGGAAACTCCTACCAAGCGACTAACCTTACGATTTCGATTTTTAAACAAAAACAAATACCGAGCGTGCCACTGCCTATATTAAAACACCCATCAAACCACAAAAGGAGGAAGAATAAAAAAAATACGGAACGAGCAAAGGCGGTGCCAAATCACAGATCGATTATCCCTTATCATCGATTATTTCCATTGCGAAAAACCTCCCCTTTCTTGCAAAACAACAAAAAAAAATACTGAGATTGACGGATTAAAATGGCTAGATAAAGGGGGAATTTGGGGGAAAGAGAGTACCAGGGCACCAGCTAAGGGAGGTGGAGGGGTCTTTGTTCGCTAAGAAGAGCAGAAATTTTAGTTGATTCTGGGAGTTCTCCGATTTGAATCGCTCGAAAACTTCCTCAAAATCCGAGACGGTCGCATCGACGGTTTTGAGAGGCATCGTTTCCTTCCCTGTTGCTCTTCTATACTCGCTCTCTCTCTCTCTCCCTCCCTCTGGGTCTCGAAACGAGAAAGACCGATGGCCGCCAGGAATGATCAAAAGGAACCCGGCCACTTCCCAGCGAATACCGGTTACTCACGTAGGTTTCACCTTGCTTGGCGCGAATCCACCGTTGGATCCTTCGCTGGTCGCTTTGAGATATGTGCATCCGGATGAACGAGTTTGGAGCGCTTTGAGAGGCGTGCGCTGGATGATCCAACGGTGGATTCGGGCGAAGGAAGGAAGATGAATCGTTCTTTCGCGAGAAAGATACATCCTACGGTTAGCCAAGGTTCCACAACGCCGCCCAATCACACGGAAAATTTGAATTGGACTTGCACCCAAATGGATATATAACCCATTCCCTCGGAGAAACCAATGGCGAACACATGCTATGTGCCCAACCAAAAAGAACGAATAGCCATTGTTGCTGGAAATTGGACCCGGGGGCCGCCGCGAAGCCGGGGGAGGAGGAGCTCCGCCGCCTGAGAGGGCGGACGGCGGTGTGCCGGCCGACTGTGTCCTCCGTGGGGATGAGAGAGCGGAGTGAGAGGGCGGACGGCGGGGCGCCGGTCGGCCGCGTCCTCCGCTGGGGGGTGGAAGAGAGTAAAGAGGGGTGGTGCGTCCAGTCCTGTCCTGTCCTGCAAAAAAGCCGGTGGCCGGGCTCCCCGGCGCCGGCCCTCCGATGCTTAAGTCAGAGGGGGAATATGTGGAGAGAGCAGGCAGGAGAGCATTTGGATAAGATAAAGAAGATGAAGAGGATCATGTCCTCCCTTGGGTCTGTGCTGTTTACTTGTGTTCCGGTCCCCCTCTCTTCTTTCCTCCCCGGGTCCCTTTTATAGAGGAATTTTATGTTGCCCGGGAGGTGACAGGGAGTTTGTTCTCTTTTGCAATAATTGGGCACGATTTGGCCCATTAATGGCGTAGTGGAAGATAAGGCCGACTCAGACCGGAATCAGGGAGTTGTCACGGTCGATCGGACCTATTGGAGTGGTTGAACCGCCGGCCGTGGTAGGTCCGGGGTCCATGGATGGTAAGCGCATTTATTACCGAATGAAACGGCGGTCAGGGAGAGCCATACATGATGAGAGCACAAAAGTGCAATCGTCAGACTATTTTAATTAGTATTTTAGCTAATCATTAATAATAAAATTAACTAATTAACGTGGTATTTGTGTTTGAGTGCAGTAATCCAAGAAACCAATTAACATTAGGATTGAGCCCAATGCCCGGCAGCCCGAGCTCAAGTCATCTTCCAGGGCCTGCCTGACTTCATCCCGCGATACAACACAACATCGCGAACATCTCCGTGTCCGCATCCAATGATCCAGATCAGATCCCTCCCAGCAAGGAAAATCCCAGGAGCGGTCCCATGGCATCCCTTCCAAATCAACCGCGATCATTCCACATCAGATCCCCCTCCCAGCAAGACAGATTTCCTTGCATCCGTGCCAGGCCATCTACATCTTCAGTGCCCCAGCCACGGATCACCATCCAGATCAGCTCCCTCCGCATCAAGCCGGTACGTGCGTTCCTCCGTGATTCCTCCCAGCTCCAGCCAGGATCCAAGCCGCAGTGCATCACCGCTTTCCCCTTCCTCCCGAGATCCAGGCTCTCCCTAATTCGTGATTCGCCCTCGATCCCGCTTCCGTGATCCAAGCATCGCGTCCGGCACATCCAAAGAAGGAATCCCGAACCGGATTCCTTCCGTAATCGACTCCTCCCCGCCTTCCTTCCGCGACAGCATCACGCCCGAGCCGGATTCGGAATCCCTCTTCCGTGATTCCGCGATCCCGCACCGCGTCCGCGCCCCCCTTCCGTGATTCCATTTCAAGTGACCCTGCGGCTATAAGAGGAGAAGAAGGAGGAGGAGGAGGGGGAGCTTGGGGGTGGTGGTGGCTGGTTGGTCGAAGGAAGAAGAAGGAGTTTGGCTCCTTCGGTTTGTCCAGAAAAACAGGGGAAGAGGCGGACGTGGGAGAAAGAGAAAAAAAAAAAAACATTGCTCTGTTTTCAACTTCATTGAAAACAGAGCATTGAAATTTTTTTTTTAGTTTTTCGGTTTGAGTTTTTTTTATTTATTTAAGAGAGCAATGTACTTTCTTTTTTCTGTTTTAGTTGTACTTTAGTTGAAAGTTTTTATTGAGGAGTACATTTTGAGTTTGAAAGCATATTGTTCTTATTTTTAGTTTTATTTTAGGTTTTGTTTGGAGTTTTAATTTTTGAGAGTTTATTTGGGTAGAAAGTATATTTATTCTACAATTTTAATTTCTGTTCTGCAATCCATTAAATCCTCTTTCATGCAATCTATATTTCAGTCTACAATTTTCCTAATACTGTTTTCATCCAGTTTAATTTTTGCCAAAGCTTTTCTTTGATTAGTTAAAAATATAAATGCTCTTTAAATCTAAGTACATGTCTTCTAGTTAATTTCAATTAAAAATAATTCTCTAATAGACTAGAGAATCATTCCACATCCTCAAAATAATGTTTTTCTTCCATCATTCAAAAGTCAATTTTGAATCCGAGTGAACGTTTTAATTTTTATGCAACTCCAATCGCCTCCCTGTGGATCGACCTCTTACGACCACTATTCTTCGGGTAGAACAGGTAAGAGTAGAATTTAAATTTAAACTTTGTCCATCGGTTCTAACAACGATCTGTCTAGCATATTTTTAGGTAGACAGGAATCGGACGAACAATACGCTTTGATGGTTCAGTGATCCGGAGATCGTCTCAAGCCGTGTTCATTAAATGACTGAGCGCATCGGAGACTTGAGGGGGTCTCATGCATTAATGGCAGGTCGTGCCAAATACCAGCGGAGATCTTATGCCTTGACGGCTTGGAGATAGCGGCAGGTTGTAGTGGAGTTGTCAAGTCCCTCAGGGGGTTAGGCATGAGTTGAACGTTTGGTCATGGCAATCGGCTCGGCAGGAGTGCCGAGCCGAGCTGGTCGCCCAATGGGGCGCCCTGTGGCGGGGTCGCTTCTAATGCTTCTGGTAGGCGCCCTTTGGTCGAGCGCCTTCTAGCCGAGCGCCTTTATTTCGCGCTCCTTCTTTTCTGGTCAGCGCCCTCTAATCGAGCGCTTTTCTGGTCGGCGTCCTCTGGTCGGCTCTTTCTAGCCGAGCATCCCTACTTGGTCGTTGGTTGGTCCGAGCGCCTCTTGGCGCTCCGGTCGGCACTCTTGGGCCGAGCATCTTTTCGGATCGGCGCTCTCTAGCCGAGCACCCCTCTGGTTGGTGCTCTCTGGTCGGCACTCTTTGGTCGAGCGTCTTTCCGGTTGGCGCTTCTTGGCCGAGCGCCTCCGTGGCAGTATGACTTGGGGATTTCCCCCCAACACTACCCCCCGACTTCCGTGTTCCAGTTGGCTACCAGCTGGAGCGCGGGAAGTAGCTTCAGTTGGGCCGTACGAATTCTGAAAATTTTAATTTATTGCGCATTTCGAATTATTGGACGCTTCGAGATGCCTTTAATAGGCGGCGTCTCTTCTTTCCCGAAAATCCTCATTATTGGGACACCTCTTGCGAGGCGTTCTCGCGCCGTGGGCTCATGATGGGGCCGCACGATCCGATGGGTCGCTTCGGCGTTCGAAGCGTTAGCCCTAATTAAATGCGTCGTTCTGTCTTTTGGACTGACACGTGTGGTCATCTTAACGGGGTACGGCTTTTCTTTTTGCCGATCGGGGCCGTTGGGGAGGTTTATATAAACTCTCCCCTGGCCCTTCGTCCCCTTCCTATTGCCTTCTGCTTCCAACTTTTCTTCCCCCAGCTTTTCACAGTCCGAAATTCTTTTCTCCGGCGTATTCCCCAGGTCGTCCTTTTTTCTTTCTTAATCCCTTTCTTCCTTTACAATGGGTTCTCTCCCCAGTGAGGTCGAGTCTACCATGAGCGCCCTGGAGGTCGAAATGACCGAAGAGTGGTTTTTCCCTCTTCACGGGTTCCGCTTGGAGCCCGCCAGGCGAAGGGATCGGATAACCGATCCTCCGGTAGGCCGGGTCGGAGTGCATCTGGAATCGCTCTGGGCCGGCCTCCGATTTCCTCTTCACGGCTTCGTGAATGAGTTGCTGACGGTGTGCCAGTTGGTTCCGGCGCAACTCACTCCGAATGCCTGGAGGACAGTGGTCGGTTTCCTATCGCTGTGCTTACTGCAGGGGATTCCGACCTCTGTCAACGTTTTCCGGCGACTTTTTATCTTTAAGTCGAATCCGGGAGATGGAGAGTGGCTGTATATCGCCCTTCGGGCGGGTCGGCCACTTTTTCATGGTGCCCCCTCATCCATTCATGGTTGGAAGGAGAAATTCTTCTTCCTTGGTTCTGCACAGTCCTGGGGGTTTGACCCCAGGTGGGGACCGGCTCAGCTCAAGTCCATCAACAAACCCCCCAGACTTTCTCCACGTGAGCAGGGGATCCTCGACGCCATCCGCAGCCTTGGGGACGGCATCTTACTGAACGGCCTCATATGTGAGGACGCTTTGGTGAACGTGGGCTTGAGCTCGGCGCGTCCCCACGGTAAGAGTAATTACAAGGTGTATTTATTTCCTTACTGTTCTAATGTTCTAATCCTTTTTGCCCTTGCAGATATCGCAAAGATGGTGATGAAAAGTGAAGTCCTCTACGCTCGCTTCCAGAAGAGGGCAGCCGAGCTCTCGGGCGAGCCCACTAAGCCGAGAAAGAAACCGAAGGTCTCGGCGACCCCAGCGCCCCCGGCGCCAGCAGTGACCGAGGCGGGTCCTTCTCGCCCCACGCACTCCGAGGCGGGGCCTTCTCGCCCCGCGCACCCCGGTGCTGGTCAGAGGGAGGGCACGGATTCTAGGGGCTCGGGCTCCCGGGGAGCTTCAGCAGTGCTCCCATGCCCGGTGCCCCTGGCACAAGTTCCTGGTCGGCAGGACGCTCCAGTTGCCGACCAAGGAAGGAGTCCTGCGGGTCCCGCGCCTGCGCACCCCGCCTCCGTCGTGCGGCAGTCAGATCGGCCGCTTGTCCGACCCCAGCCCCCTAGCTCCGAGCCGGGGAGCAGTCACGGAGCCTCGGGGTCGGCTCCGCCTAGGCCAGCCGATGCTGGCCTTCCGGGCCCATCGGGCTCGGAGGAGCGAGTGCCTCTGGCACTCAACTGGTCGGTGTTCGAGGGCGATTCAGCCCTCGAAAACCCTCGAGTGGCGCGCGAAGTTTTTCGGGTCGCGCTGCTCCCGGCCGACCGGGCCCTGATACAGTCCATGAGCTATAATGCTTTCATGGACTCTACCCGCTGCAGCGCCGTCCGGGTATGTAGAATTCATCTGTGTAATCTGTAAAATTTTTACTCGCAGCGCCTTATGTTTTTCTTTTCGTCTCTTTTACAGCATTTGCACGAGAAGGAGATGCTGATGCACATCACCCACGACTACCGGAAGCGGGCCCGGAGGTATCAGCGTGGGTATGACGAGGTCCAGGCGAGGTACCTGGCCGCCGAGGCGAGGTACCAGGCTTCCGAGGCCGAACATCAGGTGCTCCAGGAAAAAGTAGGAGCATCCGAGGAAAGGGTTCGAGCTCTCACCGCCGAGCTCGACGAAGAAAAAGGCGCGCATACGTTGACGAGGTCCGAACTGCGCGCCGCGGAAGCTCGTCTGGCTGCCGCCGAGCTGGCACTGGCCTCCCGCGAGCAGGAGGTGGAGAACGCCCGCCTTCGCCACTTAGAGCTCGAGCGGGGATTGAATAACCTCGAGCGGAAGGCCGCATATCATGAGGCTCGGGAGCTCGAGGCCCGGGAGCAAGCTCAGAACGCGGTGAGGCTCTTCCGCGAGTCGGAGGAGTTTCACGACCTCCTAGCAGAGGAGGGCGTGAATGGGCTAATCCAAGGCTTCCGGAATTTCCGCAACCAATTGCGGCGGCTCCTCCCGGATTTTGACGTGAACCTGCTTTAACCGGGAGCAGGGGTCGAGAGGGGTGATGCGGCCGAGGCGATCCCCGAGGTCACCAAGGTCGCCTCCGAGGTCGCTCCTGCTGCTGCCGAGGCCGCCGAAGAGGCCCCGACTGGTGAGCCAGCTACTCCTGGTGCTGCTGGAGCCGAAGTAGTCGGGCTCGAGCCTTAATGTAATTTTTGTTATTTTGTAAAGTCGGGATGGCCCCCCATACTTGTAAGGGCCGAATCCGAATTTTTGTACTCAGCCTACGGGCTTTTTGAAATGAATATACTTTTTTGGAAACTCGTCTGTTAATAGTCTAAGTTTCTCTGCTCGGATCCATTTTAGGTTCCAAGGATATGGGCTCTAGGGCCTCAGCTTTACCCGCCACAGGGTTTGGTTTTAGGTTCGGCTTGCCGAGCTCCATTACTCGGCCCTTCGACCAGTGGTAAAGCAACGCTTATGCTCAAAGGATTTGGGCTCGGAGAGTCCTTCTGAGCCTAGCCCAGATTTCGACCAAGCCCTAAAGCGGTTACTGGGACTTAAACTTTCTAGCAAAGTTAGTAAACTTTGGGTCCGAGCCCCACATTGCCGGGGCGGGTCGGATTCTTTTCCAATGAACGGGTTGAATACTCGTCAGCTCGTGACGGGGATTCACCGGGCTTAGTATAATTGTGCTGGTGTCGTGAGTGTTTTCACGCCGAGGCGACTAAAACATTCTACTCGGAGTCCACTCTTTGAGGACGTCGGCAGAGAAATCCAAAATATAATGTAGAAACATTAAATGAATGGGTACCTTGTATCGTGTGCGTCCTTGCGCCGAGGCGACTGAAGACGCTCCTCTGCTCGGGGTCCGTTCTTTGAGGACGTCGGCAGAGATCCAAGAATGGATAAGATAATGTAAAAATATTAAATAAATGGGTACCTTGTACCGTATGCGTCCTTGCGCCGAGGCGATTGAAGACGCTTCTCTGCTCGGACTCCGTTCTTTGGGGACGTCGGCAGAGATCCAAGAATGGATAAGATAATGTAAAAATATTAAATAAATGGGTACCTTGTACCGTATGCGTCCTTGCGCCGAGGCGACTGAAGACGCTTCTCTGCTCGGACTCCGTTCTTTGGGGACGTCGGCAGAGATCCAAGAATGGATAAGATAATAGAGACATTAATGTAGAAACATTAAGTAAATGGGTACCTTGTACCATGTGCGTCCTGGCGCCGAGGCGACTGAAGACGCTTCTCTGCTCGGACTCCGTTCTTTGGGGACGTCGGCAGAGAAAAGTCCAAGAATAGAATAACGTAAAGACATTAAATAAACGGGTACCTGGTACCGTATGCGTCCTTGCGCCGAGGCGACTAAAGACGCTCCTCTGCTCAGGGTCCGTTCTTCGAGGACATCGGCAGAAAAAAGTCCAAGAATAGAATAACGTAAAAGACATTAAATAAACGGGTACCTGGTACCGTATGCGTCCTTGCGCCGAGGCGACTAAAGACGCTCCTCTGCTCGGGGTCCGTTCTTCGAGGACATCGGCAGAGAAAAGTCCAAGAATAGAATAACGTAAAAGACATTAAATAAACGGGTACCTGGTACCGTATGCGTCCTTGCGCCGAGGCGACTAAAGACGCTCCTCTGCTCGGGGTCCGTTCTTCGAGGACATCGGCAGAGAAATTCGGCGATGGAGAACGAGCCGAGCTCGTCGGCTGAAGCCGGCGGACAGCGAGCCGAGCTCGTCTTGGTCAATGAAGACCGCATCCCAACGCATCGGGGCATCCCGATAAACCGGGGCATCTCGACGTCTCGAGGCATCCCGGCCGAGGTCGGGGTAGGAGCACGAGCCGAGCTCGTCCGGTCAGAGAGGACCGCTACTCATAGTCGATGGAGCACGAGCCGAGCTCGTCCGGTCAGAGGACCGCTACTCAGTAGTCGATGGAGCACGAGCCGAGCTCGTCCGGTCAGAGGACCGCTACTCAATAGTCGATGGAGCACGAGCCGAGCTCGTCCGGTCAGAGAGGACCGCTACTCAGTAGTCGATGGAGCACGAGCCGAGCTCGTCCGGTCAGAGGACCGCTACTCAATAGTCGATGGAGCACGAGCCGAGCTCGTCCGGTCAGAGAGGACCGCTACTCAGTAGTCGATGGAGCACGAGCCGAGCTCGTCCGGTCAGAGAGGACCGCTACTCAATTATCGATAGAGCACGAGCCGAGCTCGTCCGGTCAGAGGACCGCTACTCAATAGTCGATGGAGCACGAGCCGAGCTCGTCCGGTCAGAGAGGACCGCTACTCAATAGTCGATGGAGCACGAGCCGAGCTTGTCCGATCAGAGAGGACCGCTACTCAGTAGTCGATGGAGCACGAGCCGAGCTCGTCCGGTCAGAGGACCGCTACTCAATAGTCGATGAAGCACGAGCCGAGCTCGTCCGGTCAGAGAGGACCGCTACTCAGTAGTCGATGGAGCACGAGCCGAGCTCGTCCGGTCAGAGGACCGCTACTCAATAGTCGATGGAGCACGAGCCGAGCTCGTCCGGTCAGAGAGGACCGCTACTCAGTAGTCGATGGAGCACGAGCCGAGCTCGTCCGGTCAGAGAGGACCGCTACTCAATTGTCGATGGAGCACGAGCCGAGCTCGTCCGGTCAGAGGACCGCTACTCAATAGTCGATGGAGCACGAGCCGAGCTCGTCCGGTCAGAGAGGACCGCTACTCAATAGTCGATGGAGCACGAGCCGAGCTCGTCCGATCAGAGAGGACCGCTACTCAGTAGTCGATGGAGCACGAGCCGAGCTCGTCCGGTCAGAGGACCGCTACTCAATAGTCGATGAAGCACGAGCCGAGCTCGTCCGGTCAGAGAGGACCGCTACTCAGTAGTCGATGGAGCACGAGCCGAGCTCGTCCGGTCAGAGGACCGCTACTCAGTAGTCGATGGAGCACGAGCCGAGCTCGTCCGGTCAGAGGATCGCTACTCAATAGTCGATGGAGCACGAGCCGAGCTCGTCCGGTCAGAGAGGACCGCTACTCAATAGTCGATGGAGCACGAGCCGAGCTCGTCCGGTCAGAGAGGACCGCTACTCAGTAGTCGATGGAGCACGAGCCGAGCTCGTCCGGTCAGAGAGGACCGCTACTCAATAGTCGATGGAGCACGAGTCGAGCTCGTCCGGTCACTTAAGACCGCACCCCGACGTCTCGGGCCATCCCGACGAATCAGGGCATCCCGTTGTGGTGGGGCATCCTGACCGTGGTCAGGGTAGAAGAATGAGCCGAGCTCGTTGCCGGTGGAGAGCGCGCCACGAACTCACGAACATCTTCAGGGACCCCGCGTAGGTACTCCATTATCCCGAGGCACCGGGGCATCCCAACCGTGGTCAGGGAAGAATAATCCTGATGGCATGAGATAATCAAGAGAATTGGTGAGCTTGGAATAAGCATGCAAACCATCAGTTTATTGTGAAATGAAATTCATGGAATGAAATTCAATGGTTGAATAATGGGGAACCCCTTAGAGTTCTACTGGTGGTACACGCGGAGATTTTCAGAGCTCCAACTCCGCGGAATGGGAGTCCCGTCTAGGGACTCTAGCTTATAAGTCCCGGGTCGGCGGATGCGCGTGACTCGGTATGGTCCTTCCCAATTCGGGGCCAGCTTCTCCTGCTCAGTTGGTCGGGAGGCTTCAGCTCTTCTGAAGACAAGGTCCCCTGGTCTGAAAGATTTGACTTTGACCCTGGCGTTGTAGTACTGAGCTGTCTTTTGCTGGTACCTTGCCATACGCACTCGGGCGACCTCCCTTGTTTCCTCGATCAGGTCGAGGTTGCCTCTGAGCTGCGAAGAGTTGGAGCTGGCATCGTGGTGCTCGACTCTTGGAGAGGGGAGCCCAATCTCTAGTGGAATGACGGCCTCCGTCCCATATGTTAGGTTGAAGGGGGTCTCGCCGGTGGGGACGCGGAACGTGGTCCGGTAAGCCCACAGGACATTGTATAGGTCTTCGACCCATTGTCCTTTGGATTTGTCGAGCCTGGCTTTGAGACCCTGCAAAATAGTACGGTTTGTTACCTCGGTTTCTCCGTTCGTCTGAGGGTGCGCGACCGAGGTGAAGCGATGGTCAATGCCAAGCTCGGAGCAGAACTCCCTGAAGTGGATGTTGTCGAACTGGCGACCGTTGTCAGAGATAAGGATGCGGGGAAGCCCGAATCTGCAGATAATGGACTTCCAGACGAAATCCCGCATCTTCTGCTCAGTGATCCAGGCGAGGGGCTCAGCTTCCACCCACTTTGTGAAATAGTCGATGGAGACGACCAGGAACTTCCTTTGCCCGGTGGCCAGTAGAAATGGCCCGAGGATGTCAATTCCCTACTGGGCAAAAGGCCAAGGGGAGCTGATAGAAGTCAAGGGAGCCGAGGGCCGGCGCTGAACATTGGTGTTGCTGGAAATTGGACCCGGGGGCCGCCGCGAAGCCGGGGGAGGAGGAGCTCCGCCGCCTGAGAGGGCGGACGGCGGTGCGCCGGCCGACTGCGTCCTCCGTGGGGATGAGAGAGTGGAGTGAGAGGGCGGACGGCGGGGCGCCGGCCGGCCGCGTCCTCCGCTGGGGAGTGGAAGAGAGTAAAGAGGGGTGGTGCGTCCAGTCCTGTCCTGTCCTGCAAAAAAACCGGTGGCCGGTGAAAATGGCCCGAGGATGTCAATTCCCCACTGGGCAAAAGGCCAAGGGGAGCTGATAGAAGTCAAAGGAGCCGAGGGCCGGCGCTGAACATTGGCGTTCCTTTGGCACCGGTCACATCTTTGGACGAAGCCCATAGCATCCTTCTGGAGTGTCGGCCAATAGTATCCTTGGCGTAGAATTTTGTGGGCCAATGCTCGCCCTCCCAGATGGTTTCCACAAATCCCTTCGTGGACTTCGCGCAGGGCATAATTAGCTTCCGTTGGGCGAAGGCATCTGAGGAGGGGAGAGGTGAAGGATCTCCGATAGAGCTTTCCCTCGTATAGTATGTACCGGGTGGCGAGGCGCTTGATTCGGCGAGCCTCTCGTTCATTAGCGGGGAGGGTTTCGTCTTGTAGATAGCTGATGAGTTCATCCATCCAGCTTGGCTCGAACTCGGTGCAGAGGGTCTGCTCGGGCTCGTCTGTGCTGGGCTTTTGGAGATATTCCAGCACTGCCTCTTTGAGAAGCTCGCTCATGCGAGAGGACGCCAGCTTTGATAGCTGGTCGGCCCTGAGATTCTCCGACCTGGCAACATGTTGAATATGAAAGGACTCCAAGGTCGAGACGAGATCCCGTACCTTCTGAAGATACTTCTGCATGGTCGGGTCTCTGGCTTCGAAGTCGCCCATAATTTGGTTGACGACGAGCTGAGAATCACTGAAGGCCTTCAAGTCCTTCACTCCTAGCTCCTTGGCTAGCTTGAGCCCGGCGACAAGCGCCTCGTACTCCGCCACATTATTGGAAGCGGAAAACTCGAGGCGCAAGGCTTGCTCGGCGACCACCCCCTCCGGGCTGGTGAGGATTAGTCCCGCTCCGCTACCCCCCGAGTTTGAAGAGCCATCGACATGCAGAGTCCATGTCAAACTCGGGGTCTGCTCCACCGGTGGCTCAGGTTCAGGCTCGACCTCATCCGGTATGGTGCACTCGACTATAAAGTCTGCGAGTGCTTGTGCTTTGATCGCCGGTCTGGGCCGGTATTCGATGTCGAATTCTCCGAGCTCAATGGCCCATTTAGTGATCCGACCCGCACGATCTGATCTCTGCAGGATCTGCTTGACCGGCTGGTCAGTCAGCAAAGCCACTGTATGAGCTTGGAAGTAGGGTCGGAGCCTCCGAGCCGAGATGACCAAAGCATAGGCGGTCTTCTCAAGCTTGGATATCGGGTCTCGGCGTCCCTTAAGACCCGACTGGTATAATATACTGGCTTCTGGAGTTTGCCCTGCTCTCGGACCAGGACCGAGCTTACTGCTACAGGGGAGACAGCTAGATACAAGTAGAGGAGCTCACCCTGTTGAGGCTTCATGAGCAGGGGAGGGGAAGCCAGTAGGTGCTTGAGCTCTTCAAAAGATTGCTGGCACTCGTCCGACCACAAAAAGTTCTTCGGCTTCTTGAGGGCTGCAAAGAATGGAAGGCAGCGCTCGGCCGAGCGGGAGATGAATCTCCCGAGGGCTGCCACTCGGTCCGTAAGCCGCTGTACCTCTTTGACCGTCCTGGGAGGCGTCATCTCTTGGAGGGCTCGGATCTTCTCTGGATTGGCCTCAATTCCTCGTTGTGTAATGATGAAGCCGAGGAATTTGCCGGAGGTGACCCCGAATGCACATTTAGCTGGGTTGAGCTTCATCTGGTACTTTCGGAGTGTGGAGAATGCTTATTGAGGTCGGCTATGTGGTCTTGCGCCACCTTGCTTTTCACCAGCATGTCATCCACGTAGACCTCCATGTTTCGGCCTATTTGGTCTTTGAAGATCCGGCTGACCAGCCTTTGGTAAGTTGCCCCGGCGTTTTTCAAGCCGAATGGCATCACTTTGTAGCAGTAGGTTCCCCCGTCGGTGATGAAGGCTGTCTTTTCCTCATCTTCTGGCGCCATGCGGATCTGGTTGTATCCGGAAAAGGCGTCCATGAATGCCAGCAGCTCGTGACCCGAGGTGGAGTCCACGAGCTGGTCGATGCTGGAAAGTGGAAAGTTGTCCTTCGGGCAGGCTTTATTCAGGTCGGTGTAGTCCACGCACATACGCCATTTCCCGCTGGCTTTCTTGACGAGGACCACATTGGCGAGCCATTCCGGGTAGGATATCTCCCGGATGAAGCCGGCTTCAAGGAGCTTGCCGACCTCCTCGGCTGCTGCTCGTTGTCGTTCAGGGGCGGCGCCTCGCTTCTTTTGTCGCACGGGCTTGCAGGTCGGCTTCACCTGAAGCCGGTGGACCATGACCTCCGGATCTATCCCTGGCATGTCTGCAGGCGACCATGCGAAGACATCCATATTGTCCCGTAGGAAGTTGACGAGGCGACTCCTCTCGTGTTTGCCAAGGCCAGAGCCGACCTGCACGGTTAGCTCGGGAAAGTTCTCTCGTAAGGGAACTTGAATTAACAACTCACCAGGCTCTACCCGCTCTTTCTGGGGGTTGACCCGTGCCTCCATAACTTCAGTTGAGGGCTGGTCAGTCGTTGGGGCAGGCACCTCGGCTGGTTGTCTTGCTTCGTGGGTCGCTAGGTAGCATCGTCTTGCCACCATTTGGTCCCCTCGAACTTCACCGACTCCCTGGCTGGTAGGGAATCGCATCAGCAGGTGGTGAGTTGAGACCACTGCTCGGAGGGCGTTGAGTCCTGGCCTTCCGAGGATGGCGTTGTAAACCGAGGGCAGGCGTATTACAAGGAAGCTCATACCCACGATACTTTCACGAGGGGCGAGCCCGGCTGTGACCAAAAGGTCGATCTCGCCCTCTACTGGGACTGAATCCCCAGTGAATCCAACTAGCAGAGCATTCATCCTCCGTAGCTGTTCTTTTGTCATCCCCATTTTACAATAAGCACCAAAATACAAAACATTCGCCGAGCTTCCATTATCAACCAGGATGCGTTTTACATCAAATTTATTTATGATCATGGAGATGACCATGGCATCATCATGGGGAGTTTCGACTCCCTCTTGATCATCATCTGAGAAGGAGATGGCTTCAGAGGTGCGCGGGCGCTTCGAGGAGGCTTCTTCCCCTGAAGCTTCCCCAGCCGAGGTTCCGCCTCGGATAGTGTTGATGACGCCGGCGATGGGCCTGTTGGCATTTGAACCTTCAGGCTGCGCTGCTCCTTCGGCTGGCTTCTTCCCTTCACGCCGGCCTTGCACAAACCGATCGAGCACCCCTCGGCGAATGAGTGCTTCGATCTCATTTCGGAGCTGATAACAATCCTCGGTATCATGGCCGTGATCCCGGTGGAAACGGCAATACTTCCGGAGATCACGCCGGATTCTGGTGTCTGGCTTCGGAGGTGGGAGCCGGATGCAATCCCGACTCTCAATCTCCATGAGGATTTCAGCCCGAGGAGCATTGAGGGGAGTATACTTTTCATACCTCCCTTCGGGTGCACGGGCCTGCAGTGGGAACCTCGGGCGGAGTGGTGATCTCTGCTGTGGCGGTCCTCTCAACCGGGGTGGACTCTTCGGGCGGGGCGGATTCTTAGCTCGTCGCGGAGGCGGGCTTCTGGGCTGGCCGCGCTCCTCGCGACGTCTCTTCTTGGGGTTCTGCTCGGTCCCGCCCCGCCTAACCGCCACGGCTTCTTCTGCCTTGGCATACTTCCGCGCCCGAGCGAACATTTCGGTGAGGTCCGTGGGGAAATTCTTCTCGATCGAGAAGAGGAATATGTAGGACCGGGCTCCAGTCTTCAACGCCGACATGGCGATTGACTGGTCAAGCTCCCGGACCTCCCATGTTGCGGCGGTGAACCGGTCCAAGTACTCTTTGAAGGATTCTCCCTCCTTTTATTTGATATCAAGGAGGGAGTCGGATGTCCGCCGCTGGGGCTGGCTGGCGGCAAAGTTGCCAGCAAATTGTCTGCCGAGCTGCTCAAAGGAAGAGACAGTACTCGGCTTCAGCCCGGTGAACCAAAGCCGGGTTGGCCCTCGGAGTGTCGCCGGAAAAGCTTTGCACATCATGGCCTCCGAGGCTCCTTGTAGGGCCATTAAGACCCGGTAACTCTCCAGGTGGTCAAGGGGATCAGCCTTGCCGTTGTAGGGCTCCACCTGGGGCATCTTGAACCGTAGTGGGACCGGTTCATCTTCGATCTCCGGGGAGAAGGGTGACTTCGTAGTGAACTCGAAGTCGTTATCACGTCCTGATTTTCTCCCGTGGAGTGCCTGGATTTGGCGCTCCAGCTTCTCGACCTTCTTGTCGAGTTCATCATTCTGGAGGATCGCTGCAGCGGTTCGTTCGAGCGCAGGTTGCCCTGGAACCGACTCAGCTTCTGAAGGCTGTGGCCAGCCTCCGTAACCTCTGGCTGGGTGCTCTCTCCAGAGGGAGGCCTGGACTTGGGAGTCCTAACCTCGAAGGGGAAGTCCGCTTGTAGGAGGCTCCGGTTGAGCTGGAGCCGGAGGAGGCGGTGCCGTTGGGATGCCCCTGGGTTGCAAGCTTTGGACAGCGGTAGCCAAGGCTTGCACTTGTTGTACCAGGGCATCAAACTGCTCCGGCCGAACTTGAGGGGTTGACTCGGCCGGAGGTGGTGAGTTCCGGACGGAATGCTCAGGACTGGGTGGAGGACGTCGAGAGGCATTGGAAGCCCCTTTGCTTCTTAGCTTCATGGCAGCGAACTCGGGCCCTTCCTCTAGCGCCAACTGTTGCTGGAAATTGGACCCGGGGGCCGCCGCGAAGCCGGGGGAGGAGGAGCTCCGCCGCCTGAGAGGGCGGACGGCGGTGTGCCGGCCGACTGCGTCCTCCGTGGGGATGAGAGAGCGGAGTGAGAGGGCGGACGGCGGGGCGCCGGCCGGCCGCGTCCTCCGCTGGGGACCGGAACACAAGTAAATAGCACAGACCCAAGGGAGGACATGATCCTCTTCATCTTCTTTATCTTATCCAAATGCTCTCCTGCCTGCTCTCTCCACATATTCCCCCTCTGACTTAAGCATCGGAGGGCCGGCGCCGGGGAGCCCGGCCACCGACTTTTTTGCAGGACAGGACAGGACTGGACGCACCACCCCTCTTTACTCTCTTCCACTCCCCAGCGGAGGACGCGGCCGGCCGGCGCCCCGCCGTCCGCCCTCTCACTCCGCTCTCTCATCCCCACGGAGGACGCAGTCGGCCGGCACACCGCCGTCCGCCCTCTCAGGCGGCGGAGCTCCTCCTCCCCCGGCATCGCGGCGGCCCCCGGGTCTAATTTCCAGCAACAATTGGCGTTCCTTTGGCACCGGTCACATCTTTGGACGAAGCCCATAGCATCCTTCTGGAGTGTCGGCCAATAGTATCCTTGGCGTAGAATTTTGTGGGCCAATGCTCGCCCTCCCAGATGGTTTCCACAAATCCCTTCGTGGACTTCGCGCAGGGCATAATTAGCTTCCGTTGGGCGAAGGCATCTGAGGAGGGGAGAGGTGAAGGATCTCCGATAGAGCTTTCCTTCGTATAGTATGTACCGGGTGGCGAGGCGCTTGATTCGGCGAGCCTCTCGTTCATCAGCGGGGAGGGTTTCGTCTTGCAGATAACTGATGAGTTCATCCATCCAGCTTGGCTCGAACTCGGTGCAGAGGGTCTGCTCGGGCTCGTCTGTGCTGGGCTTTTGGAGATATTCCAGCACTGCCTCTTTGGGAAGCTCGCTCATGCGAGAGGACGCCAGCTTTGATAGCTGGTCGGCCCTGAGATTCTCCGACCTGGCAACTTGTTGAATATGAAAGGATTCCAAGGTCGAGATGAGATTCCGTACCTTCTGAAGATACTTCTGCATGGTCGGGTCTCTGGCTTCGAAGTCGCCCATAATTTGGTTGACGACGAGCTGAGAATCACTGAAGGCCTTCAAGTCCTTCACTCCTAGCTCCTTGGCTAGCTTGAGCCCGGCGACAAGCGCCTCGTACTCCGCCACATTATTGGAAGCGGGAAACTCGAGGCGCAAGGCTTGCTCGGCGACCACCCCCTCCGGGCTGGTGAGGATAAGTCCTGCTCCGCTACCTCCCGAGTTTGAAGAGCCATCGACATGCAGAGTCCATGTCAAACTCGGGGTCTGCTCCACCGGTGGCTCAGGTTCAGGCTCGACCTCATCCGGTATGGTGCACTCGACTATAAAGTCTGCGAGTGCTTGTGCTTTGATCGCCGGTCTGGGCCGGTATTCGATGTCGAATTCCCCGAGCTCAATGGCCCATTTAGTGATCCGACCCGCACGATCTGATCTTTGCAGGATCTGCTTGACCGGCTGGTCAGTCAGCACAGCCACTGTATGAGCTTGGAAGTAGGGTCGGAGCCTCCGAGCCGAGATGACCAAAGCATAGGCGGTCTTCTCAAGCTTGGAGTATCGGGTCTCGGCGTCCCTTAAGACCCGACTGGTATAATATACTGGCTTCTGGAGTTTGCCCTGCTCTCGGACCAGGACCGAGCTTACTGCTACAGGGGAGACAGCTAGATACAAGTAGAGGAGCTCACCCTGTTGAGGCTTCATGAGCAGGGGAGGGGAAGCCAGTAGGTGCTTGAGCTCTTCAAAAGATTGCTGGCACTCGTCCGACCACAAAAAGTTCTTCGGCTTCTTGAGGGCTGCAAAGAATGGAAGGCAGCGCTCGGCCGAGCGGGAGATGAATCTCCCGAGGGCTGCCACTCGGCCCGTAAGCCGCTGTACCTCTTTGACCGTCCTGGAAGGCGTCATCTCTTGGAGGGCTCGGATCTTCTCTGAATTGGCCTCAATTCCTCGTTGTGTAATGATGAAGCCGAGAAATTTGCCGGAGGTGACCCCGAATGCACATTTAGCTGGGTTGAGCTTCATCTGGTACTTTCGGAGTGTGGAGAATGCTTCATTGAGGTCGGCTATGTGGTCTTGCGCCACCTTGCTTTTCACCAGCATGTCATCCACGTAGACCTCCATGTTTCGGCCTATTTGGTCTTTGAAGATCCGGCTGACCAGCCTTTGGTAAGTTGCTCCGGCGTTTTTCAAGCCGAATGGCATCACTTTGTAGCAGTAGGTTCCCCCGTCGGTGATGAAGGCTGTCTTTTCCTCATCTTCTGGCGCCATGCGGATCTGGTTGTATCCGGAAAAGGCGTCCATGAATGCCAGCAGCTCGTGACCCGAGGTGGAGTCCACGAGCTGGTCGATGCTGGAAAGTGGAAAGCTATCCTTCGGGCAGGCTTTATTCAGGTCGGTGTAGTCCACGCACATACGCCACTTCCCG